>NC_086320.1:146201555-146561637 GCF_036172605.1 Pelobates fuscus
CACTTCCCCAGGTAAACGACGCACATAATTCCCACGTGCATCAATGAGCCTTGGGCGTCCATAACCCTGACTCTAGTTCATCGGTTTTCCTTCCGTTTTGCCGTTTTAGAGATGCTTTGACCCAGTCATCTAGCCATCAGTATTTGGCCCTTGTCAAATTGTGACTCAGATCTTTTCGCTTGCTGCCTAATATATCCCACTCATTGACAGGTGCTGTTGCAATGATATCATCAATATTATTCACTTCATCTGTCAGTGGTTTTAAAGTTGTGGTTGATCAGTGGTTTTATATGCTTTTTATTTTTTTATTTTTTTAATGGAATCATTGTGACTTATCATATTTATATGCTTCCTACATGATTCTAATCTCAGCTTCAGCTACAACATTGTAGAACTGATATGATGAGCAATACTCTGGCAGGTGTTTTATTGACAACTGAGAAATCAATAGTACAGAATAGAATCGCAGTATCTAAATTATGTTCCATGGTTTAAATGGTTTCTGTGGCAGGGGTCACGTGTGAAAAACAGTAAAACTGTGCATTACAGTTTATGTTCCATTAATAGAGTTTTAGAATACTTATATTGAATATAGTAGCAATTAATTGAATATGTCTTACGTTGAAGGACAGGGCATAGATCTATGATAGAAAAGAAAAGTAGCAAGAGAGGTGAGAAAGGACAACAGCTCAATTAGCCTGCCCTTCGTGGGTCACCACTCAGGTCTCAAGCTGGTTTTAGCTCATCTAGTGCCATTAACCCCTTAAGGACACAACTTCTGGAATAAAAGGGAATCATGACGGCAGGGGAGGGCTGGCAGCCTTTGGCCTGGGGGGCAAATCCAGTCAAGTGGCCCATTGCACCAAGAGGAGAGTAAAAACACCTTTCCCATGTGAGTGAAAGGGGGCGCGGGTGGAGCAGTCACCTAAACAGACACTCAATGACAAGCACACACACACACTTGCTGATTTGGCGCACACTAGAAAACACAAACTCACTGACAGGCACACGCACACACTCACTGACAGGCACACAGACACACACAGAAAGACACACTGTTACAGGCATACTGACTCAGGAGGGATATAGCTGGGTGTCATCAGCGTACAGGTGGTAGCGGAATCCAAAAGAGGTAATAAGTTTGCCAAGAGAGGCAGTATAAAGAGAAAATAAAAGGGGACCAAGGACAGAGCCTTGGGGGACTCCAAACGAGACAGGACGAGGGGAGGAGGTATCATTAGAAAAAGAGACACTGAATGAGGGTTGGGAGAGATAAGAGGAAAACCACAAGAGGACAGAGTCACAGAGACCAAGCGATTGAAGAGTTTGAAGAAGGAGAGCATGATCAACGGTGTCAAAGGCCGCTGAGAGGTCAAGAAGAATTAGTATGGAGTAGTGGCCTTTGGATTTAGCTGCGATTAGGTCGTTAGTAACTTTGATAAGGGCAGTCTCTGTAGAGTGGAGAGGGCGGAAGCCAGATTGAAGGGGGTCAAGGAGAGAGTTGGAATTGAGTAAATGAGACACACGGGTAAAGACAAGTCTTTCCAGAAGCTTTGAGGAAAAAGGGAGCAGGGATATGGGACGGTAGTTAGAGGGGGTGGATGGGTCGAGGGATTTTTTTTTAGTATAGGTACTACAGTGGCATGTTTAAGGTCAGCAGGGACGATGTCAGAAGAGAGCGAGCAGTTGAAGATGTGTGTTAAAGAAGGCAAGAGACAAGTGGAGAGAGATCTGATAAGGTGAGATGGGACAGGATCGAGCGGGCAAGTGGTGGGGCGAGAGGAGCAAAGAAGAGCAGCCACGGAGGTGTCAAGAGACGCGAGGAACAGTTCTGCACATATGGTGGGACTGCAAGGCTATAACCCCATACTGGGAGATGATCAGGGAAACAATCATACTGATTCTGGGGGATATCCCAGACTGGACTGCAGAATTCGCCTTACTACACATCACAACGTCCTCAGTCGCCTCGTACAAGAAGTCAATATTGCGGCACCTGCTCAATGCCGCTAAAGCCAACATTCCAGCCCATTGGAAAACATCTGATGTACCTTCCAAATCAGAATGGATTCGCAGAGTAGAGGAGATACAGGGTGCCGAAGCAGCCTACTCGGCCCTAACCGGCAGGGAGACAAAACATGCGGAGGCTTGGTCGCCGTGGTATATGTATATCTCACGATGCTGTGACGCTGGGGGCATATCGGGGAGCCCGACGGGGGCGCGCGTCGTCCCGAGCTAGGCAGAAGAGACAACACCCTGACTATCTCATCCACCCTATCCTCTTTCACTCCCCTCCTCTACCCCTCTTGTCGGTGGCCGGGGTTCCGGGGTCGGCCCGGAGGAGTCTCCTAGACACCTACTGTAAGATAACGACTACACACTTATTTCCTTGAACACGAAGAGGTGCCTTGAGACACACACACGAAATTACCAGAAGTTAGCGAACACTTATGGGGGGTGCTCCACATCTGGCTAATAGATGTGATAACCAACTGCCTTATGACGAGATAACACCCACCGAGACGTAGGTCCCAGTTGTGACGCACTCACGATACAACCTCTCTTCATACAACAATTGCACCCACAACACACACCACAATGCACACCTCTGACGAAGCTCGAGAGAGGGAAATCCCTTACGTTCCCCCCCCCATATCTCAGATACATTGACGCGTGATGACCTATAGGCCTAACCCAATGCTGGGATGATGGGGCTTGTCGAGGTGACAAATACGAAGCTACTGTTAGACATAGGACCCGACTCCCAGGTTAACTTGAGATCTGGGGTCTTCACCTCAGTACCCGGAGCTATCCTTACTATAACCAGGGTTTCGCTCTGGCATTATCACTGCTAGCTCGCAAATCTTGGATACCTTACTCTCCAAACGGATACTAAAGTCGAGCGCACTGTAGGGTAGAATTCTACACTGAGTAGTGCACACAAGGGTAGGTCCTCCCGGACACCATCCATCCCTGAATACCACATAACGCACCGGGATTCAATGTATAAAGAGTCTACTACGTGGGGCTGCCCACGTTTGTTTTTCCTTCTCCCTTTTTATTTTTCCTCTCCTTATCACTGTATATATAATGTTGTATTGAACGCCGTTGATCCTTTGTTAACCAGCCGTTAATAATGTTTAACCGTTCTCATATATAGTATGCTCAGCAATGCTGGACCTGCGCGCCCTAACCGCTTGATTATATTGTCTTTTTGAATCTCTCAATAAACAGATTTACAAAAAAAAAAGAAGAGCAGCCACCTCTTGGTCAGTAGCTGGGGAGAATGTCTGAAGGGTAGGAAAGGCATGATCTATGTGTGGTTGGGAAACAGAAAGGCAAGGAGGGGAGAATTCTTTCCTTAGCTGTTCAATCTTGTCAGTGAAGTAACATGCAAAGTTATCAGCAGTAAGGTTAGTTTGGGGGGTGGCCACAGCAGGGCGAAGAAGAGAATTAAAGGTGTCAAAGAGATGCCTGGGGTTGCGGGAACATGAACTAATGAGAGAGGAAAAATAGGACTGTTTGGCAAGGGCAAGGGCTGCACTGTATGAACACAATATGAATCTATAATGGAGAAAGTCACAGACATACTGGCGCGCACACACACACACACACAGACATACTGACACACACATACACCCAAACTTTACACTATTAAAACCAGTAGACAGTGGCTGAGTAAAGGGACAGGGCTGTAGTGGGGGGACAAGGGCTGTAGTGGAGGGTATAAACTGTAATTGGGGGGTTTAGGAAATGTAGGGGGGATAGGGGCTTAAGTAGTTTGATGGCTACAATTTGGGAAAGGGGTTGTGGTGTGGGTGATATGGGTTGCAATTGGGGGAAGAGGAGCTGTAGTGGGGATGTTATGGGGATGTAGTGGGAGGCATGGGGCTGAGAAAGGGGGCAGGAGCTGAGAGGGGTAAAAAAGGACCAGGGAAAGGGTGGGACAGAGCCTTACTAAGGGACCAGAGCCTGACTAAGGGACAGGGGATGGCTGTGGAGGGGGACAGGGATTGAGGAGGAAGGGGACAGGGGCTGAGGAGGAGGGGGACAGGGGCTGAGGAGGGGGGGCAGGGACTGAGGAGGGGGGGGCAGGGCTGAGGAGGGGGGCGAGCTGAGGAGGGGACAGGGGCGAGGATGGGACAGGGGCTGAGGAGGGGGGCAGGGCTGAGGAGGGGGGCAGGGCTGAGGAGGGGGGAAGAGAGGGGGCAGGGCTGAGGAGGGGGGGCAGGGCTGAGGAGGGGGGAAGAGAGGGGGCAGGATTGAGGAGGGAACAGGGGCTGAGGAGGGGGGGCAGGGCTGAGGAGGGGGGAAGAGAGGGGGCAGGATTGAGGAGGGAACAGGGGCTGAGGAGGGGGGCAGGGCTGAGGAGGGGGCAGGGGCTGAGGAGGGGGGGCAGGGCTGAGGAGGGGGCAGGGGCTGAGGAGGGGGGAAGAGAGGGGGCAGGGCTGAGGAGGGGGGAAGAGAGGGGGCAGGGCTGAGGAGGGGACAGGTGCTGAGGAGGGGGGGAGGGGAGGTAGGGCTGAGGAGGGGGAGGTAGGGCTGAGGAGGGGAATAAAAAGAAACTAAAGTGTATTTCCCCCTCCCTGAGTCTTACCTTAAGCCAGGGAGGGGTGGGCAGCAGGCAGCAACAGTCAGTGAAGTCTGGAGCCTGCAGTCAGTGGAGTCGGCCGGCCTCTCCTGGTGATGTCAGGAGGAGGGGGCGTGGCTTCCTCTGCTCTTCTCCCAGACTCCCCAGCGGTCCTGGGAGAAGAGCAGTGAAAGTCACGCCCCCTCCTCCTGACATCATCAGGAGAGGCCGGCCGACTCCACTGACTGCAGGCTACAGCATGAGAGATACAGCAACCCTAGACAGTCGTTTCAACCTTGTAAGGTATCATCAGTGAGGTATAGCCTTTAAACTTAAGAAGAGAAAAAAAAAGTAGCAAGAGAGGTGAGAACGGACAACGACTCAATTAGCTCACGGTGCCTAGAGGGATATTGGCTATACCTCACTGATGATACTTTACAAGGTTGAAACGATCGTCTGGGGTTGCTATATCTCTCGTGCAGAGGGAACTTGCTGGCATTTCGGATCTGGACTGCCCGTACGGGATGCTTCAGATATGTTCTCTCTGTGATGGCACAAGATGAGATAAAACCAGATTGAGATCTGATTGGTGACCCACTAAAGGGCAGGCTAATTGAGCCGTTGTCCGTTCTCACCTCTCTTGCTACTTGTTTTTCTCTCCTTATAGATCTATGATATTGTCATTTCATTTGTAAACATTTTGAAAGGAAAAAGGGCAAATAAAAAAGGCAAAGCTATTCCATTATTCTAACACTGTTATCCAGAATAGCTGCATGTATTGACTATGTGATTTACTAAAGGGTTACAAACTGCACAACATTCAGTCCAGTGAGAATATTCTGCACGTTTTCATTGATATTCTTCACAAGGTTTGAAGTGTTTTATTGACAAGATCCAGTGAATAGGAAACTGATGGTAACCGGACAGACCAGGGTAAACAACATCTATAACAATAAAATATTGTGTGAAAATGCAAAAGCCATGAAAGAAGGGTAAAGATGAGTAATATATACATTTACAAATAATAAAAAATCTTGCTAAATCTCTTGGCGATGATGCCAAATAGGTTTGGATAAAATAGCATAAAATAACAAATTGTTCATAAATAAAAAGTAAAAGACTTGTCTCTTGACATTTTAGTGCCACAAAAAGCCCAGCAATTTTCTGAAAGCGGGAAATGTAATCACTTAGAAAAGGCTTAATTTATCCAAATGCATTAAAAGTCATTGATTTGCAATGCTCTTGGCTCCGGTGCCGGCGGGCTTATTCTCAGACCCAACTGTGATTACCCACGCCTGAAACGAGCAACCTGACATAGGGGACTGACCGGTATCCATCGAGGCGCCCAACGGTACCTGAATCATACCGATCGCCCAGCAGAAACCGGAGCTCAGCGGTGCGGCCTGATCTTCAGCATGGCAGGCGAGGTAGCCGGGGGAGGGACGGCCGCTCTCTCTCGGGGGCACCACGCTGACACTCCGGCAAGGGCCCCAGCGCCCCAGACCCACAGCTCAGCATGCGGCCAGGCCACCCTGCAACCAGAGCGACACGGCCGAAAGGCCTCACAAAATGGCGTCCGAGCAACAACACCCAACGTACACACAGTACGATCAACAGGGCACTAACCCTATATCCCACTTCATGGCACAGCTTGACAAGCTCTTCCAGAGGTTCTGGAGACGCCTGGAGGACCGCAGCAGGCATGAGCAGTCCCAACGTGAAGCGATAGCACAAGATGACGGAAAAGGGATAGGGAGATGGTCACCACGTGGCGAACTCCACGGAACCAGCTACATAGACCGCACTAAAAGCCTTCCCAGGTCAAAGGCCGCAGGGAGAAAGCCTGCACGGTACCGACCACATCGCTGGAGGCCTAACCACCGCTGGCAGCGTCGTAACACCCAGGCCTCCCATGGCGCCCGACGAAGGGAAGACCCGGCCTCGCAGAGACACCGAGTCTGAGGACCGCAGGTACTGGCCTTCACACCGACCTGGGGCTGGCCGGCGGCCTATACCAACCCGCACCCCTCTATCCCCCAATGGACTATTCCAGCTCACACAGCAGCCTTACCCAGTAGAGGCATAGGCTGACCGTGATCTCGCTGCCCCAAAGTCCCACTCACTACCACTACTGGCTGAGAACCGATCGGGACGCGGTCAGAAAGGCCCAAGAAGTCGCCACACGAAACTCCCTTTTACCTGACATGCATGCTCCCCTGGACTTACTGTTTTCCTATATGTCTGAGGACTATTGGTGGATACTTAAGCGTGAAGCCGCTGGACTCTCTGATCCGTAATCTACCTACTAGGGCAAAACCGCTGGACTCATAACCGTAACTCTCTTAATGGTCATGCTGTGTATAGTAAGCGTTAGAAAAGTTGAAACCTGCACACACCAGAATGTTCAACATATGCAATGCCTGACAAACATACCAAACATTGAGCCTCACATTTCTCGAGACCACTTAGCATGTTAAGCCGTGAAATATGCCTAGACTAGCCGATATAGCACACACTATTCTTGGGAGTTCAAGCAAACACATGCTTTACGACTGGCATGCCCGGCAAAGCTACAATCGGGTGTCCCACACACTAGAATGATGGCAGGACAGTAGATATAGGCAACATGGCACACACTACCTACTGTACTCTATTCTACGCCCAGAGGCCATAAGCTCTCACCAAACAGAACTAACCTGCTTTGCCCAAAAGCTAATCATATTGAGACAGATTGGATTGTTCCACATGTTGTTCCAGTCATATATTTATAGTCTAGCAATGTAGTTATGTACCTGTTATACACATAAAAAGAGGCTGACGATTCTCTAAGACAATATGTATTGCAATGTGACACTCCCAACATGTACAACTTATTACTGTCTTCCCTTCTTTATTCTGTACCCATAACCAAATATGCCTCAATAAAACAAAGATTGACAAAAAAAAAAAGTCATTAATTGCTATTGCATATATATCCACAACGTGCAAGAACTCCACCAAAACGGGGGTTTGTAATAACCTCAGCACAATTTTCAAACAGTCATTCCTTAACCATTGCATTATGTTGAATTGGGAAGTATAAAGGGTAATATATTTGTAGCACTCTCTTAATGTTAAAGGAGAAACAACGGCTCTCTACTTTTTTTCATTCGATGAATCCTTGTACAGGTTAGGGGATTAAACGGGTATTCCTGATTTCACGGAATTACAGACTCCTGGAGAGCCTTGTTAGGATTCCATTTACGGTAGTTGTTGATTGATTTATTTTACTATGTATTCTAGTAGTGCATGCAGCTTGTCAATTATCTATTTATTTATTTTTATTAGAATAGATAATTCTGGTATACCTAATGTAATACCCAGGAGAGAGGGAGTCTGACTAACACTAGGTCGCTCAAAACTGGAAAATAGGGATTCACTAAAACCTATAGGTAAAGAAAGCTGAGAAAACACTCTGCTGTGGTGTGCAGGTACCAGGAGCTGACCTGTGATAAGGGCTGAATGTGATAGAAAGTGCAAATATAAAAATTGCAAATATAAAAAATGTGTACTGTGCCTTTAAGAGAACCAAAATGGTATACGTAGCAGATATAATTGTGGAAATAAAAAGGAAGGAGTAAAAAAGTGTAAAATGATGATAAAAACTAGAGATGAATCAAATTGCAGCAGATAAAAACAAAAAATAAAATAAAATAAAAATAAAATAAAATATAAAAAATCAGAATAAATAAAAGTAGAATTGGTAAATGGTAAAGTGCAGCAGATGATATGTGCAGTGCAAATATCTCTATCCCTGATCAAAAGCAGGGTAGTTGATGTTCGCACCAAATATTATACTTTGTATACTCCAAAGATACAATCAAGGTAAAAAATATATAAATATAATGTAGCAATACAGTATGGAAGACTGTTTGCTAAAGTAATACAGGAAATGTATCACTACGTTTATGTTTATCAATATAACAGCTATACCATGGAAATTCTTGGTGCGAATTCCATCAGATAGCGGTTGGCAGTGGACAAATGTAGCGCGATTGCAATATACATATGTGTATGATGGTTTTCAATGGAACACTGCACTTTCTTTGTGGAAACCTTCGGTGTTTAATTCTACATAGTGTCTATATTGCAATATATTGCCAGCATATGTATGCCTTCAATAGTCATGGTGTGTTTTTTTTTTGGTTATAATTTTTTTTTTTAAAGAAAAAAAGAAAAGAAAAAAAAAGAAAAAGGAAATGTATCACTAGAAATAGAAAGCAATGGTACAAACTGGATGTGTATTACAAAAAACATTTTATTGATAATAAGTTAAAAATATAAATCAGGAACAATTCATACGGTTATTACCAGTCTTATGAGGCTTAGAAATGTACAGGAACCTTTGGATTCGGCTAGGATTGATGTGGATTGGCTTCAGCCGATAAGCGTTTGAAATCCTGCTGCCGGCAAGGACGGCGTGATTCTTTGTGTGCGTCCCGATAAGAATCTCACTCCAGGGGACGTGCACTGCAAACAGCTCGACTCAGTAAATGCGCCAATGGTCCTGTGCGGATACGGACCTCTGCTGGTATACACTCTGTATGCTCGATCTCAGTCCTGATGATTCAATGTGTCTTTCAGTGTGTCTTACGCGTTTCGTAGGGGGATGCCCTACTTCTTCAGAGACGGGAACATTTATTTTTATTAGTCTCATAATAAAAAGCCAGGATCTAATTTTTTTTACTGGTAAAAAGATATAATACTACATTTCTTTTCCAGAAAAAAACATGACAGATGTTAGTTAGGAAACAAGTATATAAGAGAAGTATTTTTTTTTTTAACAGTTAGAATACTACTCTGGACACCAGCACCACTTCATATCAATTGAGGCTGAAGTCCACCAGCATTCTTCTAATCATTAAGTGCTAAAACCATTTTTCAATAGTTTAACACTGAATCAGGGCCACTTGAGTGTTAAACCTCTTGAAACCAGTTCATCTATAAAATGTAAGAAGGTTCTGATGAACTATCAACACAATAACCACTTAATTTACATGAAGTGAATTAGGTGCTCAGAATAGTCTTTCAACTTTTTATGTTCTTCAGCATCTGAATCGCTAAATATGTCATTAACCATATAAATAATACGTGAATATTACTTTTTTTTTTTAAAGCCCACAAAAACTACTAACATTAACATATATTTTTATTTTATTGTTTCAGCTCTCTGGTAAAGATATACCTAAAACATTTTGTTCTGAAGGTAGTCGTGGTCTCAATGAAGAAAGCCAATGTATCATGAAATGGCATTACTAGCAGGGAAAGCAGAATCCGACTTCACTTCCTTTAGGATCAAAAACCTTGACAACTTGTGTGAGGTTCGGACAAGGAAAGGGGTTTTCTACAAAACAGCCAAGCTTCTACACCCAGGTGAAGAACGACGTTATCGTGGACAGGTGGAGGACAGAACGCGGCATGTAATTATCAATGTTGGAGGTATCAAATACAGGATCCCGTGGACAACACTTGAAGATTGTCCATTGACTCGGCTTGGGAAATTAAAAACTTGCAATAACTATGATGAAATAATGGATGTCTGTGATGATTATGACATTAACTGTAATGAGTTCTTCTTTGACCGCAATCCTTGTGCCTTCAGGACTATTATGACATTTTTGGCAGCTGGGAAGCTAAGGATACTGCGTGAGATGTGCGCTTTGTCCTTCCAAGAAGAGCTTATATATTGGGGAATAGAAGAGGAGCAACTGGAATGGTGTTGTCTAAGGAAGCTGCAACAAAAGGAAGAGGAGCTTGCTGAAGCCAAAATGTATGAAGGTGAATTTGATATCTCAAAAGAGAATTCCCAAAGTGCCTTGGAGGACAGCGGGCGTATAGCCCATTGCATGAAACATCTCAGGGACATGGTGGAAAACCCTCACTCAGGAATTCCTGGGAAGATATTTGCCTGCCTGTCAGTCTCCTTTGTGGCTATCACAGCTGTCAGCCTCTGTATCAGCACTATGCCGGATTTTAGAGAGGAGGAGGACCGGGTAAGTGTTTTAGTGTTTTTCTCGTTTTCAGTATCATTGACACAATTCAATGCATAGCAGACATTTGTAAGGTTTTCTATATTTGCACATTAAAGAAAAAATTAAGTATTTAATATATATTGATTGCTATAGCAAATATAATCGCAAAATTATTGTTATAACACCAGTGGATATGTTTGGCAAATTTAAAAATTAGTCTGTTTAAGTGAAAAGCTGTGTTATAACGAGTTTTTCAATTACCTGCATCCTTAAGTCATTTAAAGTATTTAAAGTTGCTCTGTCACCTTCTAGATTCTTGCATATTTTGAAATTCCAACACAAATTTTAGCTCCTGGTGCATCTTGTGCCAGAAGCCGACATCAGTGTTGTAGTCACACGAATGTGACACTGATTTCTATAGAAGTTCCCAGAAGACCGCGGGTTCCTCCATAGACAGAGCATTTCCCCCCACTGCCATGACTAGTGACACCTGAGGGCTTGACAAGGCTTGACAAAAGGTAGCCCAGCCCTTTGTCAAGCTTTTTCAAGCATACCAAAAATACATAAGCAGTCCCAATTTTGACTTATTTTATCTTTTGACTGCGTTTGAATTTCACTGAAATTCCAATGCAGTCTTTATGAGCATTTTTTGTATACAGAGTTAATCTTTATGAAATTGTCTTTTGAGGAAGGGTGTTAAGAAGAGCATTGTTCCATAACCCTAGGCCCATAATTTCAGCCAAAGCTCTGAAATTAGCTCAGAAATGTCTGATGCATAGAAATATACTCTTCCATTTAAGGACAGATTCTAGAATGTCTTTGACTTATTTTTGTAGATAAATAATTAAATCTAATACCAGAGATATGCTCGATTCCCCCCAGCATGGGCAGTGATCCCATCATTAAGTAATATTGGTGTGAATATTTCTAAGTTCCGTTACTATATGACAGCTCTGCTTCCACTAAATGCTAGCTTGAAACACTGTAATGAATTCTGTGCCTCCCCCAAATGCATCTAGATACACTGATCAGCCATAACATTAAAACCACCTGCATATTCCACCCTGGTGCTGCCAAAACAGCTCTGATGGTCTGGCAAAAAGACATTAGCAGCAAATCGGATCGTATTTGTTGTTCCACCACATCTTGTAGATGCTCAATCGGATTGAGATCTGGTGAATTTGGAGGCCAAGGGAACCCCTTGAACTCTTTGTCATGTTCCTCAAACTATTCCTGAAATTCAAACAAAATCACCCGTGAAACAAAGTGATTGAAAAAAACTTAACTTCTGGGTACACAGCTCCCAAGGTTATTTCCCAGTTGATAACCGTTTAGTAGAATAGTGTAAATGATAGGGTATTTTAGGGATTCTGCTGATGTACCTAGAATAGAGGATAAAACATAGTGCAAATATTGTTTGATACTCAGAGATAGTGTACTGGTATATATGCACTCACAAATTCCAAATGGATTAGCGTTTTAAAGGTGCCGCCCCACGATGTAGATGGGGGGTATCAATCAGTGTTCCTCCTCGAGTGGTAGCCACTGGGGTGTCAGGGTCAGCTAGATGGTTCAAAACAGACTCCGACCAGAAGAATTCTTCCAAGGCAATTTATTCACTCATAAAATCAGGAGGTGTACAAAATAAATAAAAACAAATATAAAAAATAAAACAGGTCACCGGTCCTACGCGTTTCGTCCTTGTACAACAGGACTTCCTCAGGGACCTTTTCAATAAAACCAGCAGTAACATGTACAATAGTTGGCGTAGGACCGTAGGACCGGTGACCTGTTTTATTTTTTATATTTGTTTTTATTTATTTTGTACACCTCCTGATTTTATGAGTGAATAAATTGCCTTGGAAGAATTCTTCTGGTCGGAGTCTGTTTTGAACCATCTAGCTGACCCTGACACCCCAGTGGCTACCACTCGAGGAGGAACACTGATTGATACCCCCCATCTACATCGTGGGGCGGCACCTTTAAAACGCTAATCCATTTGGAATTTGTGAGTGCATATATACCAGTACACTATCTCTGAGTATCAAACAATATTTGCACTATGTTTTATCCTCTATTCTAGGTACATCAGCAGAATCCCTAAAATACCCTATCATTTACACTATTCCTGAAATTGTTTGCAGTGTGACAAGGTGCATTATCCTGCTGCAAGAGGCCACTGTCATCAGGGAACACCATTGTCATGAAGGATTGTACGTGGTCTGCCACAATCTCTAGGTAGGTGATACATGTCAAAGTAACATGAATGCCAGGACTTAAAGGAACAATATAGTCACCAAAATTACTTTAGCTAAGTAAAGCAGTTTTAGTGTATAGATCATTCCCCTGCAATTTCACTGCTCAATTCACTGTCATTTAGGAGTTAAATCCCTTTGTTTCTGTTTATGCAGCCCTAGCCACACCTCCCCTGGCTATGATTGACAGAGCCTGCATGAAAAAAAAAACTGGTTTCACTTTCAAACAGATGTAATTTACCTTAAATAATTGTATCTCAATCTCTAAATTGAACTTTAATCACATATAGGAGCATAGGCGTGCGCACGGGGTGTGCCGGGTGTGCCTGGGCACACCCTAATCACACCTCCGTGCTGCACTGCCTCTGGGCAGACTGACATGTCGGGTCCTCGGTCTATGACCGAGGACCCGACACAGGAGGGGGCCGGCGGCGTGCACACAATGCCGCCGGGTGAGAGGCCCCTCCTGTCCGTCTGCCCTGATCCTCAGTCTGCAGCTCCGCTGGGAGTGAGCTGCAGACTGAAGTATCTCGCGATCTCCAGCCTGTCAGAGCGTTGCCACGGCAACGCTCTGCCTGGAGATCGCGAGACTCACCATGTGGTCTGCAGCTCACTCCCGGCGGAGCTGCAGACTGAAGAGAGAGGGCACCCACTGGACCACCAGGGCAGGTATTTAAACCCCCCTCTGCCCCCTGTCACTCACTGCCCCCCCACCCTGCCTCTGCACCCATACCCCCCTAACCCCTGTCCCTAGCCCTCTAACCCCCTAACCCCTGTCACTCACTGCCCCCCTAACCCCTGTCCCTACCCCTCTAACCCCTGTCACTACCCCTCTAACCCCTGCCACTACCCCTCTAACCCCTGTCCCTAACCCCTGTCACTACCCCCCAACCCCTGTCACTACCCCTCTAACCCCCTAACCCCTGTCACTACCCCTCTAACCCCTTTCACTACCCCTAACCCCTTTCACTACCCCTCTAACCCCTGTCACTACCCCTCTACCTCCCTAACCCCTGTCACTACCCCCCTAACCCCTGTCACTACCCCTCTAACCCCCTAACCCCTGTCACTACCCCTCTAACCCCCTAACCCCTGTCACTACCCCCCTACCCCCCTAACCCCTGTCACTACCCCCTAACCCCGTCACTACCCCCAACCCCTGTCACTACCCCTAACCCCTTTCACTACCCCTCTAACCCCTGTCACTACCCCTCTACCTCCCTAACCCCTGTCACTACCCCCCTAACCCCTGTCACTACCCCTCTAACCCCCTAACCCCTGTCACTAGACCTCTAACCCCCTAACCTCTGTCACTACCCCTCTACCCCCCTAACCCCCGTCACTACCCCCCTAACCCCGTCACTACCCCCCAACCCCTGTCACTACCCCTAACCCCTTTCACTACCCCTCTAACCCCTGTCACTACCCCTCTACCTCCCTAACCCCTGTCACTACCCCCCTAACCCCTGTCACTACCCCTCTAACCCCCTAACCCCTGTCACTACCCCTCTACCCCCCTAACCCCCGTCACTGCCCCCCTAACCCCGTCACTACCCCCAACCCCTGTCACTACCCCTAACCCCTTTCACTACCCTCTAACCCCTGTCACTACCCCTCTACCTCCCTAACCCCTGTCACAACCCCCCTAACCCCTGTCACTACCCCTCTAACCCCTGTCACTACCCCTCTACCCCCCTAACCCCCGTCACTACCCCCCAACCCCTGTCACTACCCCTCTACCCCCAACCCCTGTCACTACCCCCCTAACTCCTGTCACTACCCCCTAACTCCTGTCACTACCCCCTAACTCCTGTCACTACCCCCTAACCCCTGTCACTTTCCCTCTACTCCCCTAACCCATGTCACTGCCTCTCCACCCCCCAACCCCTGTCACTGCCCCTCTACCCCCCTAACTCCTGTCTCTACCCCCCCAACCCCTGTCACTACCCCTCTACCCCAACCCCGTCCACTGCCCCTCTACCCCCTAACCCCTGTCACTACCCCCAACCCCTGTCACTACCCCTCTACCCCCCAACCCGTCACACCACTCTACCCCCTAACCCCTGTCACTGCCCCTTTACCCCCCTAACCCATGTCACTGCCTCTCCAACCCCCTTAACCCCTGTTACTGCCCATCCACTCCCCCACCCCTTGTCACTGCCCCTCTACCCCAACCCCTGTCATTACCCCTCTATCCCCAACCCCTGTCATTACCCCTCTATCCCCCTAACCCGTCACTACCCCTCTACCACCCCTAACCCCTGTTACTACCCCCTAACCCCTGTCACTAACCGTCTACCCCCGCTACCTCCTGTCACTGCCCCTCCACCCCTCCACCCCCCCACCTCCTGTCCCTCTACCCCCCAACCCCTGTTGCTGCCCCTCCACCCTCCTAACCCCTGTCGCCTACACAGTGCACCCCTCACAATCATACACACTGTACCCAACACACACACTTAATCCCTCACAATTACACAAACTGTACCCCTTACAATCACACACACTGCACCCTTCACAATTACACCACACTGTACCCCTCGCAATCACACACACTGCACCCCTTACACACTGCACCGCTCACAATCACACACACTGCACAGCTCAGCTCACAATCACACATACACTGCACCTACGTATACTTGTATTTGTGTGTGTGTATGTGTATATATATATATATATATATATATATATATATGTGTGTGTGTGTGTATATAAAAATACATATATACGCGGCGTGTGTGTTTGTGCTTTAGGGTGCACACCCTAATGCAACAGGCTGCGCACGCCTATGTACAGAAGGCTCTTGCAGGGTCTAGCAAGCTATTAACATAGCAGGGGATAAGAAAATCTTAATTAAACAGAACTTGCAATAAAGAAAGCCTTAATAGGGCTCTCTTTACAGGAAGTGTTTATGGAAGGCTGTGCAAGTCACATGCAGGGAGGTGTGACTAGGGTTCATAAACAAAGGGATTTAACTCCTAAATGGCATAGGATTGAGCAGTGAGGCTACAGGGGCATGTTCTATACACCAAAACTGCTTCATTAAGCTAAAGTTGTCCAGGTGACTATAGTGTCCCTTTAAGGTTCCTAGTAGAACATTTCCCAGAACATAACACTGCCTCTGCAGGCCTGACTTTTCCCCAAAGTGCTTCCTGCTGCCATCTGTAACCCCAGCTAAGCAATGCACATGTACCTGGCCATCCACCTTATCTAAAAGAAAATATGATTCCAGATACCACAGGAAACATTCATGTCATGTCTGCCTTATCTTCTATGTCAAATATTGTGTCAAGTATTTCCATGACTACATTTCTGAACACCTTGAAATTAAGTTACTAAATTTACAATCAAAACTATTCAATGGCTAAATTTTACTGAATAATTAGAGATTCTGTTTTCATTTCTCTGTTGGATACAAAGCAAAGATGAATTAATTAGCTGTTTAAATAAATAACTGATTATCATGCATTGGTTTAGTATACAATATAGTATTAAATCAAGTTTTAGAAGCCAGTCATCTTACTAAGCATAAAACTAAATATTTTTAGAAATATTTTCTATTCAATATTATGGTGCAGAAAATAGAACTAACCATCTGGAATGAAAAATGAATAATTTATACCGGGTATAGTACGTTTTGTTCATTCAGCCCTTCCTATTAACATCTTTTTGTTTAGCGTAATGTTTATTTTATTCAAAGCCAGCATGTAATCATAAAAGAAAACAATTTTGTGTAAAAAGTAACGTTCAAGGACACCTACAATATAAATAATGCCAAACCCTTCTTATATGTATATATAAGGAACCGAGCAGTATTTCTGGGATTGCAACTTTATGAATATAGACAACAAATAGATAATAATATCTGGACTCATTTTTAAAGTCCCTCTGCAGAGTTGCAGAAGGTAAGCATGGGGTCTAGGTTGTAGAAATGAGTTTCTTTACTTGGCAAAGACAATTGTTGTCTCCACCTGGGAGATTTAGCTATATATAGTCTATCTGTCCAGATTTACATGTTCTTTTATGGAGAGCTTCTCTTTAAAACTGTTTTGAACTGCAAAGCATAAAATCATATGAATTATAATCCTCTTAGTCATTTTGTTTAATCCTGTTTTTATTGAGAGAGAAAGATATATTCACAGGTATAAATAGGATAGGTGAGGCAAATTATACATGCTGATAATATGTGGCACTACGTGTAGAGCTTCATTGGATAAAGTCATTTTGACATTTATAAAGAAGTAGAAAAAGAGTGGGCAGTAAAGAGACAGAAATCAACTCAGCAAGATAATAAGACAGAAAAAGTATATAAAACCCATTATTAAAAGAAACCTGCATAGCACAAAAGAGTTTTGAAAAGCATATTGTGAAACACATTAAGTTATTCAGGTTTGAGGAACAATTCGTAATGGATGAAACACAACTGCTATCGAAAGAGGCATAAGTAACCCTACATAGCTCCTAGACTGCTTTCCAGACACATCATTCAATCTGTATACTGTGCAAAAAAACATTTAGCATTCTATTCAAATTGATAGAAACTGTGTATTCTTTTCTTCTTGTATGCTATTACTTCAGACTCTGTGTAAAATAGGGACCATATTGTCTTTAAAAATATGATGTGCCAATATTTCTGTAAAGGATAACAAAATTATTTAATTTTTTTTATAAATGTAGAATTTTTATATAATGCACATCTAAACCTCAATATATACACAACATTGCTTGTCTATATAGCATTTATTTGTCAGATATACATTCAAATAAATGCTTTGCTACTATTAAAGCAAAAGGGATAAGTTGTGAAGTTGTTAAAGGACCACTATAGTGCCAGGAAAACATACTCGTTTTCCTGGCACTATAGTGCCCTGAGGGTGCCCCCACCCTCAGGGTCCCCCTCCCGCCCGGCTCTGGAAAGGGGAAAAGGGGTAAAACTTACCTTTTTCCAGCGCTGGGCGGGGAGCGCTCTGCCTCCGATCCTCCTCCGTTCCGCCCCGTTGGCTGAATACGCACGCGCGGCAAGAGATGCGCGCGCATTCAGCCGGTCTCATAGGAAAGCATTTACAATGCTTTCCTATGGACGCTTGCGTGCTCTCACTGTGATTTTCACAGTGAGAATCACGCAAGCGCCTCTAGCGGCTGTCAATGAGACAGCCACTAGAGGCTTTGGGGGAAGGCTTAACCCATTTATAGCAGTTTCTCTGAAACTGCTATGTTTATAAAAACATGGGTTAACCCTAGCTGGACCTGGTACCCAGACCACTTCATTAAGCTGAAGTGGTCTGGGTGCCTAGAGTGGTCCTTTAATGTAGTCATACCATCATAGCCTGTAATCGGAAAATTAACAAAAAAAATATCAACACATTGTTAATGTTTCCATTGTTTTTGCTTTAAAAAAAAAATAATTTAAAAAATCTGTCATCAAGAGGTTAAGACGTTCATAGTATATATAATCTATACTTTTTGTGTTTTCTATAAATGGCTAAACAGGATGATGTTCAAATTATGGTATGACCCTATTAATCAGGCACTGGATAGCATATAAGAAAAAAATACAATAGTAAATTAACTGTAAAAATAAATCCCTAGTAAATTGTGAAAATTTACAAAAGTTCTATATTTTACATATATATCTAATTTTTCCAAGTCAAGATACAGGTTTTGTTTTGCATAGTACATTCAAAAAATTCTAACTATTATTATCTATTATATAGGGACGATTCACACAGGGTTAGTAACAGTTGCTTTCGCTACCATATTGCATTTATATCCAAAGCCAAATTAGTTGAGCTGTTGCGTTTAGCTGTATAGCAGACCATAGTCACTTAAGTAATATGGCTACTTCAACTGCATCTTAAGAATTGTTCCTAATGAGAACATCTTCAGTCTCAAGGGTAAGGTTACCTCTTAAGCCATCACCCTTTCATTAATTAATCTTCTGTTAAAGACACGGTAGTAGTCAAAAATGTGTAAAGAGGATATTTAAGCTATTACATCCTTGTAGAATGGTGTAAGCAACACATCCTATCATATCCTCATTGATTACATATTTATTTTAACAAGACGTTGTCTGCCTATCAAGAAAGGTCAGAGTTCAGATAACAATGTAAAGGCCAAAGGGTGATATCGCACGTACAGTGCCAATTATACACTGTCCCTTGTTTGATAATTGGCTGAATCTCACTTCACAACTCATCAATGTGTAGGCTGCATAGAAGAGGCAGCTTATTATATAATATATCCGTCATTTAGCAACAAAAGACATAATGATTTATGGGTGCTCTGCCATCTGGTCGTGTTCTGAAAGTTGCCTCTAATACACATATTGAGCACTGAAATACAGCATCATTTATAATATAGATTGGCTTGTTTTAGTGATTGCCCTTGTTTCTGTAAATACAAGAGACCCAGTCACTTAAACAAGAACTATTGATAATACATAACCTAGGATGTAACAATGTAATATAAGCATAACACTAAATGGTACGGTGCGCGGTATAGGTTAAAAGCTGACATTATTATTTGTGGTCTTGAAAAAGTATAGTGATGGTGGGTGCTCAGTAAAGGTTACGCCATTCACAACATTTGTGACAAATCATTAATTAATCCAAGATTTAAGGATTAGTTGGTTCTGTTAATCTGACACTAGCAGTAATATATGGGGCCATTATAGGTTCTAGAGTTTAAACATAAGAACCTCTGTTCAAACAGAATTATTTAAATAGAAAACTGACACTGGATATTTTTTTATACAGCTTACTTTAAGCAAATGTCTACTGGTCCCCCATTTACAGCATACTGGGTGTTCACTAGCTACTCCCAAACTGTTGTTTTGCTCAGATTAGTTGTTATTGAGCACTACTTAACCAGCACCCAATGCATATGCAAGGTCAAAAAAGGGATTAAGGTGACTTTAAAAAAAACTACTCAATGCACCATAACTACTACAGAGTATTGTCAAGGTGTCAGATAGCTACAGAAACTAACTCTGATTTCGCTTATTATTTATAATAACAAATTACACAGCGCTGTACAAATTAGCTCGAAACTGTTTGACAAAACATGGAAAATGTCCTAGCACAAAAACACACCTTCATAAGGATTGGTATAGGGGGTTATTCACTAACGTCCAGATGGGGCAGAGCCATCTGGCTGCATAGGGGTTATTCAGTCTGTGCAATTAGGACATTGTATATGCAATTTAACAATGTCTGCGCTTTCAAATTCAGGTCCTGAATGGGCCTGCATTTGATACGGATTTTAGCTAAACCAAACGCCACCGGACCGCTGAAATCTGAACTGAATGTTGTAAATCCAGTCTCCGAGGCTTCAGATTGGAAAACGTGGAGCAACAAACATTAACCCTTCTTCACCCATGGAGGACTCGTCGTAGACTGAGTGCTGAAAGCGGGGAAAGCCCTTATATAAGCTTTCCAACGCTATATCAGTTCTTGCAAAGCATGGGATGGTTCCCTACACATTGCAATATAAGAAAGAACCCTCTAACTGGTTATATCAGCTATTGCAAGTCTCGTAAGCAAAGGCCTATTTCACAGGTATTAGAGTTAATGCACCCGTCCCCCATTACTACTATTAGGGTTAGGGGTACATAGAGCTATCTATTTTATTGGGGATTTATTGAGGCCCATATCCATCTGGGGGGAGGTGGGGGTTGGTTCATAACACTATTTGGTGGGGTGGTTAATGACATGTCCCCCCCCCCATTGTGTAATTAATTAGGGTGCACCCCGGCTGCCCATGGGTGAGATGGTTAGTCTCTTCAGAGGAAAAAATCGGAGGGCTTGAAAAGACTGAAGTTTTTGCAAGCACTTTTGATATATACCCACAATGAATACATGCATGAAAAATGTATGTATGTGTAACAAACGCTGGTATTACAGATACGCATTCGCCTATTTTCTCCCGAACTGCTAGAGCTTGAGTGATTATAGCTCACAGTTCAGGTGTTGATTCAAACGTTTCTCCAGATGAATTACAGATACCCAAACATCAGCCTGAACTAGATGAAGGGTATAACAGGAATACTTTATTCAGGCTAACCGCCTGGTATATATGCAGTTAACAACGTACAGGGTTTATGTTGACATATTACAGGGGCATTCCCCACTGGACCTGAGAGGGGACAGTGACAAAATACATTCTGAAAGTACAAAGTATTGCTCTCACAATAATATAATCCGTCCCCTGTGCTGGGGAGATAATTGAGTCAAGCACTATACTAAACTCAATTATCTCCCAACACAAAAAACATACATTTCAATTAAAACTCAGAAAGTACCCCAAACTCCATGGGAACCCCACAAAAGTCATATCCCCTGATAGCCCTGATCTAGGGGACCAACAAAAATCCCCCAGATCAGTTCAGAGGTTCAAGCGTTACATGGAGTTCTTAATTTGAGCGACCACATACTATGCTCCTGCCCAGAAATAGTTCCATGAAATTGGGCTGTGCGATCGGTCTATTTCGAAGAGTACAAAAATCGAATCAATCCACAAACGGTTCCTCTGGCTCATAGGTAGCGTTTGATCCCCTAGTTTTTTGGAACAATCTACCGGATAGCGCTCTCCTGGCTGGTCTGTGAAAGGAAGCAGGCGTTCGTGTAGTTTGACCAGCGTTTGTGTAATCGCGTGTCTGATTTTGGTTCCAGACAGTACTGCTGCCTCATTTCATGCAAACAAGATGGGCGCTGTTTTCTCTTGCACATGACGTTCGGCTTTACAAACGGCGGTCACACAGAGAGAGCACTTAATTGGCAGTTTGCTTTGAAGTAAATGAGCCATGGGGTGGTCGGTGTTCAGTAGTTTTATCTACCGAACAGGGAAAAACAAAAGTAACAAAATAACAGGGGTAGTTTCTTCACAATATGCATGTATTCATTAGGGGTATACAGTGAGGGAAAAAAGTATTTGATCCCCTGCTGATTTTGAACGTTTGCCCACTGACAAAGAAATGATCAGTCTATAATTTTAATGGTAGGTGTATTTTAACAGTGAGAGACAGAATAACAACAACAAAAAATCCAGAAAAATGTATGTAAAAAAAGTTATAAATTGATTTGCATGTCAATGAGCGAAATAAGTACTTGACCCCTTCGACTTAGTACTTGGTGGCAAAACCCTTGTTGGCAATCACAGAGGTCAGACATTTCTTGTAGTTCGCCACCAGGTTTGCACACATCTCAGGAGGGATTTTGTCCCACTCCTCTTTGCAGATCCTCTCCAAGTCATTAAGGTTTCTAGGCTGATGTTTGGCAACTCGAACCTTCAGCTCCCTCCACAGATTATCTATGGGATTATGGTCTGGAGACTGGCTAGGCCTTAATGCGCTTCTTCTTGAGCCACTCCTTTGTTGCCTTGGCTGTGTGTTTTGGGTCATTGTCATGCTGGAATACCCATCCACAACCTATTTTCAATGCCCTGGCTGAGGGAAGGAGGTTCTCACCCAAGATTTGATGGTACATGGCCCCGTCCATTGTCCCTTTGATGTGGTGCGGTGGCCCAGTCCTCTTAGCAGAAAACCACCCCAAAGCATAATGTTTCTACTTCCATGTTTGACGGTGGGGATGGTGTTCTTGGGGCCATAGACAGCATTCCTCCTCCTCCAAACACGGTAAGTTGAGTTGATGCCAAAGAACTCGATTTTGGGCTCATCTGACCACAACACTTTCACCCAGTTCTCCTCTGATTCATTCAGATCTTCATTGGCAAACTTCAGACGGGCCTGTACATGTGCTTTCTTGAGCAGAGGGACCTTGCGGGCGCTGCATGATTTCAGTCCCTCGCAGCGTAGTGTGTTACCAATTGTTTTCTTGGTGACTATGGTTCCAGCTGCCTTGAGATCATTAACAAGATCCTGCGTAGTTCTGGGCTGATTTCTCGCTGTTCTCATGATCATTGAAACTCCACGAGGTGAGATCTTGCATGGAGCACCAGACCGAGGGAGACTGACAGTTATTTTGTGTTTCTCCCATTTGCAAATAATCAAACTGTTGTCACCTTCTCACCAAGATGCTTGGCGATGGTCTTGTATCCCATTCCAGCTTTGTGTAGGTCTACAATCTTGTCTCTGACATCCTTGGACAGTTTTCTTTGGTCTTGGCCATGGTAGAGAGTTTATAATCTAATTGATTGATTGCTTCTGTGGACAGGTGTCTTTTATTCAGGTAACATGCTGAGATTAGGAGCACTCCCTTTAAGAGAGTGCTCCTAATCTCAGCTCGTTACCTGTATAAAATACACCTGGGAGCCATAAATCTTGCTGATTGGTAGGGGATCAAATACTTATTTCACTCATTGACATGCAAATCAATTTATAACTTTTTTTGACATGCGTTTTTCTGGATTTAAAAAAAAATATTTTGTCTTTCACTGTTAAAATACACTTACCATTAAAATTATAGACTGATTTCTTTGTCAGTGGGCAAACATTCAAATACTTTTTTCCCTCACTGTAACTGCTAATCAGTGAATTATACTTTTTTTGCCCTTTTGGGCAGTGTCTCTTTAAAGGGTTACTCCAACCACCATGACCACGCCTGCTTGTAGAAGTAGTCATGATGGTAGGTGTATGTATGAGCAGCATTTCTGCTTGAAACGCTGCTCATTCGTGATAGATTAATGTTTGTTCAGGGGAATAGGTACACCACCAGCACACATGGGTTTTCCTGGCCATTTTAATGAGTATCTACGCAGCCAGAATTGCTCCTGTAACAAGAAAATTGATTTTTAGTGAGCAGTTTCCTGAAGCCTGATCAATAATGATGCTCCTTTGCTACTCTATGGGGACTCACTGAAATATCATTGGGACTCAATTATGGCTACCCACCCAGAAATTAAGAACCACAGATAGGATCATAATATGTGCACTCTAAAATCTATGTGTAAAATAACAGGCTGTTGCTTGGGGAAATGCTGACAGGGATTCTAAGGAATCCCACTGCCGTTTGTGCTAATCTGTGTATATATTATACAGCTTGAGAGAGTGTTCTCTATTAGTGATGTCCCGAATGGTTCGCTGGCGAATAGTTCCTGGCGAACATAGCTTGTTTGCGTTCACCACGGACGGCGAACATATGCGATGTTCGGTCCGCCCCCTATTCGTCATCATTGAGTAAACTTTGACCCTGTACCTCACAGTCAGCAGACACATTCCAGCCAATCAGCAGCAGACCCTTCCTCCCAGACCCTCCCACCTCCTAGACAGCATACAATTTAGATTAATTCTGAAGCTGCATTCATTTTTTTTTGTATTATTTTATTTATTTTATTTTTTTGTGTTTGTGTTTATTATACATTATCCTCCATAGCCAGTAACCTGTGTTTATTATACATTATCCCCCCATAGCCAGTAACCTGTGTTTATTATACATTATCCCCATTGCCAGTGACCTGTGTTTATTATACATAATCCTCCCATAGCCAGTAACCTGTGTTTATTATACATTATCCTCCCCATAGCCAGTAGCCTGTGTTTATTATACATTATCCTCCCATAGCCAGTAACCTGTGTTTATTATAAATTATCCCCCCCGTAGCCAGTCACCTGTGCTTATTATACATTATCCCCCATAGCCAGTTGTGGCAGAACCCACCTCGCCACTGGACATATTGGGACTACTGTCCCTTTAAGACTGTGGAGCATATTCCAGTATACTGCCTTTAATATTACATATGTATTTATGTGTTGAGTTTAACCTGGGATATTTATGCAGCATTCATCTGATTGTTCGGTAGAATCACTCCATTCATTATATTGAGTGAAACTACCGAACAACCAGACCACCCAGGAATAAGTGTGCCTCCAATTACAGTTTGCAACAATGTTGCAAACGGGTAATTGGCAATCAGTGTAATGTATTCTTTGTCCTCTGGGTGGCCGCCATTCGGGAAACAAACACGTGGCGGCGGCCATCTTAAACTACCGAACAGCGGTGTTTTGCCGTCGAGTGTCTGGAACTAAAATCGGACACTTGACTAGGCAAACACCGCTGAGACCTCCATACTTCCAGAAATTCGTATAGAAACTACCGAATGACCCGTCGTTCGGTAGAAAGAACCCCACAAACAAGGGAATTCATTCAAACCCTCTCCAGGCTCTATAACACAGGCAATTCGCCTGTTTTCATTCCCTTGTTTGTGACCGACCGCAGGGCCAAAATGCATGGAACTGTTTTCGGATACTTTACCCATGCGGTCGGTCAAATCTTTGGAACCCCATATCTCACGAACCGTTCATCCGAATGACTTGAATTTTGAATATGTTGTCCCTCTGAATAAGGGCTATCCAGCGATGCTGGATTAAAAGGTGTACCCCCTGTTTTTGGGGTACATCCAGAACTTGGCTGGAAAAGTGTACCGGATAATTGGGTTTAATGTTATCTGAGGGGAGGGGATGTGTGGGCTGAACCATGTATGTGATTGGTTATTTTATGCCTCCCCCTGGGTGTGGCCTGTAAGTGTACAAGTGTAATAAAAGCCAGGCTGGATGAGCCAGTCGAGAGTTCCTGTTTTACCCTCAAAGTGATGTGTCGTCTCATTATTGGGGGGATTGGATTGTAAGCTGACTGCCAAGAGTGTAAGCCGATTGTATGCTTTTCTTGTTCAGCTGTTCCAGTTCGGAGTGTTATTTCGTATCCAGCTCGTGAGTTCTGATGTTCTGCAGTAGCTGTGCCTGTCTATGGAAAAGGGGATTATCGCCTAAACGCATTTTTCCCCTTGTATGCTGAAACGGTCCGTTACATTGGTGGCAAGCGGTGGGATGGCGTCCTAGTGTGAGCTGTTCCAGTTCGGAGTGTTATTTCGTATCCAGCTCGTGAGTTCTGATGTTCTGCAGTAGCTGTGCCTGTCTATGGAAAAGGGGATTATCGCCTAAACGCATTTTTCCCCTTGTATGCTGAAACGGTCCGTTACATTGGTGGCAAGCGGTGGGATGGCGTCCTAGTGTGAGGTAAAGCAGCTCAGAGACACTGTTTGGATTTACAAATTGAGGGCAACGCTAGCAGTCGTGCAGCGCCCCTGGGAGCAGACAAGTATGGAAGGTTCTGGCTCTGGAGATGATTGGCTGGCCGAGGTGAGGCAGCGAGTGGCCGAGTATGGGGATGATATACCCATGGAGACACGCCGGGTGATCTGGAACCAGGTCATGGCTGAGCGAAACACAAGGCTGGACCGAGAATTCCGGTTGGCGAAAGAGAGGAAGTATGCTCAGCAGCAGGAGCGTTACAGCAGCCGAGTAGAGGCTGCATCCGAGGAGGTTAGCCGTCTTTCCCTGAGGCGGCGGGAGGAACCCGAAGTGGGGGTCCTCATAGACTGGTCCTGTGAGGAACCACAACAGGCAGGTAGAGATGGGACCAAGGTCTCTCCACCGGGATGCTGGGCAACCGGCCCAGATCCCCAGCAGCAGCCAGAGTTGCCAGGTGGGGAAGCAGGTGGCCCTTACTCACAAATGTTGAGGGGCCTCACGGGTTGGTCCTGGGAAGACCCACAGATGGCAGGTGGAGATGGGACTGCAGTCTCTCTACCGGCCCTACAGGGATGCTGGGCAGTCGGCCCAGATCCCCAGCGGCAGTGTGAAGTGCAGGGAGAGGAGAGCAGCGTCCTCCCTCCCCAGCGGCAGGCTGAGTTACAGGGGGCAGAGGTAGTTGGTCCTACCCCCCAGCAGCAGCGTGATTTTTTGGGATTAGAGAGCCCAGTCTCCGTTCCCCAGCAGCAGGACACTGAATTGGGAGGAGAGACAGTCGGTCTCCCTCCACAAAGACTGAAAGTAGGCATGGGAGAGGAGATTGTTACCTCCTCTCCCCAGCGGCAGATCATCAATGGGCAGAGTGTTCTAATGGGAGAGGAGATTGTTACCACCTCTCCCCAGCGGCGGATCATCAATGGGCAGAGTGTTCTAATGGGAGAGGAGCTGGTTACCACCTCTCCCCAGCGGCAGCTTAATGTACCAGGGGGAGACTGTAAGCCCCACACCAGCACAGATGGGACCGTGGTCTCTGTGCCCAAGTTACAGGGAGCTGAAGGGGCCGTCCTCCCTCCCCAGTGGCAGTGTGATTTGTTGGGAATTGGGAGCCCAGTCTCCATTCCCCGGCAGCAGAGTGTCCAGCAGGGAAGAGAGAGCCCAGTCTCCTTTCCCCAGCAGCAGGACACTGTATTGGGAGTAGAGACAGTCGGTCTCCCTCCACAGAGTATAGAAGTATGTAGGGGAGAGGAGCTTGCTACCACCTCTCCCCAGCGGCGGATCAGTAAAGTGCAGGGAGAGGAGAGCAACGTCCTCCCTCCCCAGCGGCAGCCTAACACACCAAGGGGAGACAGTAAGCCCCACACCAGCACAGATGGGACCGTGGTCTCTGTGCCCAAGCTACAGGGAGCTGAAGGAGATGTCCTTGCTCCCCAGCGGCAGTCTACGGTTCAGGGAGAGGAGGTTGTTATTCCCTCTCCCCAGCGGCAGCACAGCTCACCAAGGGGAGACAGTAAGCCCCACAACAGCACAGATGGGACCGTGGTCTCTGTGCCCAAGTTACAGGGAGCTGAAGGAGCCGTCCTTGCTCCCCAGCGGCAGTCTACGGTTCAGGGAGAGGAGTTTGTCATCCCCTCTCCCCAGCGGCAGCTTAGCACACCAAGGGGAGACAGTAAACCCCACAACCGTGCAGATGGGACCGTAGTCTCTGCACCTACACCACTGGGGATAGGGACAGTCGGTCCTAGTCCACAACAGCCAGACAAAATATCGGAAGGGGAGACAGTCGTTTTTCCCCAACAACAGCTGTGTTCAACCAGGGGAGAGGACACCCTGGTTACTTTTTCCCCAAGCCTTGGACTTACAACTGGACACGAGTGGCAGGGGGCCATCTGGACAACTACCCCCTGTAAGGACAGCCAGCCGACTATCAGAGCCCCAGACCGACTGGAGGTCTGGAGTCTGGATAGTCTAAATGGGAAAGGGGAGAAATGTGGCAGAACCCACCTCGCCACTGGACATATTGGGACTACTGTCCCTTTAAGACTGTGGAGCATATTCCAGTATACTGCCTTTAATATTACATATGTATTTATGTGTTGAGTTTAACCTGGGATATTTATGCAGCATTCATCTGATTGTTCGGTAGAATCACTCCATTCATTATATTGAGTGAAACTACCGAACAACCAGACCACCCAGGAATAAGTGTGCCTCCAATTACAGTTTGCAACAATGTTGCAAACGGGTAATTGGCAATCAGTGTAATGTATTCTTTGTCCTCTGGGTGGCCGCCATTCGGGAAACAAACACGTGGCGGCGGCCATCTTAAACTACCGAACAGCGGTGTTTTGCCGTCGAGTGTCTGGAACTAAAATCGGACACTTGACTAGGCAAACACCGCTGAGACCTCCATACTTCCAGAAATTCGTATAGAAACTACCGAATGACCCGTCGTTCGGTAGAAAGAACCCCACAAACAAGGGAATTCATTCAAACCCTCTCCAGGCTCTATAACACAGGCAATTCGCCTGTTTTCATTCCCTTGTTTGTGACCGACCGCAGGGCCAAAATGCATGGAACTGTTTTCGGATACTTTACCCATGCGGTCGGTCAAATCTTTGGAACCCCATATCTCACGAACCGTTCATCCGAATGACTTGAATTTTGAATATGTTGTCCCTCTGAATAAGGGCTATCCAGCGATGCTGGATTTAAAGGTGTACCCCCTGTTTTTGGGGTACATCCAGAACTTGGCTGGAAAAGTGTACCGGATAATTGGGTTTAATGTTATCTGAGGGGAGGGGATGTGTGGGCTGAACCATGTATGTGATTGGTTATTTTATGCCTCCCCCTGGGTGTGGCCTGTAAGTGTACAAGTGTAATAAAAGCCAGGCTGGATGAGCCAGTCGAGAGTTCCTGTTTTACCCTCAAAGTGATGTGTCGTCTCATTATTGGGGGGAAGGATTTATTCAATGCTGTTCCAGTTGACTGCTAGGAGTACAAGCCTATTCATATGGTTCCTATTCAATGGTCTACAGCATTCATATGCTTGGGAGAATTTTAAAAGGTTTCTCGGATTCGGTGATTGTGGTGTCTGCCAGAGTGCTTGGAGTCCTCAGGAAGCACTAGGAGCATCCATTAACGGAGGTACCAAGTCGGGGTGCCAGGTGATCCGTTACACCAGTAACCTGTGTTTATTATACATTATCCCCCCACAACCAGTAACCTGTGTTTATTATACATTATCCCCCCACAACCAGTAACCTGTGTTTATTATACATTATCTCCCATAGCTAGTAACCTGTGTTTATTATACATTATCCCTCCGTAGCCAGTAACCTGTGTTTATTATACATTATCCCCCCATAGCCAGTAACCTGTGTTTATTATACATTATCCCCATTGCCAGTGACCTGTGTTTATTATACATTACCCTCCCATAGCCAGTAACCTGTGTTTATTATACATTATCCTCCCATAGCCAGTAACCTGTGTTTATTATACATTACCCCTCCCATAGCCAGTAACCTGTGTTTATTATACATTATCCCCCCATTGCCAGTAACCTGTGTTTATTATACATTATCCCTCCTATAGCCAGTAACCTGTGTTTATTATACATTATCCCCCCATAGCCAGTAACCTGTGTTTATTATACATTATCCTTCCCATAGCCAGTAACCTGTGTTTATTATACATTATCCTCCCATAGCCAGTAACCTGTGCTTATTATACATTATCCACCCCATAGCCAGTAACCTGTGTTTATTATACATTATCCTCCCATAGCCAGTAACATGTGTTTATTATACATTATCCCTCCCATAGCCAGTAACCTGTGTTTATTATACATTATCCCCCCCATAGCCAGTAACCTGTGTTTAATATACATTATCCCCCCATAGCCAGTAACCTGTGTTTATTATACATTATCCCCCATAGTCATTTATAGTTGGACCTAGGCAGCATGATGTCTTAGGCAGGCCCAGAGAGTGAGTGAGTGAGTGAGTGAATAATATAATATATATGTTTAGAAACATATTAGTAATATATGTAAATCGGGTTCATGCAAAGAGGGTGAAAAGGTATTAAAGAAAAACACACTTATTGCATCAAATTTACAAAGCCAAACTTTTAAAAGCTTTCCTCATTTCTTTCTCGGGATGAGGAATATATCGGTTGTAGACTGATGATTTCCATCTGCCCAATCTTTTAATAATATGCACTGGAGTGTCAGTGTTGAAGGAGACCAAAGCTGCCCCTATTCTAAGTGAAAGACCTGAGACATGGATACAACCCAATCTTAGGAGTAGTGTTCTGATGTAAAAGATGAATTTAGCCGTAGTCAGAGGGATTCAGTGACAGTAGTGGTGAAATGTGTGTGTCATGACTGAGTGTGGGTAAGTAAGAGTCAAGTATTTTAACTGGGCACTAGTTCTAGGTGGGATGAAGTGGTATAGCGGATGGATGAGTAGTTTGGTTCATTTTAGAGGTTTGTAGAGAAAGTATATAGTGATCATGATTTTTAGCGATATCCAATATTTTTAAGGTGGTCTCAAGCAAACATAAAATGCTATATAAAATTTGTGGGAATATCGAATAGTCGTGTACAGTAAATCAGAGAGGGCTCAGAATATTTAACCATCGATCGGTAACCTGGATGAAGTAGGGGGTCTATCCGTTTTATTAAATACGCGGTAATATGCTTTTAATGGGATAGGACGTTAGGAAAGGTGTGTGATTCGGATAAGTGGTTGTGGCTGTATTTACCTTATCCTGGGACCGACCTGGCTCCTAAGCTTGAGCCGCGCATGGCTGGATCACTCCTGCCTCCACACGAGCCGCATGCGGCTTGATCTCTTCTTTTGACTTAGCCGCGTGCTCTGACCGCAGTGATCGGTCATGTGGCCCGCCTGGCACTAGGAGCACGGCTCGAGTCACGAGCTCGCTCTTAAAGGGGCAGTGGGAGCCAAAAGTTGATTCAGGCTCCCATTGGCCCACGTCATTCCAGCACCCCCACACACGAACGTTTTGGGGGCGTAGGCATGACGTGGGCCAATCAAATGTTAAAGGATATTTAAACTTCCCTAGCCCTATCCACTTTGTCCTATCGTGGTTTCTGTGTCAGTACCCTTTAGTGCGTTCCTTGATCTATTTTGTTTATTTTGGTATTGACCATGGCTTTGTTCTTGACTCTGAATTTATCTTTAACCCTTTCCTGTCTTGTTTGCCCGTGTGACTGATTACCATCTACCTGACCGCTATTAAGCATGTCGGGTCGGTCAGGTAGGAGCAACATTGCTGGGTCATCCCCTTCTGGGGTGAAGTTCGCTTGTTGATAGCTGCTTAAAGTGAGATATTGGGGGAGCTCACACGAAGTGTGTCTTTCCTCCATGACAGCTAGGCCCCGCCCCCCGGAAGCTGCATTCTTAGTGAGAGGAGGGACAGTGTAGCTGCTGCTGATTTAATAGGGAAATCGATAGCTAGGCTAGTGTATTCAGTGTCCACTACAGTCCTGAAGGACTCATCTGATCTCTGCTGTAAGGACAGCACCCCAAAAAGCCCTTTTTAGGGCTAGAACATCAGTCTGCTTGTTTTTTTCCCTGTGTAATCTAATTGCAGTTGCCTGCCTGCCAGCGTGTGTGTCAGGCTCACAGCGTATACTGTGCCCACTTGCCCAGTGCCACCACTCATATCTGGTGTCACAATAGCTTGCATTTAAAAAAAAACAAAAAAAACTTTTTTGACTATAATATAATAGCAGTCATTTTCCTTCACATGTGTGCGTTTCAGGGCCTGCCAGGGCACAGTGTCACACCAGTGCAACTCATATCTGGTGTAACAGTAGTGTAATTTAAAAAAAAAAAATACAGGGGGCTTGTTGTCACCTTGCGGGGACCCTTGGTGTTGTACGTGGCTGGGTGGATGACATCAGTGAGGACAAGGAACAGGACATGGCTAGCTTGGTATCCAACCTTGTGCAAATGGGGAGTTTGCGGTTGTGCAAATGGACTGTATGCGGTTGTTTGCGGTGCGTTAAACGGGGAGTTTGGTCTGTTACTGTGAAGCGGGCGTAACCCTTACACTACCTGATCGATACAACATCATACCTGATGTTTTAAAGCACGTTATTCCAAACAATTTAGTAATGTTAGGTGATTTATGCCCTTTATGGATTAAAACCAGACTCTGCATCAACTATGTAATTTTCCATGGGAGTTTTGCCATGGATCCCCCTCTGGCATGCCACAGTCCATGTGTTAGTCCCCTTGAAACAACTTTTCCATCACTATTGTGGCCAGAAAGAGTCCCTGTGGGTTTTAAAATTCGCCTGCCTATTGAAGTCTATGGCGGTTGACCCGGTTCGCCCGTTCGCGAACATTTGCGGAAGTTCGCGTTCGCCGTTCGCGAACGGAAAATTTTATGTTCGCGACATCACTATTCTCTATCTAAAATGTTCTAAAATCTAACAACTCCTTGGGATGCACAGCAGTGAAAGTGAATGTTGTGTATTGTATTTATCCAGATGTAAGATATTTTTTATTTTGTTATCACTACCAGTCCTCTTGTGGAATCTATCTAGAATGTGTGGTACATCTTGTCTACAACATTTGAACATAAAATCCAAATTGTAATCCAAATTAAACTAGGCAAGATGTATAGCATTTATCTGTATAAATAGTGTTTGACATGCCTTTTCCAATATTGGCTTTAAATGGAGTATTTTATCTCCATTAATGGACAACTAAATAATAGACATGTATTCATTGAACAAAGTATTCATACTGCAGTCACACTATGACATCACTGGATTCAGCATTAATTCAGCATTAATTTTGTGACATCACTGTATTAAGCAGTACTATTGTAACCTCACAAGATCATGGCTCAACTACTTTTGTTTCTCTCTCAGTTGACCGTAGTGGATGTGATGGAACTCCACAAGGTTGGTGGATTTTCCTTTGTAATGTAATCTTATTGTATGATCTGCATTAAGATCTCCTGCAAACATGCCACTTTTAGTTGGATACTTTTTCTGTGCGTTTTAAAATTAGGTAAGAGCCTTGTGTATACAATGACGTAAAGGGGTGTTTGTGATTGGCAGAGAGTGTTAGTATACAATGTTAGTTGAATTTCAGATAGACTTTGTATGACAAGTATACTGTATTTTTATTATTCATTAGCCATCACTGTTCCTCTAAATCCCCTGCAACCATAGTTCTTGGTTCTTCTAGTCCAGCGGCAACCTTTGGCACTCCAGATGTTGTGGACTACATCCCCCATAATGCTTTTACACCCATAATGCTGGCAAAGCATCATGGGAGGTGTAGTCCAAAACATCTGGAGTGCTGAAGGTTGCCTATGCCTGTTCTAGCCCATTGTCACTGTCACCCAGCCTTGGTGTCAATATGTTCCCAGTAATGCCTATCTTCTTAGCCTTTTGTCACTGTCACTCTATGCCTGTATCCTGTTGTGCCACTCGGCTCCCCTAAAACTGAGCCCTTTTGGTCCTTTTCTGTCAGTTCGCCTTGCTCTGTGTCACTATCAATCTCCTGTCATGGTTTCCCTTACCCCTAGGTCACTCTGTCACTCTAAGCCCTTATCCCTCAAATCCTGTGTCACTGTATCCCTTGCCTTGTGTCACTTTGTCCAGTTAACTCCCTCTCCGCCTAGCCTTCCGTCACGTCTCAAAGATTTTGTCAAGAAGCAGCCAAAAAAATAAATAAATATGTGCTGTATGTGTATAATTCAGTGAGAGGTTGTGAGCACCTTGGCATAAAAGGCAGGGTAGAATTCTAGAAGTCACAGCCACTCATTGCATGACATAAACCATAATACATGCTCATAACATACAAATATTTATGTGGAAAAGCTCTGTGTGCTGAGATTTCTCCTTGTTGGAGTATTATGGACACATAACCATTGAGAGCAGCTCTATATGGATCAGCTGTTTATAGGACTACTAAAGTGACCCAGACCTCCTCAACTCAATGAAGTGGTCTGGGTGCAGTGGTCCTATCATTTTGACCTTTCCATGTAAAATATTGCCATTTTGTAGAAACAGCAGTGTGGAAGGGTTAATACACCTCTTCCTGACACCCACTAGAGGCCCTTCTGCCTTCATAACCGAGTCAAATGTGGTTATTCAATCAACTGGTCTCATAGAGACCATTTGATTGTTGCATTGTGGCATACTGCTGCACATATGCACTAGCCTCCCAATGATTCCCTATGGTGAAGCCATGGATTGGCTGATATCATCAAGTTAGATAATCTCAGCTGAGGCGGTGATCGCGGTGACAGCGAGGTAATAAAGGCAAGTAATAAAGGTAATAAAGGCAAGTAATTTCCATCTTTTAAACCAGGGGTGGGGAAACTTCGGCCCTCCAGATGTTGTGGACTACATCTCCCTTGATGCTTTGCTAGCATTATGGCTGTAAGAGTATTATGGGAAATGTAGTCCAAAACATCTGGAGGGCTGAAGGTTCCCCATCCCTGTTTTAAACTATCACAGGAGGGAGGCGGCTGTCACCTATAGGTAGGATAACACTATAGCCAGGGCTCGAGTCCTGCAGGAACGCGTGGGAACGGCGTTCCTGCACTTTTTCCACAGCAGGAACGCCGTTCCCATTACTAATCCTGCAGGACCCAGGGCTGGCACAAGCGGCTGCCAGAGCAGGGGGAGTACAAATCCGAATCCCCTGCCTCTGACTGGGGACTCGGATTTTTAAACTCACCTCTCCCCCTGCAGTCAGTGGAGTCGTCCGGCCTCTCCTAATGATGTCAGTAGGAGGGGGCGTGGCTTCCTCTGCTCTTCTCACAGGACCGCTGGGGAGCAGAGGAAGTCACGCCCCCTCCTCCTGACATCATCAGGAGAGGCCGGCTTACTCTGCAGGCTGCAGGTTCCAGATCCTGTCCCACCCCTCCTGGCCCAAGGTAAGCCTCAGGGAGGGGGGAAGGCACTTTAGGTTTTTTTTTTTTATCCCTTTCCTCAGTCCCTGCCCCCCTCCTCAGTCCCTGTCTCCCTCCCCAGTCCCTGTCTCCCTTCCTCAGCCCCTGTCCCCCTTCCTCAGCCCCTGTCCCCCTTCCTCAGCCCCTTTCCCTCTTCTCAGCTCCTGCCCCCCTCCTCAGCCCCTGCCCCCTTCGTCAGCCCCTGTCCCCCTCCTCAGCCCCTCAGTTCCTCAGCCCCTCAGTTCCTGTCCCTTTCCTCAGCCCCTCAGTTCCTGTCCCTTTCCTCAGCCCCCATCCCTTACCTCAGCACATGTCCCCTTCCTCAGCCCATGCCCCCCACCCCTCCTAAGCTCCTGTCCCTCTGCCTCAGCTCCTGTCCCCCTCCTCAGCCCCTGTCCCCCTTCCTCAGCCCCTGTCCCCCTTCCTCAGCCCCTGTCCCCCTTCCTCAGCCCCTGTCCCTTTTCCTCAGCCCCTGTCCCTTTTCCTCAGCCCCTGTCCCTTTTCCTCAGCCCCTGTCCCTTTTCTTCAGCCCCTGTCCCTCTTCCTCAGCCCCTGTCCCTCTTCCTCAGTCCCTGCCCCCCTCCTCAGTCCCTGCCCCCCTCCTCAAGCCCTGTCCCCTTACTCAGTCCCTGTCTCCCTCCTCAGTCCCTGCCCCCCCTCCTCAAGCCCTGTCTCCCTCCTCAGTCCTTGCCCCCCTCCTCAGTCCCTGTCCCTTTCCTCAGTCCCTGCCCCCCTCCTCAAGCCCTGTCCCCTTACTCAGTCCCTGTCTCCCTCCTTAGTCCCTGCCCCCCTCCTCAAGCCCTGTCTCCCTCCTCAGTCCTTGCCCCCCTCCTCAGTCCCTGTCCCTTTCCTCAGTCTCTGTCCCCCTCCTCAGCCTCTGTCCCCCTCCTCAGCCTCTGTCCCCCTCCTCAGCCTCTGTCCCCCTCAGCCCATGGCCCCTTCCTCAGCCCATGCCCCCCTCTTCCTAAGCTCCTGTCCCTCTTCCTCAGCCCTGCCATCTTACTCAGCCCATGGCCCCTTCCTCAGCCCATGCCCCCCTCCTCCTAAGCTCCTGTCCCTTTTCCACACCACTGTCACCTTACTTAGCCCCTGTCCCCCTCCTCAGCCCCTGTCCCCCTCCTCAGCCCCTGTCCCTTTTCCTCAGCCCCGTCCCTCTTCCTCAGCCCCTGTCCCTTTTCCTCAGCCCCTGTCCCTTTTCCTCAGCCCCTGTCCCTTTTCCTCAGCCCCTGTCCCTCTTCCTCAGCCCCTGTCCCTCTTCCTCAGCCCCTGTCCCCCTTCCTCAGCCCCTGTCCCCCTTCCTCAGCCCCTGTCCCCCTTCCTCAGCCCCTGTCCCCCTTCCTCAGCCCCTGTCCCCCTTCCTCAGCCCCTTTCCCTCTTCTCAGCTCCTGCCCCCCTCCTCAGCCCCTGCCCCCTTCGTCAGCCCCTGTCCCCCTCCTCAGCCCCTCAGTTCCTGTCCCTTTCCTCAGCCCCTCAGTTCCTGTCCCTTTCCTCAGCCCCTCAGTTCCTGTCCCTTTCCTCAGCCCCCATCCCTTACCTCAGCACATGTCCCCTTCCTCAGCCCATGCCCCCCACCCCTCCTAAGCTCCTGTCCCTCTGCCTCAGCTCCTGTCCCCCTCCTCAGCCCCTGTCCCCCTTCCTCAGCCCCTGTCCCCCTTCCTCAGCCCCTGTCCCTTTTCCTCAGCCCCTGTCCCTTTTCCTCAGCCCCTGTCCCTTTTCCTCAGCCCCTGTCCCTTTTCTTCAGCCCCTGTCCCTCTTCCTCAGCCCCTGTCCCTCTTCCTCAGCCCCTGTCCCTCTTCCTCAGCCCCTGTCCCTCTTCCTCAGCCCCTGTCCCTTTTCCTCAGCCCCTGTCCCTTTTCCTCAGCCCCTGTCCCTCTTCCTCAGCCCCTGTCCCTCTTCCTCAGCCCCTGCCCCCCTCCCCCTCTTCCTCAGCCCCTGCCCCCTGTCCCTTTTCCTCAGCCCCTGTCCCTTTTCCTCAGCCCCTGTCCCTCTTCCTCAGTCCCTGTCCCTTTCCTCAGTCCCTGCCCCCCTCCTCAAGCCCTGTCCCCTTACTCAGTCCCTGTCTCCCTCCTCAGTCCCTGCCCCCCTCCTCAAGCCCTGTCTCCCTCCTCAGTCCTTGCCCCCCTCCTCAGTCCCTGTCCCTTTCCTCAGTCTCTGTCCCCCTCCTCAGCCTCTGTCCCCCTCCTCAGCCTCTGTCCCCCTCCTCAGCCTCTGTCCCCCTCCTCAGCCTCTGTCCCCCTCAGCCCATGGCCCCTTCCTCAGCCCATGCCCCCCTCCTCCTAAGCTCCTGTCCCTCTTCCTCAGCCCTGCCATCTTACTCAGCCCATGGCCCCTTCCTCAGCCCATGCCCCCCTCCTCCTAAGCTCCTGTCCCTTTTCCACACCACTGTCACCTTACTTAGCCCCTGTCCCCCTCCTCAGCCCCTGTCCCCCTCCTCAGCCCCTGTCCCTTTTCCTCAGCCCCTGTCCCTCTTCCTCAGCCCCTGTCCCTTTTCCTCAGCCCCTGTCCCTTTTCCTCAGCCCCTGTCCCTTTTCCTCAGCCCCTGTCCCTCTTCCTCAGCCCCTGTCCCTCTTCCTCAGCCCCTGTCCCCCTTCCTCAGCCCCTGTCCCCCTTCCTCAGCCCCTGTCCCCCTTCCTCAGCCCCTGTCCCCCTTCCTCAGCCCCTGTCCCCCTTCCTCAGCCCCTGTCCCCCTTCCTCAGCCCCTTTCCCTCTTCTCAGCCCCTGCCCCCCTCCTCAGCCCCTGCCCCCTTCGTCAGCCCCTGTCCCCCTCCTCAGCCCCTCAGTTCCTGTCCCTTTCCTCAGCCCCTCAGTTCCTGTCCCTTTCCTCAGCCCCTCAGTTCCTGTCCCTTTCCTCAGCCCCCATCCCTTACCTCAGCCCATGTCCCCTTCCTCAGCCCATGCCCCCCACCCCTCCTAAGCTCCTGTCCCTCTGCCTCAGCTCCTGTCCCCCTCCTCAGTCCCTGTCCCCCTTCCTCAGCCCCTGTCCCCCTTCCTCAGCCCCTGTCCCCCTTCCTCAGCCCCTGTCCCTTTTCCTCAGCCCCTGTCCCTTTTCCTCAGCCCCTGTCCCTTTTCCTCAGCCCCTGTCCCTTTTCTTCAGCCCCTGTCCCTCTTCCTCAGCCCCTGTCCCTCTTCCTCAGCCCCTGTCCCTCTTCCTCAGCCCCTGTCCCTCTTCCTCAGCCCCTGTCCCTTTTCCTCAGCCCCTGTCCCTTTTCCTCAGCCCCTGTCCCTCTTCCTCAGCCCCTGTCCCTCTTCCTCAGCCCCTGTCCCTCTTCCTCAGCCCCTGTCCCCCTTCCTCAGCCCCTGTCCCCCTTCCTCAGCCCCTGTCCCCCTTCCTCAGCCCCTTTCCCTCTTCTCAGCCCCTGCCCCCTCCTCAGCCCCTGTCCCCTTCGTCAGCCCCTGTCCCCCTCCTCAGCCCCTCAGTTCCTGTCCCTTTCCTCAGCCCCTCAGTTCCTGTCCCTTTCCTCAGCCCCCATCCCTTACCTCAGCCCATGTCCCCTTCCTCAGCCCATGCCCCCCACCCCTCCTAAGCTCCTGTCCCTCTGCCTCAGCTCCTGTCCCCCTCCTCAGCCCCGGGCCCTTACTCAGCCCCTGCATACAAGCGTATCATTTTTTTTGTGGTGTGAGGGGGGGGCGGGGGGAAGGGGGCGGGGAGTGGGTCTTGGGTGAGTTCCTGCACTTTTTTACCCAGGACTTGACCCCTGACTATAGCATTAGGAATACAGGTTTGTTACACAGCAGTAAAACAGGGGGTGTTTGGATGTTATGTCACTATTCACCTCACCACAATATTATTAACACTTAGATGATGACTGTCAACAAATATGTTTAATATCTTCTTAATAAAATCTTTATTTTATACCACTATGAATTAAAAAATGAGACGGTATATTAAAATAGAGACTATATTATAAAGGTAAAACATTTTCATGGCAATGTTCTTTTATGTAGATGTCAGATATTCCCTGTCTTGGACTATGCCTTGATGGCTAAGCCATAATGATGTAAATCTTGATTAGTCCGTTTAAATCACTATTTCTTAACCTTTCCAAACCCAAAATGATGGCTCATTCTCTAAATGCTAAATCCGTTCAGTGACCCATATGTTTAATTCTAATACAATGTAATCTTATATAATTTATGTAAAACACCTTTATTAAGCTCTTGCCAGGGTAATTGGGGTTACACTGAACTAGGTGCATTTATAAGCTAACAGCCAAGTTCACTGTTTTAATAAATTGTGTTTAATCTAAAACTATATTGAGCTGAACAGCATGAAAGTGAATGTTAATTTTTCCAGATTAAGGCTATATTTTTTGCTTTTTATCTTATTTGGGATTAGTAGTACACTAGTCTAGAAGGGGTATTTGTTTATTTTTTTTTTGGGGGGGGGGGGGGGGGAATCCAAATTGAAGCAATTTATGAACAAGTCCTTAGGCTAAAGGACAATTATAGCACTTTCACTCTCATCTGTATAATGTGTATTTCTTTTTCTGGCATGCCTTATAAAGTATTAGCTGAGCGGCTGAGGTATATATGATACTATCACCATTGTTCTCCATAAATAAATAAATGGATGAATAGGCATGTATTCATTGAGCACAGTAATCATACAGCAGTCACACCATGACATCACTGGATTCAGCATTCATATTGTGACATCACTGGATTCAGCATTCATATTGTGACATTACCGGATTCAGCAGCCATATTGTGACATTACTAAATTAAGCAGCCATATTGTGACATTACTGGATTCAGCAACCATATCGTGGCATCGGAGGATTGAGTAGTTATATTATCCCTCACTATGTACTGGCACAACCGCTTCTGTTTATTACTCAGCTAAGGAGGATAAGGAGTTCTACACTGATAATGGATTCTCCACTGCAAACTATTATTTTATAATTATTTATATTGTGCCAAGATATTCAAGGTATAGGTGAAAAGAGTCCTGCCCAAACAAGCTTACAATCAAATTTTCTTCTAGCACTTGTCCACTATCTCAGCAATTAATGGATTTTCCATTTCAATGTATAATTTTATAATTATTTATATAGTGGCAAGATATTTAGCATTGTTTTTACAATATGTAAAACAAAGCATGCAATTAATTCTATTGAAGAGCGTTGGTGACTAAGGCCCTGCCCAAACGAGCTTACAATCTAATTTTATAGCTTGAAAGAGTCTTGTCAACTATCTAAAATCTTATTGGGATTCTCAGCATTTAAAGTGAATGGCATGTGCTGTATTTATCCAGATGTAAGAATTTATTAATTTATTTTTTTGTACTTTTCATTATCCGTCATGTTTTGTATTAGTTTTAGAGGACTACTTTACTCTGTCTAGAAGATTTTGTCGAAAAAAGTTTCTCTAGACCAGCGTTTCACCAATTGGTGTTCCGCAGAACCCCATGGGTAAAATGACCACGTGTGCGAGGGAGCAGTGGGCAGTGATCTCCCTGCTCAGCTCCCTCGCGCACACAGCAGTGATCGCCAGCCGGACAGCAGCCCCACTGGACCACAGGGACTCCATGCCAGCACTCCTAAAGGTAGGGGGGATGGGGGGTTGAAAAAAAAAATTAAAAATGTATGTGTGTCTGTCAAAGAGTATATGTTTGTTTGTCAGTGAGAATGTATGTGTGCTTGTCAGTGAGTGTGTTAGAGTGTATATGTTTGTCAGTGAGAATGTATAAGTGTTTGTATGTGTGTCTGTAAAAGAGTATGTGTGTCTGAGTGTGTCAGTGTGTGTATCTGTGTCAAGGTGTGTGTATGTGTCACTGTGTGTATCTAAGTGTGTGTGTGTGTGTGTGTGTGCCAGTGTGTATCAGTGTGTGTGTATCTGAGTGTGTCAGTGTGTGTATGTGCCAGTGTGTATCTGTGGGTGCAAGTGTGTGTATATGTCACTGTGTGTATCGGAGTATGTGTGTATCTGTGTGCCAATGTGTATATCTGTGTGTCAGATACATATACACACACACAGATACACACTGACACAGAGATACACACACTGGCGCATATAAACACACACCGGTACATACAAACACGGATGCACACACCTTGACACACATATACACACACACACACACACAGATACACACAGTCTGTATCTGTGTCAGTGTGTGTATCTGTCTGCCACTGTCTGCCAGTGTGTGTGTATTTGTATGTCAGATTCATACACACTGGCACATACAAACACAGATACACACACCTTGATACACAGATACATACATACACACACACACAGATACACGGTGTGTGTATCTATGTGCCAGTGTGTGTATCTGTGTGTCAGATATACACATACACACACTGGCACATACATGCACAGATATACACGCCTTGACACGCAAAAACAGGGCACAATTTTTTTTTTCCCCGGGGGGAAGGGGGTTCCACTACGTTGATACACTGTGTCCCAGAGTATTCCATTTGCCTACCTCCAGACTATAATTAATCTATAGACTATACATCTTTTCCTGAGGCATAATCTTGGTCTAAAGAATGAAGCTATAACAGATGACAGAATATATGCTACAAGAATAAGGTACATATTTTTGCATTGTGTGCCTTGCTGTAAGATTCCTCTCTGTGCCTATTCCCATTTGTATAGAAAGTAATTTTTTTTTAACTGATGCTAGCAGATGTGATTTCTTCAATAAATGGAACAATGCAAGACAATAGATGTATACTTTCATGATATTTCACAGCATCTTTCACATATCTAATTTTATAGTGTGTCTAGCTATGAGGAATAGATATGTTATATTAGCTACTTTTGAGGGTGGAATTGATACATTCAATGGGGTTTTAAAGTATGTGCTTAAAACTTATAAAATAAAACTTAAAGGAATATAAGCACCAAGCATCATAACATTTGGAAGTTGCTATTCATGCTGAATTCAGTGCTGCAGGAAGATTCTCACATCTAAATAAATGTCCTGTAATTGAAAATTTAAAAATAAATTATGAGAATTTTAACGGTGCAAATATTTATCATTTGTATTTTTTATTTTGGCCTTTGCTGTTATATTTGCTGTATATATCAGATCTACGAAAAACAACATTGATTTTTTTTTATTATTATTATTATTATTATTCATTTTGTAACTCCAAAGAAAATATGTAGGAAGGTTCTTTCTGGGGTATATTAAAAATGGTTTCCAAAAGCTGCAGACCTGACTTGTTGCACAGTACAGGTACTCCTCACTTATCGACCGGGTTCTGTTTCTACAACCCGGTCGTTGAACTAATTGGTTTCGTTGAACAAAATGTTCCCGAACATAGACAAACGCAGCAGATCAGGGAATCCCTCTAATTCCCACGACGGTTCGCATTTTCCACCCTGCGAGAGAGCTGGTCGTAAGTGCGAGCCGTCGTAAAACAGGTAGGTTGTAAAATGAGGACCACTTGTATTATCAGATTGGAAAACTTCTCTAAGTCAGCTATGTTTTCAGTTCAGTTACTCTGGCTTTAAATTTTAAATTCACTTTGAATTCTCACCTTAGTGAATAACCCTAACTGACTTTCAGGCTGTGTCGAGAATTTACCAGTGAGAGGCTTCTGTGCTGGAGCATGCATGCAGTCGCATCTATCCTATACTTCTCAACGATCTGTAGTACAGCTCATTGAGAAGAGGGATAGCTCTGTGGGTCTAACTGAAGCAGAAGAAAACTTACCTGGCTGGCTGTCACCCAAGGATGAGTTTTGCCCCCACATATAAAAGTATAGATTTCTATTAAAATGGGGAACTGTTACAAGCATGACAGACTCCAGACACAAAGCACATAAAGGCTTGAAGAAGGGTAAAGCAGGTAAAAAGTTTATTCAGAAACTGATAGATATATTTACAAGCATTTCCAACAGGGGGCCATCAATATACAACATGCAATCCCACTCTGGTGCCTTGGTGTCTTGGACATAACTCAATCAACAGCCAGATCATTTAATTAAGTATCAGATGCCAGGGTGCCATATAAAAATACCCCTAAAATAAGTGTTCCCTACATGATATCCCCAAATGGCATATATCCCCGGAGAGCTCTGGTTCCAAAGAGCAAACTATCCAAAACGTCTGGCACAGAGTTCCACAATGTTTGATGGTAAGTCACTATCACCATTTATAGATTCAAGGGGCTCTGGAGAAGGGAACTCCAACAAGTCCTATTTCTCACGAACACCGCTGAAGCCGCCGACCTTCCTTTTCCGTCAGCTGGCATACGAATGCCGGCCCATTCGGTACTTTTCCTGCACGAATGGACTTAACCCAGATAGCTATGCCATAGAGCCCATTCTTATACCGAAAGACTATGTGAAAGACTTTGGCTCCATGGCGATTGAACTGTATGTATGTGATCTGAGCGCCATTCGGTAATAATGTGCGCTCAGATCTAAGCTATCTTGGGATACGTTAATTGTACCTAGTGCATTCGGTATTTTTCCTGTTATACATTATACTAGGGGAGTGTCCACCAGGTGGGAGACCTGCATAAATACCGGGCAGGTAGCCCACATTAAATCAGATCTCTGCTGAACCCTCAATACGGAGCTTGGTCTCGTACTTGGGGGTATTGGATTCGTATGGTTTACTTGTTCTGCTGTTTGATACGTGAAGGAATTTTGTATGGTTCCTGTTCGGCTGAATGGAGCTTTCGTTAGCTGTCTCTCCATTCATAAGGTGAACGTCCTCAGTGGTATTAACCCCTTTTATACCTGGGTATACCGTAACAACGGTGGTTCAGGGTATCGGTCAGTAAAGCGCTCTTTTGACAGTCTGACACATCAGGGCATAAACCAAAGGTGTTTCTATACTTTTTTAAGACATGACCCCTGATCATTTTGTATTTTTCATTTAATGCATGACAGATACAATAGTTCAAAGTGAAAAATAGGTTTTTGCATTCTTACTTTAATTAGAGTTATAATGATCTTATTGCATAGATAGTAAGCTCTTTGACCTAACAGAAGTGTTCAATTTAAAAAAAAACACTCCAGAATGGAATCATAAAATAGTCTCTGAGACTGTGTGAAATATATAATACATATATATTAGATAAGACGTTTTGCTGGTGTATGATTTATGATGAGGCATTTGATGTGGCTAGGGTATTTATGAGCCAACAGCCACGTTTATTTTAATTGATTGTATCTGTGCAGACAATCCTGGTAAATGCTTTTGCGGGATAGGAATGGATTGTTCCTATGCAATGAGTTAGTTGCAGCAATTTAAGGTAGTCTCTATGTACCAGGTATTTTGCTTTATATTTCTTCTCTACTTGGATTTTTCCCAATTGGAGAATTGTGTATTTGGCGATCCATGTATTTTATTGGACTTGTCTGCCATTTTCTATTTTTCATTTCTGCAAGCATGCATATGAAAGCCCAAAGTGTAGCCGCCATATAAATTGATAAATATTGCGGTACCTTAGTACCTTCGCATTTCTGATATAGATTTTATATTTAAAGGCAGAATCCCTGAGGCAAAATACAATTCCCACATGGCACCTAACAAGGCAAATTACGCCATCAGTGTTATTTGCTAAAATAAGAATTATCTGGAATTAAATTTCAGTAGACTTCCCAATGCAGCTCAATGAGAAGTCTTGGCAAGGCAGGTACTCTGGGCAATTGCTGCCTCTTGAGTTCAGCTCCACTGACCTATCCAAACCAGGAAGTAACAGAACCAGTTGTCTGCTTTATGACAAGGATGCTATAATATTTAGTACCACACACTTAAAGTGGCACTGTCACCCCTCCAAAATCATCTTTTTACTAAAGGTAAAGTCATTATTAATAGACTGTGTTGAAATTTCACTGAAATTTCAACCTAGTCAAAAGATAAACTGATTGACAGCCAGGGGGGCTGTAACAAGCTTCATTTATAAAAGTGACAATTCCTATTAAAATCAGCACTTTTTGTAAAATGAAAAAAAGGACACACTTTTAACATATTGAGCATTTCAGCAAGTTACAGTGCTATAGGTATCCGGTGTGTCCCTTTAAAAAATATAGGATCTAAGTGAGAAGATATTGGATTCTTACAAATGAATATAACCTGAGAAACCAATGGTAGCATCATTTCAGCTATTCAAAAAGAAGAAATTGGTAAATTTTACACTCAGCTTGTGATCTTGCCAGGTTTCTCCATGCCAGGGTTGGTATTAAGTACTGAACACTTTTTTTGACATGCAGAAAGGATCGTTCTGTTAACAAGTCTTAATTCTCCCAAAATCAATCTGTCGTTTTAGAAACAATGTTTCCTTTTAATGATATTTATTTTATATACAATATATTTATTTCCTTAACTGCGTAAATGTTTTGTTAAACTTTATTTTAACAATTTTCAGTAAGAATTAAAATATAGAGCCCCGGGTTTGAGAAAAAGGACTTGCACTTTTTTAGATACATGCCATAATAAACCTAGTGATGTCTGTATGAAACCTTCAATTTAAACAATATACACAGATGTTGTTAACTAATCGATAATGTATGTCCTGGGAGAGTAAGATTGGAAAGGGCTGGCATGTGAAGGATAATGTTAATCAGTTACAGTATATGAGTGTGAATGGAGGGCTAGGGGTATCATTCTTTATAATGAATAATATGAATCTCCATTTATTTTTTAACAGGTACACATTGGGTGGATTACGTACAACAAATTATTTAAGCCCCAGGCAACCGCTCACAATATGTTGTTTATTGTAGTGTCACTAATCTCATCATTAAACTAGAGGCCCTACATAAGGTGTTTGTTGAAATAATTAGAATAGATTACATTCCAATTGAAGAATGGGTCACTGGGTTTAGTTTACATGGATGCTAATTGCTTAAGCATAACCTGAGCTCCTGACAAAATAGATCAACAACTACTAAATTTGTGAATTCATTTTAGTTACATTGTCAGTAGAGAAAAACTGCCAGCACCGCACATTCTCCTTCCTCTCCCAATAGGAAGGGAGTGATATCCTATATTTAATCCTCTGGCTTCTTCCTATTGATGGATATCTGTCATATCTTTTTTATTACTGAAAAGAAGAGAGTATATGCAATCTAACCTTGTGTGATTCCAAGTAATGAATGTAGAAGTAATGAATATAGAATATATAAAACTCCAAAGGAAAGGGCGGAATAATGTAAGAGACAATACACAGTATGCTTACAGTTTTAAAACAATGCAAAATAAGTAATAAAAAAAACACAAAATAAAATCATGTGAAATATTGTCAGCTACCAAGGCATGCAACACATCTAGACATTGTGTAAAATTTCTAAAACAAAAATGTTATCATTAGATATAAGTGTACAGCTATTTTGCCCACAAGCTAGGTAAACTATAATGAGTACTAATTGGGGGTGGTGGGGAGGGATAAACAGTAGCTATACTGAAAGCATAGCTTACATAGAATTTTTCCACCTTAAATTTTAAATTTACTTTTCATTTTCACTTTAGTAAATAAGCTTGTTAGTCATTAGATGGACTGAAAAGAGATATTTACTTGTATGAATGCATTACAAAACGATATAAACCAAATATAATATATATATATATATATATATATATATATATATATATGTGAGGGAACGCTGGCACTCCGACTGAGTACCTCCGCCAATCGATGCTCCTAGTGCTAGCTGAGGACTCCAAGCACTCCAACCAACACCATCAGCACTGCAGACCCCACTTCCAGTGATGCAGCTGCGCCGGGGTCTCGCCGTCTCCACCCACCCTGGACCTAAGGCCAGGGTCCAGCTTACAGTGGGTGAACCTCTCTTTCCCCAGAGAGCATGAACAGGAACAAGCTCTTAGCAGAGCTTAGTGATCATACCCTGGGGAGTATAGTGATTATAGCAATCCCCAGAGTGTAGTTCCCCAATCCCCCAAACATGAGCCGAAACTTCATGAAGGTACAAGATGATCTGATTTTAATGACCACACACTGGCTTTTATGCAAGTCCCCATGCAAGGGGACATCCCAAAGGGTGGGACACAGTACAACCAATCATTTACAGGAAAACCGTAAAACACACCCAGCACCAACATACAATCCCTCCCCTCTGCCTGTGATATAATTACAGAACACAATGGGTTAATGTAATTTATCACAGGCAGGAAAAATACACTTTTTTATACATATACTGTAATTTTAAAAAAATATATTCAGAATCAGCATACTTTAAATATAAACATAACTAAAAATTATACAAATCCTCCCAGTAGATAAAAAGTTAGCTGGGAGTCCTTTATGACCGACCACAAGCACATTTTCATGCCGAAAACAGTTCCATAGATTTGGGCTGTGCGGTCGGCCTATTTTACACATAAAAATGACTAAGTCCCATTCGAACGGGGCCGTTCGTGCATTTAGCTTAGTATAGCAGTGAGTTCAAACTGACGAACGGGACTTAGTCTCTGCAGCTGAAAACGGAGTGTAGGAGAAGGTAAGGGTCAGCGGTGTTTGTTGAAATGTGTAGCCAATTTCAGTTCCATGAATTTGGCTACACATACCGCTGACCTAGTTCGAATGAACAAAGATGGCCGCCGCCACGTGTTCGTTTGTCGAATGGCGGCCACTTCGACTACTTCGGCACTTCGGCTGCATCCGAAGTGCCAATTTAAAGCTGCAGAACTGCTCCAATACAATTTAAAGGGGCAGCAAGTCTTTTAAAATCCAATCTGCTAAAATAGTCTTTAACAGGCAATATCTTCCAGGGGCCATAGTCTTAAAGGGGCATTGTTCCCAACAGTCACAATATGTCCCCAGATGGTTCTTAAAGGGTCAGCAGCAGCACAACACAAATCCATTATGCCCAAATATTGTATTTAAAGGGCCAAACCTCCCAGGGACCATAATCACATGGCAAGAGGCTGGCAAGTAGTCCTCTCCAGGCACAAGTGGCGAGGTTAATTTCGCCAAAATATATAATCCTTTATTTTAAACAATAATATAAAAATATGTTTTTAGAGTCCTTTAGAGTCCTGTTAAACTGACTATCACTGACTATCACAAGTACTTCCCATTATATGGATTCCCAAACTACTTAGTAAAAAAGCAGTGAGGGATGAGTGCTAAATTGCTGGGAAATACATCTTTACAGCAATTTGTGGGATGCCGCAGCACTGTCTTTGAAAACACCGGGATTGGCTGAAATAGAAAAATACCTAGCTTCTGCAACGTTTGCAGTGGAAAAACATCACTGCAGAAATCATAGATCCTAGAGATTTGCGGCTCGTAAAGTAAAAGGTGAGTATTTTTATTATATTTTATTTTCATGGTGCCCTGCTTACTGAGCTTTGTCGTGTTACTTTTCTAAGTACATTCCTGACATTTACAAATAGAGCATGTAGGACCTGCTGGAGAGGTAAAAGTAAAAATTATTTATTACTGTATGGTGTCAAACTTCCATGCCCGTCCTCCAAATATGACAATGACATTCCTCTCTGTAACAGTACAGAAAAATCAACAAAAATTAAAAATTTCCCATTTCTTCAATATTAAGGTCAATTTGCATGTTACAAGTTTGGTACTCCATTAAAGGGATTCTATAGGCACCGAAACCACTTCAGCTAATTGAAGTGGCCTGGGTGCAATGTCTCATGTCCCTTAACCTTACTGTTGTAATTATTGCAGTTATTGAGAAATTGCAATAATTACCTGCTAAGGTTAATTCCTCCTGTAGTGGCTGTCTAAGAGACAGCCATTAGAGGGACTTCTGGTTGCTTAGACGACTTTTGGTCATCTAAATGACGCTGGATGTCCTCACATTATGCATGAGGACTTCCTGCGTCACCGGAATCAATTAATGCTTTCCTAAGGAAAAATCCTAATGCGAGCGCACCCATTGCCGCTCATGCGCATTAGGTCTCCCCACCGGCTGACAGCGGAGGAGCATGGGTGGAGCCTTACCCAGTGCTGAGGGAGAGGTGGCTCAAGGAAGGGGGGCACTGTAGGAACCTATAGTGCCAGGAAAATTGCTTTTTTTCCTGGCACTATAGAATCCCTTTAATTCACTTTACTAGATATGCAAGACCCACTTGCTTATTAATCATAACCACTGCCGCCACTGTTACATTGATAAGTGTCACTTTGAGTGGAGCTGTCACTATTTCAGACCCTGTATTTCATATTTAATAAATCAAATGTATCAAATACAACTGCAGTCTTCACTAAGTGATAAAGAAAAATATATTTTTTTCTTTGTCACAATGTGTTTACTCCATACTGACAACCACAAAAGTAGTGTTTCTGTTACCGTGCATTGCCACTCTTAGTCCCAATTGCAGTCCAAGCAAGAGGCCTTTATGTTTCCATGACACGCCTACCTGTGACATTCTCTACCAGGTTTCCTTGTTTACTATGGCACCCAGTAAATTATAGCAATACAGGTGACTGGTGTTCCTGTATGGAAGAGTTCAAAACGCAGCCTTCCTTATGTAGAGAACATTCATATTTTAATAGGGCCCGAATTAGCAAAACAAAACTGTACAGATTCTAGGGGCAAATTAGGAAATTTAGAGTTATCTCCATAGAAAGGGATGTGATGTTACTGCTACTGCATGCACTACATATGGTACTATGTCTTAGAATTGCTTGTTTTACAATGATAAATATGCATGTTTCATGATTTTAATAGAATGCAGCTATGCTGGTATGACGGTCTGTACAGTTTGTAATTCTATGTACTTCTGTTTATGTTGCTCACTTTTCTCATGCTGAATAGCACTATCCCTGTGGGCAAGCTTGCCAAATCAGCCATTTCTCTTAATGGCATGTATTTAATCATACTACTGGGGTCATTGGAAGGGTGCTGCATTCAGAAGGTGGAATTCATATGTTATTGGAGGGAAATTAATCATATCAGTTCCTTTGCCTCCCATGATTAAATGGTTTACCTGCAGCTACATACATATCCTACCTACTGTCAGCATTTCTCCTCTTACACACAGTAACAGTGTGGACTAATGTGCAGGTGAAAATGGCACCCTATACATGGAATGTCCTGTCTCCACATGAGAATTTACTCTGCGGACAACACAAACTTTCTGCTTGCTCTTCATTGCTGCTACAATTGAAAATTAATACATAATTAAACTAGATTCCAAACAAAGCAATTCGTATGTTCCATATGGTAAGTGTACATGACACTTAGGAGAAAGCCAGGCTAAAATTGATGCAAAAAAAAAGTTCAATTTTAATATTGTTATATAGCTGCTAAAAGGTTATTTAGATTTTTCACTGCTGTAGTGTGAACTTCTATTAAAGTAATGATATAAAATAGCAATTTTAGTTTATAGTGTGTGTGTGTGTGTGTATATATATATATATTTATGTGTGTGTAATGAATATAACCACTGTGCATTGAAATCTTGCTCATCTCTTTTCAGTTCTCAAACAAACGTTCTGTATGACTCTTGTGTGACTGCATAACATGCCAATATTTGCTCTTAAATCATAATCCATGATTTGGTCGTCTGACACAGCCCTGTAAGCTTCTGCTGCTCTTCCCATCAGTTTCCTGGTAAAGATAGTGATCCAGTTAATTTTCCTCCATTGCAGACTGCATTGCCAATTAAATCTTTCAAATATTTCTCAAATTTATAGATTGCTCAAATTACCTGGCTTTCCTGACAAACCATTATGTTCACCAACCCCTCCACACCTGAAATATCATAATTCACACAATGAATACTGTAACGGATCGCCTGGCACCCCGACTTGGTACCTCCGTTAAAGGATGCTCCTAGCGCTTCCTGAGGCCTCCAAGCACTCTAGCAGACACCACAATCACCGAACCGATTCAGCATATGAATCTTCTCAAGCATATGAATGCTGTAGACCGTTGAATAGGAACCAAACGAATAGGCTTACACTCTTAGCAGTCAACTGGAACAGCATGCAATCAATCCTTCCCCCAATAATGAGACGACACTTCACTTTGAGGGTTAAAACAGGAACTCTGGACTGGCTCATCCAGCCTGGCTTTTATTACACTTGTACACTTACAGGCCACACCCAGGGGGAGGCATAAAATAACCAATCCGAGATATGGTACAACCCCCACATCCACTCCCCTTAGCCTGAGAGATAATCCACTTATTATACAGTTTAAAACATAACTTTTACACAATATCTGTAACTTCAAAACCCTACATCACATTCACATACAAATCACATATTCAGACTCAGCATACTTTAAACATAAACACTTCCAAAATTCAGGCAAATCCCTCCAGTGGATCAAAAGTTACACGGAAGTCCTTTTATGACCGACCGCAAGCACATTTTCTTGCCCAAAACAGTTCCATAGATTTGGGCTGTGCGGTCGGTCAATTCCTGGCATAAAAACGGCTAAGTCCCATTCGAAGTGTGCCTGTACTTCGACTTTAGTCGAAGTGGAGTTGATGTTAAGGGTCGGCGGTGTTCGAAGTTAAAATGGCCGCCGCCACGTGGTCCTTTGTCCGATACCGCCCACTTCGACGACTTCGGTAACTTCGACAGCTTCGACTGCTTCGACAGCTTCGACTGTGTCTGAAGTGCCATATACAAAAGTACCAATCTGTCCCCAAAGTATTTAAAGGGCTAGGGACAGTATTATACAATCCACATGCCCAAAAGTAGTTCTTAAAGGGTCAGTACATTATGGTAGCAGTCCATAAGCCCCAATTCAGTCCCTTAAAGGGCAATACCTCCCAGGGACCATAATCACTGGGCAGGAGGCTAGCAACCAGGCTTCTCCAGTTCTCAGTGGCGAGGTTGGTTCCGCCACATTTCTCCCCTTTACCAACTAGACTAACAGGGTATCTGACCTCCTGCCGGTCAGTGCCCTGCTTAGTCCAGCAACCCACCCACAAAACAGAAACAGCAGTACAGCTCACCCAAAATAACTGGTTACTACACCTGAGTAGAGGAGAACTTTGTCCATGCCCAGGTGCCTCACCACGGCTGTGCTGGGGGCTGGTAGACTGCCTTGGTGGGTTGCTGAGTGGGCAGAGACCAGCGGTACTCTGCCCGGATGCCAGCACTACCACGGGAGTAGTCGGGTTGAAGCCTGGTTGCTGGAGACCGACTGTCTCCCCTTTAGATACACCGCTCTGCTGCTGGAGACCGACTGTCTCCCCTTTGGCTAAACAGCCCTGTTGTGGGGGGGCAGGACCGACCGTCCCTACGCCCTGTGCTGGAAGTGCAGAGACCACGGTCCCATCTGCACAGGTGTGGGGCTTACAGTCTCCCCCTGGTACATTAAGCTGCCGCTGGGGAGAGGTGGTAACCAGCTCCTCTCCCATTAGAACACTCTGCCGCTGGGGAATGGAGACTGGGCTCTCTATTCCCTGTACATTAATGATCCGCCGCTGGGGAGAGGTGGTTACAATCTCCTCTCCCATGCATACTTCCCGTCTCTGCGGAGGGAGACCGACTGTCTCTCCTCCCAGCACAGAGTCCTGCTGTGGGGGAAAGGGGGCTGGGCTCTCCATTCCCTGCTGGATACTCTGCCGCTGGGGAATGGAGACTGGGCTCCCAATTCCCAACAAATCACACTGCCGCTGGGGAGAGAGGACGGCCCCTTCAGCTCCCTGTAACTTGGGCGCAGAGACCACGGTCCCATCTGCGCTGGTGTGGGGCTTACTGTCTCCCCTTGGTGTGCTAAGCGGCCGCTGGGGAGAGGGGGTAACAAACTCCTCTCCCTTACACACTTTCAGCCGCTGGGGAGCAGGGCTGACCCTCTGTACTCCCTGTAGGCAGGGCGCAGAGACCACGGTCCCATCTGCGCTGGTGAGGGGCTTACTGTCTCCCCTTCGTGAGCTGTGCTGCCGCTGGGGAGAGGGAATAACAAACTCCTCTCCCTTACACACCTTCAGCCGCTGGGGAGAGGGGATAACAGGCTCCTCTCCCTGCACCGTAGACTGCCGCTGGGGAGCAAGAACAGCACCTTCAGCTCCCTGTAACGCACACTGCCGCTGGGGATCTGGGCCGACTGCCCAGCATCCCTGTAGGGCCGGTAGAGAGATCTCGGTCCCATCTCCACCTGCCATCTGTGGGTCTCTCCAGGACCAGTCTATGAGGTCCCCAACTTCTGCAGCTGGTAGTGAAGCAGGGGGTACCTCGGCCTTGTTTTCCCAGCTGTAGGCTAGCAGGTCTGGGTCTGCCACCCAGTTTTCCCGGTCTGCGTCCCTGCTCTGCGGCTGGCAGGAATTTAATAGTTCTACATAGTCCATCTCCAGCTCTCGTTCCATGGCAGCGAAACGGCGGAGGTCTTCTCCCAGTCCAATAGATCTCAGGCCCTGTATCATCTCACCTCGGTAATGCAAGATAGCCCAGTACCGTGACTCTGCTGGACTGCTGAAGTCGACGTCTTCCGCTAAGGCTTTCCACAACAGGCCAGGGCTAGCGTAGTTCTCCCCCTCTGGCTGGATGCCCTCTGCCCTCCACGTCTCTGGCTGGACAGTGCACCACCACAGTGCCCGGTATGAGGCGTCCAGGCTCAGTTCCCTTTCCACCAGGTACTCCAGTTGTCTTACCCGCTGCCCTCCGGGTTGGTCTCCCAGAAGCGGCATCCGCCAGGCCATTTGTTCCTCCAACTGGTATGCGACACCAGGAAGGCGCTGCTGCCGTTGATACTGGACTTCCTCCAGGGCATCGTACCATAATTCTTTCCGGGCATTATCTCTCCATTCTAATTCACTCTCTTCCTCAGGTGTGTGTGTTGCCCAGGGGTCTACGAACCCCATTTTCCCAAATCTTTATGTAAACAGGGACGCTGTATGACCACTAGCGTCGCCCTTACTTTGTAAATCCCAACGAACTGTGTCTCCGAGCTGCTTTACCTCGCACTAGGACGCCATCCCACCGCTTGCCACCAATGTAACGGATCGCCTAGCACCCCGACTTGGTACCTCCGTTAAAGGATGCTCCTAGCGCTTCCTGAGGCCTCCAAGCACTCTGGCAGACACCACAATCACCGAACCGATTCAGCATATGAATCTTCTCAAGCATATGAATGCTGTAGACCGTTGAATAGGAACCATACGAATAGGCTTACACTCCTAGCAGTCAACTGGAACAGCATGCAATCAATCCTTCCCCCAATAATGAGATGACACTTCACTTTGAGGGTTAAAACAGGAACTCTGGACTGGCTCATCCAGCCTGGCTTTTATTACACTTGTACACTTACAGGCCACACCCAGGGGGAGGCATAAAATAACCAATCCGAGATATGGTACAACCCACACATCCCCTCCCCTTAGCCTGAGAGATAATCCACTTATTATACAGTTTAAAACATAACTTTTACACAATATCTGTAACTTCAAAACCCTACATCACATTCACATACAAATCACATATTCAGACTCAGCATACTTTAAACATAAACACTTCCGAAATTCAGGCAAATCCTTCCAGTGGATCAAAAGTCCTTTTATGACCGACCGCAAGCACATTTTCTTGCCCAAAACAGTTCCATAGATTTGGGCTGTGCGGTCGGTCAATTCCTGGCATAAAAACGGCTAAGTCCCATTCGAAGTGTGCCTGTACTTCGACTTTAGTCGAAGTGTCGAAGTGGAGTTGATGTTAAGGGTCGGCGGTGTTCGAAGTTAAAATGGCCGCCGCCACGTGGTCCTTTGTCCGATACCGCCCCCTTCGACGACTTCGACAACTTCGGTAGCTTCGGTAACTTCGACAGCTTTGACAGCTTCGACAGCTTCGACAGCTTCGACTGTGTCTGAAGTGCCATATACAAAAGTACCAATCTGTCCCCAAAGTATTTAAAGGGCTAGGGACAGTATTATACAATCCACATGCCCAAAAGTAGTTCTTAAAGGGTCAGTACATTATGGTAGCAGTCCATAAGCCCCAATTCAGTCCCTTAAAGGGCAATACCTCCCAGGGACCATAATCACTGGGCAGGAGGCTAGCAACCAGGCTTCTCCAGTTCTCAGTGGCGAGGTTGGTTCCGCCACAAATACCTTTTATCCCTTAACCCTTCTAACCTCACCTATGATTTTTACAGATCAATTCTCCATAACTTTAAAACACAGCACCTATTTTCCTAATAATGTTCTCCCTTCTATTTTTCGCCTTCTCCCTCACTTCCCTCATTATTAAAATCTCTCTATCCTATAACTTACCTGTTCCTGCTGACACCATCTTCATTGCTCTCTCTCTACTTTCTCTACTCTACTATCTATCCAGCCTTTCTGCACCAACCCCTCTTAAATCCTCTAAATACAAGCTCTCACCCCAAACATTTAAATCTTACTCCCACATTCTTTTCCTTCCCATCCTACTGCTCCTGGCAGCTGGTGATGTCTCTCCAAACCCTGGTCTCTCCACTACTAAGCCACCTGGTGCTAACACGAGAAACCACAACAATCTCATATCCATTCAATGTAATTCTCACTACAATTCCACCTTTAAAGCTGCCCTCTGGAATGCACGCTCTTTGTGCAGCACCGTGAAATCAGCTTCCATCCATGACCTATTTATCTCACACTCCTTAAACCTACTTGCACTAACGGAAACATGTCTCTCTCCCTCTGATACTGCTACCCCTGCCTCACTATTCTTTGGTTGTCTTTACTTTACGCACAACCCAAGACAGGCTGAGAGTAAAGGTGGCAGTGTAGGAATTCTGCTTTCACCCCACTGATCCTTTAAAACTCTGACCACCCCCCCTTCCCTATCTTTCTCCAGCTTTGAAATGTACTCAATCTGTCTGTTCATACCCAAATCCCCCCCCCTCCCCCCCCCCCCCCGTTGTTTCCCTAGTCTGTTCCTTGACCATTTATCTGCTTGGCTTCCCTACTTCCTCTCAAGTAATTTCCCTTCCCTTATTCTCAGGGATTTCAACATTCCCATTAACCCACCCTGACCTCAGTAGCTTCCAAACTCCTTTCTATTACCTCCTCCCTTGACCCATCACAGTTGGCTAATACTCCCACACATGTAGCTGGTAATAACCTCAAACTTATTTTTTCTAATGCATGCACCATCTTAAGCTCCACAACACTCCATTTCCTCTCTCAGATCACAACCTCTTATAATTTGTTCTTGAAAGCCCCCTCACCCAACAGTCTCACCCTAACCCCCCTTAACTCAAAAGGGACCTGAATTATCTTGACCTCCAGCAACTCTCAGCTGATCTCCATTCCAAACTCTAATTCATCTCCACTTTCTCCTGTCCCTATCTGGCTATCTCCTCATATAATGTTGCCCCCACCTTTGCCCTAGATGCTGCAGCCCTGCTCCAAAGATGCACCTCAAGCAAGACGAGCCTCCAACCTTGGCACTAAATCAAACCGTTACCTGCAGAGATGCTCCCGTTCAGATGAACGCTGCTGAAGGAAAGCCCGCACCTTGTCACACTTCATCCATTATAAATTAATTTTGTGTTCATATAGCACAGCCCTAAACAACCCTACTTTTCTTCTCTAGTTAGTTCATGCTCACACAATCCCAGGCATCTCTTTAATACCTTCAACTCTCTCCTTCGCCCACCTCAAGCCACCCCTCAAACTGACCTTCCAGAAGATAGCCTTGCATGCTACTTTACTGACAAGATTGAACAGTTAAGGAAATAATTCTCTCCCCTTTGCTCCTCCCTCTCGCAACCACACATGGACCGTACCTTCCCTACCCTACAGGCCTTCTCCCCAGCTACGGAACAGGAGGTGGCTTCGCTTCTTCTCTCCTCTTGTCCCACCACCTGTCCGCTTGATCCAGTACTTTCCCACCTTATCAGATCTCTCTCCCTTTGTCTTGTACCGTCCTTAACACACATCCTAAACTGCTCTCTTTCATCTGGCGTTGTCCCTGCTCTCCTTAAGCATGTTACTGTTGTACCCATCCTAAAAAAAGCTTCCAACTATAGTTCCATATCCCTGCTTCCTTTTTTTTCAAAACTTCTAGAAAGACTTGTCTTTGCTCGTATGACTCACTTCCTAAATTCCAACTTCCTCATCGATCCACTTCAATCTGTCTTTCGCCCCCTCCACTCTACTGAGACTGCTCTTATTAAAATTACAAATGACCTAATCGCAGCTAAATCCAAAGTCCACTACTCCATACTAATTCTTCTTGACCTCTCTGCTGCCTTTGACATTGTTTATCATGTCCTCCTTCTCCAAACTCTTCAATTCCTCATTCCCTGTGACACTGTCCTCTCGTGGTTCTCCTCATATCTCTCCCAACGTTCGTTCAGTGTCTCCTTTTGCAAAGACACCTCCTCCTCTCGCCCTGTCTAGGTTGGAGCCCCCCAAGGATCTGTTCTTGGTCCCCTTCTGTTCTCTCTTTATACTAATACAAAAAGATAAGTCCTGCCTCACTCCTATCACTCCTGGGCGGCAGCAACGACCACAGTACACATCAGCTGCAATACATACAGTAAAACCAAAAGAAAAAGTTACCTGCACTCTCTCCTTAATCCCTATGTATATTTAAACAAATGGAGGTCATTTAGTTACTCCAATGGCCATTGGAATGAATGCCTGCCTGCCAACGTCATGGCAGACCCCCCTAGACGCGTCCTCCACCTTTCACTTTGCTTCCTTGAGCTTCTGGCAAAGACATCTCTAATGATACAGAGAGGGGTATTTTTTATATACACCCCTATATACTTATTAAGCCTTAATAGGGAACACATGGGATGGGCGGCAGCATTGTAACAAAGCTGTGTGATACAGAACGTGAATACAAATACAAAAAAGATAAGTCCTGCGCTCACTCCCATCACTCCTGGGTGGCAGCAACGACTACAGTACACATCAGCCCCAATATATACAGTAAAAACCAAAGAAAAAGTTACCTGCGCTCTCTCCTTAAACCCTATGTATATTTAAACAAATAGAGGTCATTTAGTTACTCAAATGGCCATTGGAAGGAATGCCCACCTGCCAACGTCAAGGCGGGCTCTCTTTATACTGTATCTCTTGGCAAACTCATTACCTCCTTTGGATTCAGCTACCATCTGTATGCTGACGACACCCAAATATAACTTTCCTCCCCTGATCATTCCCCAGCGGTCCTGCAACCTGTCACTGCTTGCCTTTCTTCAATCTCTGATTGGATGTCCGTTCACTTTCTGAAACTCAATCTCTCTAAAACTGAGCTTCTTATTTTTCCCATTTTTATTTTTCATAATGCTGATCCTCATCCTTCACCTCCCCTGCAAGTCAATGGTACTTGCATCAGTCCATCCTTGCAAGCTCGTTGTCTTGGTGTTATCTTTGATTCTGGCCTCACCTTTGCACCACATATCCAGTATGTTGCTAAAACCTGTTGATTCCACCTTAAAAACATCACCCGCATCCGCCACTTTCTCACTCAAGATGCTGCCAATGACTTGTTCATGCTCTGTCTCTCGCACAGACTACTGTAACTCTCTCCTAGTTGGTCTCCCCAAAAGCCGAACTGCCCCGTTACAATTGGTAACAAATGCTGCTGCCAGGCTAATCTTTCTCACCCATCGCTCCTCCCACACCTCGCCCGTCTGTCGATCCTTAAACTGGCTTCCTGTATCCTATAGGTGTCAATTCAAAATACTAAAACCAACTCTAGCCACTCTTATATTTCTTTCCTTATTCATAGATATGCCCCTTCTCGGTCTCTCCGCTCTACCGATGACCTTCTCCTGTCCACTGCTCGCACCCTTACTGCTAACTCGCGCTTGCAGGACTTCTCACGGGGGGGGCTCCCTTCTTTTGGAACTGCCTACCCCCATCAGAGTCTCCCCTAGTCAATTGTTTAAGAAGTCCATCAAAACACATCTTTTCAGAAATGCTTATGGACTCCCAGAGTAACTTATCTATACTTATCCAAATCTGTCTCTCGCTCTCCTAAAAGAGCCATACTCCACTCTCACCTCCAGCTCTGCTACTTTTCCACCTTATTTGGTGGCTGTCACCCTTGCTGCCCTGTTGTGTATTTGCACCCCACCTCCTCTAGACTGTAAGCTCGTTTGAGCAGGGCCCTCATCTACCTATTGTTCCCGTGTCATTGTATAATTGTCTCATTTATTGTAATTTCCCCCTTTCATAATATTGTAAAGCGCTGCGGAATTAGTTGGTGCTATATAAATACCAATAATAATAATAATGTTTGCTTAAGTTCCTTTTCTGCCAGCTGAAACTGAGACTCCTTTTATTTCTCCTCCTGAAGCATTTTAGTGACCTCTGCTGAGACCTGATGAATTAACTCCAAACTGGGATTAGGCCAATAAATACCCAGGCATCATAGGCATATGAATGGGGTGTGCCGGGTGTGCCTGGGCATACCCTAATCCCCATGGCCTGCACTATGTGCCTCCCTCCATGGGCCAGTGAGGGAGATCAAAGAGCATGGATGGAGGCAGGAGAGGACCTGGGGAGCTCTTGCCAGCAGCTCCGCCGGGTTCCTCTTGCGAGGCAAAGCTCAGATCTCGCGAGAGTGAACTCTAGCCCCTTGCGGGGCTAGAGTTCACTCACCACTGGACCACCAGGGATGGCAGCAGCAGCAAAAGGTAAGAAGGGAGGGGGGATATTAACTAAACGGCCACCCCCACCCCCACACAATACACACAAACAGCACACATACATCACCCTTACACACACAGCACACACACATACTAACAGCACCCTCACACTAACAGCACCCACACACATACAGCACCCTTACACATACACTAACAGCACCCTCACACATACACACACAGCAAACATTAACATCACCCTCACTCACACACACCGTGCCCTTACACACACACGCACACGCACAGCACCCTTACACACACACACACACCACCCTCACAAACATACACAGCACCCTCACACACACAGAACCCTTACACATACACACACAGACTAACAGCACTCTCACACACACAGAGTGCCCTCACACACACAGCACCCTTACACACACACATACACACACTAACAGCACCCTTACACATACACACAGCACCCTCACAAACACACACACAGCAACCTCACAAACACAGCAATTACACACACACAGCACCCTCACACACACACAGCGCCTACAAACACACACAGCGCCCACACAGCACCTACACACAGCACCCTCACACACACACACACACACAGCTGTGTATGTGTGTGTCTGTGTGTGTGTGTATGTATGTATGTATGTATGTATATCTATATATATATATATATATATATATACGCGGCGTGTGTGTTTATGCTTTAGGGTGCACAACCTTATGCAGTAGGCTGCGCACGCCTATGCCAGGCATTCTTTTACTGCTCGAGTAAAGTAACTTTCTACAGATGTACCAGAGCTGAGGCTCTCCCAGTCACCTTACACAATGTCACTGATGAGAGCATTCTTGCTTCTGTTGCTGGCAATCTTTCCCCTGGACGCTAGGATGTACTTCAGTGTTGACCTTTTCAACAGGTGATATGCCAGCTCCATAAAGAGCAAATGAATATAACCTGAAAAACCAAATTAATATAACCTTAGAACGACAAAGGTCGTTCTGTGTCCTGAATGTTATACAGTTCCTTTCTCATGCTAGGCATGACTCCATGGTGAATGTCTACGCTATGCGTCCATACTGTGTCACTTTGACACCATTGTGGTGTCAGCCTTGCGTCGATATTGACAACCATCCTAACTCAAATGTCCTGAGTGACGCCAAGCATCTTTCTGGTGTCGATAGGGATGCAGAACGCCTCTCTCTATGCTCTACTTAGGTCTAGATACTGGGCCTTGTTCTGAGATTATTTTTTACGCAGACCAATTACAATACTTAGTATTTAATAAGGCCTTTCTGACTACCAGTCTTTGCCCTGTCATGGTTTCTGTATACCCAAGAGTGCAATCATACTGTTCTGGATACTCTATTTATCAACTTTAGCTTGTCTGACCTTTCTTGCTCTATGTAATCCTGACCATGGCTTGTTCATCAATGGATGAAAGACAACGCTTTGGATTATTATGTTTTTTTAATAAATACTTAAGTTTTACAATTAAAGTGCTGTTTTCCTTCCTTTACTTTCTTTGATATAGTGGTCAAATCTAAGAGGTTATCCCCCAGTAGTCTTAGCAGCCTGACACATTCTCACTGACTTTGTTCATTTTTTGTAAATTACCTTGGCTTGCATCTCTATTCTGTGATCCTCTGGTGTCCTTAATTTTGGCTTGTTCAACATTTTCTCTTTTTCTACTTACAGACAAACTGTTTGTCTGTCTCTGATGCTAGTCCAGCCACTCTAAGGACGTTATGCACTTCTGTCCTGATAGTATCCTAATGCTTGCCACCAATTGTAGGAGACACAAGAGGACTGGTCCCAGGCCTATTCCACCCAGAGTTCACCCCTACTCCTGAGTGGGAAATATAGCAGAGAGCCTTTCCTTCCAGCACTACCTGACTAGTGGAGACAGGGATCTAAGAGAGAGAAAGCTTCAGCAGATGGGTTCCTCTATCTATCAGTCAGACAGAAGTACTTTATTGATCCACACAGAGGGTTATCATACATGCCTGTAAACACAAGTCAGCTAATAACAGTAAGGGCTTGCGATAGTATCTCAATAGACTAACCGATTTAATCAAATTACAACTAGTATGTATGGAGCACCATGTTTACAAGGAAGGATGGGGACAGACAATGACAAGGACAGTGGACCTCATAGTAGACTTTAAAAAGTGTCAGAGCAGCCAGTATAAACTAGCCTGGAACCCCTCTCCGGGAACAATGGGACAACATCCTGCTGAAAAACCAACAAGGCAGGGATGGTGGAGGAAGGTAATACACACAATAGACACTCAATACATTTAACTTAAGTCCAACCACACATTTAAGGAAATACAGTAATCTGAAGTATGTTGGGGCTGAATGTCTATGTAGCAGCATTGATGTTACAACTCTACACTACCTTATACTAAACAATAACCTTAGCTAAGACCATTAATAAAAATGTGTTAGTTATTAAAAAGTTAACTAACACATTAACATCTAAACTACACTAACACTAACCTAACAATACTGTGTAATGTAAAAGAGACATAACAGTACCTTTGTATTATGGGAAATAATGCCATCTCAGGGTTGTACAGACAGTATAAACCAATCAACCAAATCAAAATAAGTCTTATGCTTTGTGATGATGTCTCCATAACACATGGTTCATGGTTATGTATACATAAATATATATAAGACATTTTAAAGATTGCATGGGAATAAGGGGTTTAAACAGGTCAAACATCTGTCTTTATGGAAAATATTACTGAAGCCTTTTTTTTAATACTATTTGCCTTCAGGAAATATTCATAAGCAAGATTCAACTCATGCAGATACAATATTTTTATTTAATGAATATTCTGACAGTTATCTAAATTGGCACTGCTTCATCAGTTACTGGACGAATTATTTTGAACATAACCTCTATGAAGGATGATTTCAATGTTTACTGAGTCAAAGGCAATATCTTAATGTCCCAATCTATATGCTTGTGTATGGTCAAGGATGTAACTCTACGATGTGACATGATGAAGAGTTCATACCCCTCTGTCATAGAGATTTACATACATCTACATACATATACACAAGCATGATCATGCAAAAGTAAGTAATGTGAGAGAAAACCACGTTGAGCCAAATATTAAATCTAGCTGATGATATTGAGTAAGAAAACCATTTGGCCCTTGTCTATTTTTATCCAGAAGAAAGTTCAGTGCTGAATAAGTTTGATTGACATTCAATAATCCTAGATGTGTGCTCCCTGTAGGCAATCATTCCTCTCGATTTGAACATTTACCATAATTATTGTTGCTGTTGCTTTATTGGCAGTAAGAGATGGTATATTCATATAGTTTATTTCCTGCAAATTTAGGCTGTAGGCTTTATAACCATTTTATCTAATTGAAATGGATCTAGTGCCTGGGGTCCCTGTGAGCTGCCCTTTAATCGGAGTAAAGCCATTTTCAGCAGTTTAACAATAACTAAGGGTTCCTGGCCATCCACAGGCCTGACCCTACTAGACATATGACTAAGGCAGAGATTACACACTTCTTTCTAGCCATACCAATTTGTACCAGCAATATGCCCAGTGATAGGCTGAAAGCAGTCAGCTGATACTCTAAGCCCAATGGCAGCTGCCCATTGATGCTTGGGCTAATTCTTTTTCATTAGCCCAAGCAGCAATGAGGGGACTCTCATTTATCATTAAAACATTAAAATTCTTACAGGAAAAATTGTGCAAGGGGATCCCAGGCACTATAACCACTTCAATAATATGAAGCAGTTGCAGTGCCTACAGTGTCCCTTTAAGTGCACTATGGACCAAGATGCACAACGTGAATGTTGTATGATAATATGTGGTTGCAAGTGTAATTTATGAGTTGTGACTGAATGTCCGTCCACCTGTGAGGATGTGTCCAGCCATGTCCTGTAAGCTTTTCAGAAGAGAAATGATTTACCGTATATACTCGTGTATAAGTCGATCTCATGTATAAGTCGAGGGCAGTTTTGTGACCAACAATTGTGAAATATGCTATGCCTCGTGGATAAGTCGAGGGTAAAACTTGGGGCTATGAAATTCTGTGATTTTTAGAACTATATACACACTCATACAAACACACTCTGCATTATACACACACACACTCATACAAACAATCTGCATTTTACACACATACTTATACAAACACACACACACTCTGCATTATATACGCACACACTGTGTGTATATAATGCAGTGTGTGTGTGTTTGTATGAGTGTGTGTAGAATGCAGATTGTTTGTATGAGTGTGTGTGTGTATATAATGCAGAGTGTGTGTAGAATGCAGAGTGTGTGTGTGTGTGTGTGTGTGTGTACTGGGTGGGAGGAGGGCATTTTTATTATAATTTTTTTATTTTAATATTTTAAGTTTTTTATTTTATTTTAATATTTTAAGTTTTTTTTTATTTTAATATTTTTTATTGTATTTTTTTTAATATTTGATTTAATTTTCGTCCCCCCTCCCTGCTTGTTAGCTTGCCAGGGAGGGGGGCTCTCACTCCCTGGTGGTCCAGTGTATGGGCTGTGTAGGAGGGGGGGCTGACAGTGAGCGGTTACTTACCTTCCTGCAGCTCCTGTCAGCTCCCTTCTCCTCCGTGCAGCTCCTCTGTCAGCTCCCACTGTAAGTCTCGCGAGACTTACAGTGGGAGCTGACAGAGGAGCTGCACGGAGGAGAAGGGAGCTGACAGGAGCTGCAGGAAGGTAAGTTAATGCTCTCTGCCAGCCCCCCAACAGGACCGCCGGGCTTGTAATGAGCCCGGCGGTCCTTGTCTGTATTATGGCAATGTAAGTTGCCATAATACAGACATTAACTCGAGTATAAGTCGAGTGAGGGTTTTTCAGCACAAAAAATGTGCTGAAAAACTCGACTTATACTCGAGTATATACGCCCTTATTCCTGTGCATAAAGCTATGGTTTTTTTTTATTCTGTAACAACTGTGCCAGTGATGTAAATCCCCATTTTGAGATCTTTAGGTAGGGTAATAAAATAAATAATTGTGGGTAAATACATAAATAACACTGTTCAGTGCAGAAATGTATGCTAAGAAGAAATTAGCCACGACATAAGTTAAATGTTTATTAAAAAAAATCTGTATAAACACACAAATACATTTAATATAAAAACTACTAGTAATGAAGTTTAAAAAATGATATCAAGTTTGTAATGTCCTGATGTCCTGTCCTAATTTGCCATCTGCGAGATTAATCCAATTTTTTAAAATATAGCATGCCATTCCATATAACACCACTTTATCCTATGTAACATTCATTGCATGTCATCATACCACTTTATCCTATATAGCATGACATTCCATATAACACCACTTTATCCTATATAGCATGCCATTTCATATCACAACACTTTATCCTATATAACATTCATTGCATGTCAGCATACCACTTTATCCTATATAGCATGTCATTCCATATAACACCACTTTATCCTATATAGCATGCCATTCCATATAACACCACTTTATCCTATATAACATTCCATTGCACATCATACCACTTTATCCTATATAGCATGACATTCCATATAACACCACTTTATCCTATATAGCATGCCATTTCATATCACAACACTTTATCCTATATAACATTCACTGCATGTCAGCATACCACTTTATCCTATACAGCATGTCATTCCATATAACACCACTTTATCCTATATAGCATGCCATTCCATATAACACCACTTTATCCTATATAACATTCCATTGCACATCATACCACTTTATCCTATATAGCATGACATTCCATATAACACCACTTTATCCTACATAGCATGCCATTTCATATCACAACACTTTATCCTATATAACATTCACTGCATGTCAGCATACCACTTTATCCTATATAGCATGTCATTCCATATAACACCACTTTATCCTATATAGCATGCCATTCCATATAACACCACTTTATCCTGTATAACATTCCATTGCACATCATACCACTTTATCCTATATAGCATGCCATTCCATATAACACCACGTTATCCTATATAACATTCCATTGCACATCATACCACTTGACTCTGTATATCATGCCATGCCATATCACACCACTTTATCCTAAATATCAAGATATTACATATAACACCACTGCGTCCTATATAAAAACCCATTGCATTTCACACCATTTTATACTATATAACATGCCATTCCATATAACAGCATTTTAGCCAATATAACATGCCCTTGCATATCACAAAACGTTTTCCTATATAACATGCCATTGCACATCATACCACTTAATTCTGTATATCGTCATTCCGTATTATACCACTTTATCCTATATAACACGTCATTACATATCACACCACTTAACATGTCCTATTTAACATGTCATTTTGTGAAGTATCAAATGTGAAAGTGGGAAGGAGTGACATAGCTCCCTGCTCCTCTTGTTCTATTACACACAGACAGAAGGCATAATGCTTTCAACTGATTAGTAATGAATCCTTCTGCTGTTATACTGTATATGTCAAAAATACAGAAACAAAGTTGTACTCCAGCTCACAGCTGGATAACATTTGGCAAAAGGGATCCCTTGTTGTCATTTATTTTATGTTTTGTTACTTGTTCAGTAATATGTTTTAATTGACATGCATACAAATAAAATTGATTAATATTTGTTTGAATTGCTGCCACATTATTAAGTCCTTATTTGACATCAGCAGGTATTGTGGAAGAAATCTTCAATTCTCTGTTTTGCTGTTTAATTATAATTTATCATTTGTCACTTGAGATACATTATCTCACAAAACAGCAACCCTATAGTGAATAAGGCCCTAGAGGTTATTCTAATAGTTTTCTAGTGTCATCATCAGTATTTCATTATGAAGTTTGTTTCTGAGGTCAGCATGTTAAACCTGGCCAAATTACCAAATTCAATGTGCTAATGAATATTAATTAGATCACATATATATTAATAAAAGAAACCCGTAGGAACGCCGTTATATACATATAGTTTTAGCACTATAAGGCACATATTAAAAAAAGATTAATAGAACGGAAGGAAATGAGTTTAGCATTGATAAGGGACTTTCTTTATTAATGGTTTGCTGCTATTTATAAAACAAATTAGCTTCACGTTAAATTACAAAAATGAAATTTGAATTTAAATTATATGTGTTCTATAATTTAGCTCCAGAGATTAATCAAGGTATAATTGGGACCCCTATATTCTGGAATAATCATAGTACTCTCAATGGCGCCATTAGTTACATGATTGTTGATTTAAAATGGGCTTGGGTCTTTAGAATTTAACTGCACAGGTAACAACTGCACAGGTGTCTTTAATCTAGTAATATTGTCGGTGAAACTACAGAACACATTACACACAATACGTTGCACATCCCCTGCCCTAAATAGTTATAAAAGTTAATTAAAAGCAATATACAAGCAAGAAAAATGCAGATAAATTCCCAATAATTCTATTTTTGCTAGTATATTAATAAAAGTGAGAGACCATTGGTTTCAAAGGCAGAACATGGATCGGCTGGGATTTCCACCACTTTCCACTAGATCACCAGGTATTCCAGTAGGTCACCACGTATAGATAAAAATGCAGGAGGTAGAGAGTTCATTATAGCTCAGAAGGCTGGATTCTATGTATGCTTTCAATTATAATTCCAAATACATTAAACTTTTTAAAATAAACTGTTTTAAAACATTTGTGGCACTTTTATCAAATTTAGAGCCAATGTCATTATAGCAGTACCCAAAACACACTTTTATTTATTTATTTATTCAGAACAACATTAATGTTTATTTTGCAGTAGTCACGAATATAAACTGCAATATTATATGGTTGCATTGTGTAAATTAGGAATTATATTAAGGCAAGTGATGTTTAACAAAACTGTATGGACACCTTGAAGGCATTCACATTTGCAATCAATATAAAATTCACTGGCTTGGAAAATGTCTTGCAAAACCTCTCAGAAGGGGTTTTAGAAAAGATTGCTAGGAAAAGTAAAAAATATTAAATTGCTTAATCACAATCTAAACTTCTTTTGGCATTTTATGAGATGTTTAATCTTATGCCTGCCATTTAACCCGTAAATTGACATTGGTTTACAAGGTCTACTAGGTTTTACGATACAACCTGGTGATAATTGCAGAACCACAAATCCAAATGAAGGAATTGTTTTCCATTTCCAAATGAATAGTAAATGATAGATTTAAGTTATTATGGTTCATTTATTTTACAATTCTATTGGCCTCTTCCAGGTCACCTTTACACACAAAAAAGATAATCTATCAAAGATCTCCCCCATGACTCGTACCACCCACAAAAAATGGGACTCCTCAAGGCTCCCATTAACCCATATATAGGTTGGCGAAGGAGAGGGCAAATAAATACACTAAGAAATCTTAGCAGGTAATTCGTCAACTTTCCATGGTCTAAGACTCCTACTAACAACACCAAAGTATGTGAGTCATTGACCTAGCATCAAACACTTTTCTAGTAGCTTACTGAGTGTGTTGACTTCACTGCACATTAGTACATACAGAGGAAAGGCTTCCCTTATAAATACACAGTAAATGACATATGAGCAATAGAGCTCACAGTGTAAAATTAAAAGTAGCTAGTGTAATGACAGTATAGGCTGTTGGTAACAGGTAACACAAAGTGTAATGCTTTGGTCATAAATTCACTATACCAAATAGATGCAATGAAAAAAATGAAAAGTGCAATGAAAAATCACATTAATTGCACTGTATCTTGTTTGTTGTGAGAAAAAATAAAAACTGCAACATGGATTAAATGTAAGGAGATGTTATTATTCATGTCATTCTTAAAAAAAAAAAAAAAAACTTTTTCTATCGCATCAATGATTTGTGGTTTCCTATTATTAGTACATTTAGATTATAAAATAAATACATGGCAAATGCAAAAAGAGAAAAACAAATGGAATTGTTATCATAGGCGTACTGAGATAAGTACATCTTTATTATTGCCAAAATCACACTTTTAGTTAGTGGTAGTTTTTATTGTCGAAAATAAAGGTATCTCCAATGGCAAACACATTTTCAATATCTATTTCTAATGTTGTTGTCTTTTAAACTGTTTTAAATCATCAGTTTTGCAAAGTGACTCTTACATTAAAGTAAGGTTCACATTTCACAGATATATACATGGAATCGGTTAAATAAGTGTAAATGAGTTAAGATTTTCTAAAGAGTATCTGAAAGAATGGAAAACAGGACAGGTGAAAATACAATTTAATTCACTAATTGACTATTAAAGTCCCCTTCAGATTGAAGCCACTGTGGTTGCCTAGCTCGTATGGTGAATATTTCTCTTTCAATCAGAGATTCAGTAGGTAAAACATTATTTATTGGCGGTATCCAGGGGGTGTTCTTGTACGTGTTTTTCAGAACATGGTATATTTGGACCACATACAGGACCCCACATTTATCAAAGGATGAAGGATATGAGATTAGATTGTAAAACGTTTCTGGTTAAGTGTAAAATTAGGACCTTTATACATGTGTTTACAGAATTTACATCTCCTGAATCCATAGCAAATATCCCTGGGTAGACTACCCATTCTTTTATTATACTGGAAATGTCAACAAAGTATCTTTGAGATAACACATCATATATTCCTGTTTTGCTTTTTTTAAATAATCATTTTATTGGTAGTATCATCAATTATATCCAATTAGCATGTGTTCCTACAGTTTTTTGCAAAATTAGATTACCATCATTAATAATATAATCAAAAGAATAAGAACATAATAAAAGGCCGTCAGTGAAGCATTTGTAATTGTACCCTGAATCTCAAAATTGGTTATAAATGTCAAAGATGAAACACTGCGCCTACCTCTAGCCATTAAATTAATTATTGTGTGCTTTCAAGTGAACTTTTTCCACTGTTTTTGTCAATTAGACTAAGGTACTGTATTTGGGAAGACACTCAGTTCCGTTCTTTGTCTACGATTCACTTACTTTTGTGTTGACTATAAGACTTTTACATTTTAGAGCATGGCGTAGTTGGCTATCAGCAAAGACTGAGTGTACTGGAGAGCTCAAGCAAGTGTTCACATATCTGCAAATTCATAGTGGATATAGGCATATATCATCCTCATCGATTGCTTTACTTGATAAATCCTCTCATGTTCTGTTCCTGGATTCATACAGTAACAATATCTCATTTCTGAATAGAAAAATGAATTCACTGAGATAGAGATTACAAAATAATGTAATGTGTTTCTCAAAAAGAAGATGTTTTTGGGGGGCGGAGCCGAACTGGCTAAGAGACTAGTCGCACGCTGCATGAGCTCCCGCAGCGAGGGCCTAAAAACACTGACTAACGAGAATTTGAAGGCAGGTGGCCATCCACGGCAAGTCTCATTGAATGGAGAAAGCAGCTGTGGATATGCCGATGCCACCCAGGGCCCCAAACTCGACAAGGAACCGCTGCAGCAACTTGAGGCCTAGCGGCGGCACTGGGGAAGGACGGCCGCCTTCCCGCCGGATGCCGACCGCAGCAAGCGAAGGCAACGCACTCACCCCCCCCCTTTGGACCGATGGGGGACATCTCGGTCCCCGCCAGACGGAGCGCTCCTGACCCGGCGCCAAGCTCCAGGCACCCAAGATGGTGGATCATCTCGACACGAAAGTGTCAGGCAAGCAACGCACGCACCATACAAGCACAGAAGCCGATGACCGCACCAAAGACTCCATTGCAATCATCTTCGACTGCTTCTGGGCCAAACTAGAGGCTCTCATGCCGCCTGAAGCACCACGTCAAAGAATCCCCGCGGGGGTCAGAGATGGAAGCGGACGGAGGTCTGGGGATACCCGCCAGGGCAACCCCAAGTCCCAAGCCCCGAATTGTCCAGCTCAGAGCAACCCCAGACAGAGAGCAAATGGGGGCATACCCCAGAGGTGCCGGCCACAATGGTGGAGAACAGCACGCCGACATCACAAGCGACCGACGAAAGCTCCACACACCACCCCGAAAGGGGCGACCCTGGGCCGTTCACGTTCCCAGCCTCGAGGCCTACGAACACCAACCTTCTCACGGCTTCGGAGCAAGGGAGGATTCCCACCCCCAGGACGCCGAACCTCTACCCAGCCGAATCAGACCTTAGGCGTGAGACCCAAATCCAGCAAGTGCCCGACACTCAAAGGATGCCGAACACGCAACAGCGGCAATGGAGGAGTCTCTGCAGCATCCATGATCCGCGACGCCAAGGCCCCATGGGACTTATCGGTATGTGCCTTGCCAGTGCCGACTGCAGGTGTAGGCTGACTTTCGTTAATTCTCACTGACGCACGGCGGCCTGGACTGCTGTCACGCCACCACAACTATGCAGTCATAGAGGACAATGTCCCGCAATATTTTCAAACCTGACCTCCCTGAGGCAGACAAATTATGTTAATGTTATCATATGTTTTTTACCATGCAAAATAGCCTGAATATTAATCGCATGCCAAATACTTGTTAAACTATGTCGTCCACCTAATGCGACCTTAAATGTTTAAACATAATAACTGAACTCTCATGGTTGTTAAGATTAGGAGACTCTAGATCAAAAATATGCCATGATTAGGCCCTGTAACTCACTGCATAGGACCTACTTAACGTTCAGACTAATGACTAGCAAAACCATGCATATACGCAGAGCGCCTAGACTCAGCAAACCTTATTAAACAACAACTATATAGTCACCTTAGAAGCAAAGTTTATCTTGTTTAACCACAAATCTGGCTAGTTGTTTATTATGTTAACCAGAATAATAGATGAACATAGCCTGTGACCTCTCAGACGCACCTAACCTATAAATCAATATGTGTCACTACTCGTAGACTACATCACGCAACATTCTATAACACATACCTTAACAACTAGTAGATTGTACCTAGCCTGTGGAAATCTTACTAAACCTAACCTTAAGCGTTTGACTAATCATCTACTAACAAAAAAAAAATGTGCAGACTTAACAATGCTACTTCACTGTATCATCCTGTACCAAATATTGACTGTTTATGCTGTTGTGGCATACCTGAGCAGCATGTATTTTTCGCTTGCACTACAAAAATAAAGAATTAAAAAAAAATAAAAAAGAAGATGTTTTAGTAGTTCTTTGAAGACCATGACCATGAACTCCTGGCTGTCCCTCCTCCCCAAACACTATTTCGATGCTGCTATTGGAGCTGGCAATCCTAATCTCTCCCCTTATGCCTCACCGGTGCATTATTCACATCCCTATGTAAGAGTTAGAATGGAAGTTGTATAAATATTAATGACTAGGTGCAATGCCTATGTACTAGACAGGCTCATTTGTACACTTGTCAATTTGCTGGCAGTGTATTTGATTGTACATTTTACTGTTATTGTTTTACATTTTGGTCCCTGAAGAAGTTTCCTGAGGGGAACGAAACACGTAGGACCGTTATCTTTTATTACTCATATTATTAAAGCCAATAAATTCCTTTTTGTACTCAACCATTGGGAGTGTGTTGACTTCCTGATTCCGAAATTGGCGTGATTACCAGCAACCTTAACCATAGGGGAGGCACGCTGAAGGCCTGATACAAAACATCAATTTGTGAGTGTAACCTTGAAATGTCAAGCGAGTGTTTTAAGGCTATAACTTTACTACACTATGTTGTGTTTTATGTTCATATTTTAGTGATACAAGCTGGATCCCTGGTTGTTTTGCATTTTATAATGCCTCTGTACTAGAGCCTGATCCACAACAATCCTTATACTAAGTGTTTCCATCAAATGCCATATATTGATTAACAGATTGTAGAATATACCTTCCAGTAGTAAACAAATGGGCAGCAAACATTCAGTGTGAATACAAACACACTTCCAATAATAAACTCCTGAAAGAGTAAGATGTGTCACACTATTGAATTATTCCACTTCTTCTATATTCCTTGTTGATACTGAAATGCTCTAAATGAGGAGTTTTACATATTATCTTTACTTTGTCTGTTGTTCCTGGGAGCAAATCTTTACACTTTTTATTCTAGAGACTTTTTTTTATCAAAGGTTAAAATGGTTGGTTTGTTTTCTGTAATTTTCTATTCCTATTACATTTAGCACCGCTGTGATACATGCTCTTTTTGCATAATTGTAAATAATGAATGGAATATAAATCAAAATAAAGCCACTTAATCCACTACTTAGTTATTTTCTTACTTCAAAAAATAAACGTTCGTACACATGCCTGAAGTAATAACATAGTGCTGCCAAAGGGACACTATAGGAACCAAAAGCAAGTTTAGCTTAATAAAGCAGTTTTGGTGTAGATCATATCCCTGCAGTTTACTTGCTCTTTTTTCTTAAATTAGGAGTTAAACACTTTACTTACACAGCCCTAGTCACACCTCCCCGCATTTAACTTACACAGCCTTCCTAAACATGTCCTGAAAAGGAACCTAGATATCTTAGATATCCTAAATATGTATTATTTCCTGCTATGTCAATTGTATCATTAAAGTGTAATTTACAGAGCAGCAGATTATACAAAAACCTTCTAAAACAAGTTAACATCTGATTGAAAATTACACCATTTGTTCATGCAGGTAGTGTCAGTCACAGCCAGGAAAGATGTGGCTAGGGCCGCATGGAAAGAAACAAAAGGGATTTAACTCCTTAATGGTAGAGAATTGAGAAAGCAGGGAAATGATCTATACACCCAAACTGCTTCAGTAAACTAAAGTTGCTATGTTGACTATAGTGTCCATTTAAATACTTAGCATTTTCCTTATTGAAGTACATGAGCACCACTCGCACATGATCAGTACTTTACTTGCACGAGTGAATGTAAGCTACTAAAACCCATTCATTTGCGCAAGAGACATTCATTTTTTTTCTAGGGAATGAGATGCCTTGAGATTCTTCATTGCTGATGCACAAGTAGTATTTCTTTCATTTCTTTGAAACATTAGTAAGCATGCAAGAGTGTAACATGCTCTTTCAGTACAAAAAATAAGAATGTGGAGTTCTTTGCCCAAAAATGGTCAACTCTTCATAGTTTGTAGATGTTTATAAAATGTCCTGAATGTATTTTTTATTTATTTCTTTATTATAAGTATTTTTTTTTTTTAAACAGAATAGTCATGGCTATAATTAATGTTTGTGAACAGATTGTTAATTCAAGGAGAAATCTGGTTGCCGTTATGGAGTCAAGAAATTATTTTGTTACCTTTTTTGGCAAAATTGGACAGCACTTCAGATTGGATTTTTGCCTTCTATTAGATCAAGGCATAAAAATGCAATTAAAGGTTGAAATAGAGGGGTTTTTAAAACCTAGAATACTATGTATCTATGTAGCAATGCAAAATACTTTCCACAAATGAATATATGGGAGACCAGGGTTTAGAGATGTCACAGCCAGATCCAGATCCTGATATCAGTGTCTATCACCGGAAAATAATCTTTGAAGAACTCTGAACTTTGTTGCAAAATTGAAATATTCTGGGCATATTTTAAAACACAAATAATATAATGCATTGCAATTAATGATAATTAACTCTGGAGTGCCCAGTTATTTAGTATAATATTTATGATGATTTGCCTAAAACTGCAAGTATAATTAAGTTTCAAGAGAACAAATGTTTCAACCCTAAAATTAGCCTATTCCATGTTGGAATAGACTCATTTTATGGAAGAGACTATTTCTATTTTGTATGCTTACAGACAGAATATTTATGCCTCAGTATCTGTGTCACCATACTTATATCTGTCCCTTGTCAACAGTATGGACCATTAATTCCCAGTGCCTGCCCCATCCCAAATTGAACCTATTTCCCCCTCAAATCCATTCTCTTTTACAGCCTCAGTCTCTTGCAAACAAACCTGACAGCAACACACTCTCAAATCCCATTCTCATATTCTTCTCTGGCTATCCTTTTGCTTTTAGCAGCTGAGGATGTGTCTCCTATTCTTGGCTCCACTGCTTCCCACCATACCCCAGCTCTACCAGAACAACTGAAAATTATATATATATAGTGGATAGTCGGAGACTTGCTTTTCCACAGAAATCTCAAGTTTGCAGTGATGTTGCTACTTAAAGGGATTCTGGGTGGGTATATGAAAATAAGTTCAACAAATAATCAGATTTTTACCCCATTATTTCATTTTAAACACGGATTCCTTGGAGTTTATGTTTGCTGTATACAACAGCTTTGAAACACAACTCGGGAAGAGATACAAAGCCAGTGAAACACTAATGGACAGCAGTTTCATTGTTAATGCAACTCATCAGCATGAGGTTGGTTTCTGGCTTGCTATTGAGGCTTGGCATTACTTACGGAGCACAAACCAAGAAAATATGGTGGGGAAAAAAGTGATTGAGGACCCATTCCACCTGAAGTCTGTGAATAGTCATTCTTAAACACAGATCTGCACATGAGTCAAGCTATAAGACCTGCTTTTCCCACAGAAATCTCAAGTTTATATATATATATATGTATAACCTGACACTCAAAATCAACCCATTCCTTTTGGCATGACCTTCGAATGCATGCTCAATCTGTAATACCATAAAATCTACTGTCATTCTCACATTAAACCACTTGGCACTGATTGAAACCTGCTCTCTCCCTCTGACACCACTACTGCTGCCTTTCTATCTTATGGTGGATTTCCCCCAGGTCACGTGATGCAAAAGTTGGTGATGTGGGGTTTTGCTCTCCCCACTGTTCCTTCCAACTTTTGCCCCTTGTAACTACACTCCTCACTACATTTCCTCTATACTCATCAAACATACCCCTTTTCATTCCCTCTGCTCTTCAATTGACCTTTTCCTGACATCTGCTCATTCCCTCAACTCTCATTTGCAAAATTTTAAAAGGACTGCCCCGTTCCCTTGGCATTCGCTACCCCGTGCCATCAGATCCTTCCCTTTTTTAAAGAAGTGACTGAAAACACGGCTCTTTAGGAAAGCATACCATCTACCGATGCCCCCATGATGCTGTTGAAGGTGGAGTTACACCTCTGGCAGCAGAAGGGTTCAGCTCTATATGTACAAAATGCTGCATACACCATGACTGATCTAAATCGCTAAGGTGGTCATGTTGCTTGGGGTAACCTTTTAAGCCCATTTAGACCAAGATGTCACTTTTCAGTAGGTCTATATATTAGTCTATTTTACTGTTTAGCTTTCACTCTTATGACCAACTGCTTGTCCACAACTGGTTTTAGTACCTGAACTATTTTTCCAGACCTATCACATTTTAAATTAACTGCTGTTATACCTTCCTATGTTTCTGCTCAAACAACAAGTCACTGTATAATATAATCCTATATATTCTGGTTCAACATATTCACGGAATTTATAAGCATGGCAAATAACTAAAAGATAGGGTCAAAAGTCCCTTCCCATAAGTTAATGTAGTATACATGATTGCTGGATGTTATAACAAAATCGCACACTATGGCAGGATTCTACTTAATGCATACTCTGTTAAGGCCATTTATAATGTGAAAATGAAATGACCAAATCAATATAATTATAGATCGAATGTAGATCGATAGAATGCTATTCTTTATGTGATCAGTAAGCAGACATTTGGTCCGTTAAGTCTTTAGTTTTGCAGTCATCTGCATTTAGTGTTCCGATAAGTACTCTAAAATCCACCGTAAACATAAAACTAAGACAAATGACAAATAGATAATGGGTTTGCACTAAGCCTTTTACCGCTCTTGAGGCTTTTGTTGTCTGAGTAGTCACTGAGCATCAGTATCCTGACAGCAACACTTTATATTTAGTGCAAACACTGAGCTACTAATATTGAGGACAAAGTCCATTTGTTTAGCATTGTAGGTTAGTTTGTAAATGTTTAAATAGATTTATTACTAGCTCATGTAATGAATTTCTACTCCTCATCACTTGAACAAATACTGCTTACAAAAAACGGTCACCAGCACCCACTCAATTATACTGTATGTATTTACTCCTTGAAGATGCAAAAATGGACTCTGATTCCGCAACCATTCAATGCAGAATCCAAAAAGACAAATCCCCAGCATTCATCAATAGATAAAAAAAAAGCACTCCAGATTTATTGCGATCTCCACAGTGCGCATAACACTTCAACCTGGCAAAAGGTGTTTCTCCTTGTATTGCATGGTAGGGGACCTCAATAAATCTGTAGTGCTTTTTCAAAATTGATTGGATTGAGATAAGGATCTACTTGAGCTGGTAGTCGCATACCTGTCCGTCTGTTAGGAAATATCTAATGCTTTTTCTTAGTTTTTTCCTTTTTTTGTTATTTTTTCTTATCCCAGGCGTTCCACCATAATTCTCTCAGCTTAGAGAACGGGATAGTCCTGGACCAGTATTACAATGTTTAAAATTCTATGTAGACAGGAAATGCAGCTTGCGAAGTACAATTTTGCAGGCTATATTAAACAACTAAATTTCAAACTTGGAAAACAATAGTTTTCATGTCTTGGTATTTTACTGGTTACTTTCCATGACCCCTGCAATGGAACCATTGGCTGGCAGAACATCATGGAAGTTGTAGCTCTAGAACAAATGGGGGACTACCTTCGGACTACTTTTTCAAAATAATTTATTTTCCTGGGGACCAATTCAGCCGTCTTCATTGTTCTCTCGTACCATTGCTAGTGTGTTCTGAAATCTGACACAGCCCTCCCCGCTGTGGCACGCTGCACTGTTATTCTTTGGATGGGCTCCAGGCAAACATTGCTAGTTCAGCACTTTGATGCACATGAAAACGACCTTGGGATTCAGACACTCTAGAGAAGCACACTGTAACGAAAATGCTCATATTACAAGTGACACTTGCTTCCACTTTTCAAGAAAACAACTGAAAAACAAGAGCACCATCTCCATGTTTGTGCTATAATTAGGTTTTAAAACTCTAGTGATAAAAAATAATGATGTGATTGTTTAAATGTTACAAAGAGATAGTGAATATAAATATTTATCTCGATATAACTGCTATAGACAGGGATTTTTGCTGAAGTCTTAAAAATAGAAGACCCAAGGAAGCAAAAGCAGTATGCAGTGGAAGCTTAATCATTAAACTGTGTGGAACCAAGCCTACAGCTATATCTGCACAATTAACTTCTGGAAATCCATGGATTGTGGTAAAGCAGCTCTGGCACCTTCTGGAGTTTTTGTATATTTCGCAAAGATCCCCGATTGTGACTTTACCGCTTGCAGTGAGGTGGCTAGGTGTGCAGGGAAAGGGGAATTTAACTTACCTGAATCTGTCTCTCATGGCCACCACCATCTTCTTGTGTGGGGTCCTCTTAAGCTTCTGACATTTCATCTGACAGTAGCTGACATCAGTGTTGTAGGATAGTACAAGACCGATGCCTATGGAGAAGACCACGGGAGCCTCCATAGACAAAGCCTTTTTCTCCTTAGCTGTCACTAGTGACTGACAATGGCAGCTCTGTCTTTTTTGTCAAGCATAGGAAAACCACATAAGACTAACTAGTCACTTTTGTCTTATATCTTTGGACTGTGTTAAACTGTGTTTCAATTTCAGTTAAATTCCAACACAGTGGTTGTGGCTATTTCATTATTAATTTGGAATTTATTTTTTTCAATTTGAATTTCTACAATATGTACACATGTTCACTTCATCATGGCAATTAAAAGGCTTACATACAATAATACTTATACATTGCGTTAGACTGAATTCTAGGTCACTGCCCTGTACCTTCAGAAAATTATCTATACACAAATCACACATCTGTAGTCTGAAATGTAGAAAAATAAATGTCAAGAGCAGATCAAAACATGATGCACAACTAGGACAGCAATGACAGTGGAGCTGTCAGAAGTTCAATGTACTGAGGACAGATAACAGAAGGTATTAGTGGAGTTGGGGAGTTGGGGAGTTGGGGAGTTGGGGCTCCCAACGGAACCCAGGTAAGAAGACATACTGTTCAAAATGGTTTGACTATTTACAACCAGCTGTAGTAGGTATGGTGCTTGCAATTTTTCTTTAGGCACGACAGTTTGTACAGCAGTATGTCTTGACAAGCATTTATTTAAATTATAGGTTATCAATTTGTGAATTAGTTTTTAGTTTAGTCCTGTATTAATGGCGAAATTCCTCTGTGCTTTGGTGATATTATGTAGCCTATGCTATTCTATTGTTTGGGTGGTCTACATGATTTTCAAGTTTTTCTATATTAAATAAACATATATTTTTGATATATTTGGTACACAGACTCTCATACATACCCTGCTACTCTATATTACATTTCCTAAGATCTCTTTTCTTTTTTTTTTTCAATGACAACATTGCCTCATTAGATAATTAACCATATTTAAAATTATTTGTAAGATCCATATCCTTTATTAACACATGGTTGATTATGAATAAGTAATCCCTTCAAACTCAATGCAGAACAGAAGTGGGGCAACATCATAATAATTTTTAGATTTGTGCATTTGGTTTCAAATGAAGTGCAGTTCTTCAGAATTTTGGGCAACTGGCGATTTGACCAACTTCCATAACTGCTAAAAACGATTTGGGCATATTACTGTAACCACAGCCAGTTCCCCTATTTACCACCATAACGTCTTAAAGCATAGATTTTAGCCATAATATTATATAGTTAGTAAGAGTTCCTCTATTTAAAATAAATAATTAATTGAGAATACAATATAAAATAGGAATTGTCTTAGAAGCAATAAAGTTTTGTCTTTTTAAATATTTTATTAAATAAAAATAAATAAAAAAAAACATATAAAATCCATTACAATAATTTATAGCAGAGTTTATAAGATTAAAGTATATGCTTGCATATCTCAGACATGATAAAATGGAGCAGTATCTCTGTCTCCAAAATCTCTCCTCTGTGTCCTAATATTAATAAGTACATATTTATACCTTAGATGTTCAATTAGGTCATTTTAGGACCTACCTTAACCCCTTAAGGACACATGACATGTGTGACATGTCATGATTCCCTTTTATTCCTGAAGTTTGGTCCTTAAGGGGTTAAAGGATCACTATAGGGTCAGCAACACAAACATGTATTCCTGACCCTATAATGCTTGCCCTATAGTGCATTTAGGTGGCTTGCCCTCCTATAAAAGTATAAAACTCACCTTATTTCCAGCACTGCGCGGGTCTGCCGGCGCTAGCTCCGCCCCCTTTGTAACATCATCAAAATGGCCGCTTTTTAGCCAATCCAATGCTTTCACATAAAAATTGGCATGGATGCGGGGCCAAATGCCATTTTTACCAATCAGGACCTCCTTATAGAGATGCATTGAATCAATGCATCTCTATGAGAAAAATTCAGCGTCTCCATGCAGAGCGTGGGGACGCTGAACGGCAGGACTGCTTACTGTGCAGCCCTGAGCCAGGAAGCCCCTCCAGTGGGCATCTAAGGAATGGCCACTTGGAGGTGCGCCTAGGGGCAATGTAAACACTGCCTTTTTTCTGAAAAGGCAGTGTTTACATAAAAATGCCTGAATGGAGCTATTATACTCACAAGAACAATTACATTAAGCTGTAGTTGTTTTGGTGACTATAGTGTCCCTTTAACTTGGCAAAGATACGAGGTCATAACTTGGTCATTTCACATGGGAACATCTTATCTATGTTTAGATTAAAATGTAAGGGTACACATGACGTGGGAAATTCCCTGACTTGGGGAATTACATTAACCCTTTAAGGACAGCGGACGTATGAGGTATGCCCGACAAAAACGGTCCTTAAGGACCGTGGATGTACCTCATACGCCCGGGGTAAATTTGAGTGCTGGAAGCGATAGTGATCGCTTCCAGCTGCTCTATGGGTATTACACGATGCATCGATATCAAGGCATCGTGGAATACCCCCCCCCCCCCCACTGCTGGGCACCCGAGTGATCTCTCTCCCCGGAACGATCACTTCCAGGTTGCCGCACGTGGCGCCCGGCAGTGTAGGCAAGAGCATTGGAAGCCTTCAGGCAGGCTTCTATATATAATGTGTGTGTATATGTGTGTGTATATATGTGTGTATGTGTGTATGTGTATGTGTATGTGTGTGTGTATATATGTATATGTATATATATATATATATATATGTGTGTGTGTGTGTGTGTGTGTGTATATATATATATATTGTGTGTGTGTATATATGTATATATATATATATCTTAAAAAAATTATTAAAAATGAATTAAAAACCAAAGATAATTTAAAAGAATTATATATATATATATATATATATGTCATTTTATTCTAACTGTACATTGATATATATATATATATATATCTCATAATACACTTAGAATGAATATATATATATATATATATAATCTATGTATATTCCCTTAATGATCGTGGACGTCCGACAAAAAACTGTTGTTAAGGACCGCGGATGTACCGGCGATCCACGGCCATCACGGTAGGGGGGGACTGCCGGAGACCCCAGCAGTCGTCTTCAGCAGCTCCAGCCACCCCGCCACAATAGGACTCTAGGAGCTGCCAGCAGGGGGACTGTCTGAGCTGCCAGGCAGTCCCCCAGGCTACTAAAAAGTTAAAAAAATTATAATAAAATAAATATGTTTTACATGTACAGGAGGTCCTCATTTAGCGACCTAACTGTTTTACGACGGCTCGCACTTACGACCAGGCATAAGTGCAAGCCGTCGTGGGGATTCCCTGCTCTGGTGCGCATGTCTATGTTCAGGGAAACTTCTCTGAACATAGACAAACGCACCAGAGCAGTGAATCCCTTAAATCTATGGTCAGGGAAATTTCCCTGAACATAGATTAGAGGGATTCCCTGCTCTAGTGGGTTCATCTATGTTCGGGAAAGTTTCCCCGAACATAGACGAACGCACCAGAGCAGGGAATCTCTTAACTCCTCACTTACCGACCGTGTCATAGGAACGGAACCTGGTTGGTAAGTGAGAAGTGTCTGTATTATAAATGTATAATATATTATAAAATAATTAAAGCATTTTATAATATATTATACATGTATAATGCATATATATAATTTCATTATAAGTGTACTTTGAGATATATATGCACATATATCTCAAAATACACTTATAATGAAATCATATACAGTATATGCATTATATATGTATAATATACCAAATGCTTTAATTATAATATATTATACATATATAGGAAATAAAAGTTTGTGTGTGTGTGTGTGTATGTGTAAACAAATAAAAACGCTAACATTGGCCAGCGTTTGTGACCAAGTAGCTACTAATAAAGGCTGGACGTGCCCCATTTTGAATACCCTGGGTTGGCTACATTTGAAAATGGTATGCCATGATGGGATTATTTCACATTCCTGGGCTACCATATGATCTCAAAAGGCAACACAGACCCTGCAAACCAATCTGGAAAACTGAATCGGGCAATCCCTATATTGACCCTGCAACTTTCTAAAACACTATAAAACCTGTACATGGGGGGTATTCTAATACTCGGGAGACTTTGTTGAACACAAATATAAGTGTTTGAAATAGTAAAACTTATCACAACGATGAAATCACCAGTAAAAGTGCAGTTTTTGTGTAAAAAAAATGGAAAAAAAAGCAAATAAAAAATCTAAGTTTGGTCAGCATTTGTGACTAAATGGCTATTACAAAAGACTGGACATACCCCATTTTGAATACCCTGGGTTGTCTACAGGGCTCGAGTCCTGCAGGAACGTGTGGGAACGGCGTTCCTGCACTTTTTTTTAGTGCAGGAACGCCGTTCCCGTTTATGGTCCTGCAGGCACTCAGGGGGCGGTAAAAAATGCCGCCCCCAAATGTCCCCGTGTTCCCCCTGTCATGGAGGGCCCAAGAGGTGGCCTAATGGCCACCTGAAGGACCCCCCCGGCCGGCTCTTGTCTCTCTCTGTCAGCCGCGGCGAGGGAGCTGTGTTCTCTCTGCTCCCTCTAGCCGCGCGCCGTTTGCTGATGCTGGGAGCCGGAATATGACGTCATTTCCGGCTCCCGGCATCAGCAGACAGCCTGCGCGGCGAGAGGGAGCAGAGAGAACACAGCTCCCTCGCCGCGGCTGACAGAGAGAGACAAGAGCCGGCCGCACTGAAGCCCCATTGGACCCCAGGGACAGGTCCACGCCAGCTCTCCAGGTAGGGAGGCTGGGTGAACATTTTTAAATTTAAAAAAATATATACAAATCATTTTTGTGTGTGTGTGTGTGTCTGTGAGTGTGTGTGTGTGTGTCTGTGAGTGTGTGTGTGTGTGTCTGTGAGTGTGTGTATGTGTCTGTGAGTGTGTGTATGTGTGTGTGTCTGTGTATGTGTCTGGGAGTGTGTATGTGTGTGTGTCTGTGAGTGTATGTGTCTGGGAGTGTGTATGTGTGATTGTGTGTGTCTGTGAGTGTATGTGTGTATGTCTGTGAGTGTGTGTGTGTGTGTGTGTGTATGTATGTGTGTGTGTCTGTGAGTGTGTGTGTGTATGTCTCTGGGAGTGTGTGTGTGTCTGTGAGTGTATGTGTCTGGGAGTGTGTCTGTGTGTGTGTGTCTGGGAGTGTGTGTGTATGTGTCTGTGAGTGTATGTGTGTATGTCTGTGAGTGTGTATGTGTGTGTGTCTGTGAGTGTATGTGTGTATGTCTGTGAGTGTGTGTGTATGTATGTGTGTGTGTCTGTGAGTGTGTGTGTGTATGTCTCTGGGAGTGTGTGTGTGTCTGTGAGTGTGTGTGTCTGTGTATGTGTCTGTGTGTGTGTCTGGGAGTGTGTGTGTATGTGTCTGTGAGTGTATGTGTGTGTGTGTGTGTACGTGTGTGTCTGTGAGTATGTGTGTCTGTCTGTGAGTCTGTGTGTGTGTCTGTGAGTGTGTGTGTGCACCTGAGTGTGTGTGTACGTGTTTATATATGCATGCAAGTTTTGTTTTTTTCTGGTGGTGGGGTCAGGGTGGAACTCGAGTGAGTTCCCACACTTTATTCCCCAGGACTTGACCCCTGGTTGTCTACATTTAAAATGGTATGCCATGATGGGCTGCTATACGGTCTCAAAGGCAACATAGGCCCAGCAAACCAATCTGGCCAATTTCAATGTGCAAACATGGAAAAGGGGAAAGCCCTACATTTGACCCCTGTAAGTTTGCACAAAAACATAAAACATATACATTGGGGGCACTGTTGTACTAGGGAGATGTTGCTGAACACATATTGGGGTGTTCTTTGTCAGTAACACAAAAAATGACTACCCAACAAAGCCACTAACTGTTAAACTATGCTAACTTACTTATGCTGTCGCGACAATGCAAGCTCTTCTGTATTAATCTAGCACTGTTAAAACGTACCATTTTGTTATGACATAACTTCTCCAGCCTGTTATTATTATTTTAAAAATGTGCTGTCTATCGAATGCCATGTCAAACCTTATGTGTATAATTCACTTGCTAATGCTGTTGTGGCTTCGCAAGAAAATGTTATCCTTATTTACGTGCACAAGAAAAATAAAGAATTTAAAAAAAAAAAAAAAAAAAAAAAAAAAAATGACTACCCAAAAGTTTGACAAAGACTGGTGGTAGAATTAGTGCATGGAAAGTGTTAAAATACCACCCTTTGAAATACCCTAGGGTGTCTAATTTTCAAAAATATATGGTTTGATGGGGGTAAATTACATTGCCAGGCTTCAAAAATGTCCCAAATAGGACCTGGGTGCATGGGTGCATAACATCACGTGATGTTATGGTGATTATACTGTCCCTTTAAATACTAAGGTGTCTTGCTGGGTCTGTAACCCAGTGCAGCATTTTCTTGCCATTATGTTTTGATGCTGCACTTGAATTAAGCCTGGATTGCTTTTATCGCCAACACAAGAACATGCTCATCATCTATCACTGTAATCTATTCCACCATATAATTTGATGCATTGTTTTAATTTCATTCTGCAATACCTACATGTTTCAGGATGCTGTAATTGTGTATCTCCAGTACCTGATCTCCAGATTGTATTTCTGTATTATTATTTAGAAACTATTACGCCATGATACATTAGAAACTTGCCATTTATTTAATCCTCTGTCACAGTTACGTAGAGATGTAATGCAAGGTTTGCTGAATGTTGTGATTCAGTTTGTAACTGTAATTACATTCGATTTTCACAGTAATCTGAGTCTGTGACCTCTATCATTGCACGTACTTTCATTAGTTTTTCTGCAACAGATGAGTTAATTTTCCCCTCTGTCTCTAGATTGTTCGGGGGGGGAATCACATATATCCATTTTCATTTGTTTCGAGCACTTCTTCCATTCAGTGTCTTGTCTATAGATCTATTTTGTACTACAGTCAGATAATAAAACTGTTTATTTTGTAGGTTTCATCTATTTGATGCCTAGCAACAAGCCTATGCAACAAGCTAGGACAAAAAATTCCTTCTTGACCCCAGAATGGCAGTCAGATTTATCCTTGAATCAAGCACATATTACCCTACATTGAAAGATTATATTCTTGAATATTCTGTCTTTGCAAGTATGCATCTAGTAGCTGTTTGAACATCTGTATGGACTCTGATAAAACCACTTCTTCAGCCAGAGAATTCCACATCCTGATATCATGTAGTAGGATGTACAGAAGTAAATGGAGGCTGATTGACATGCATCTTCTTAGTTTGTGTATCTTGTTGTGCTATTCTTAATCCCTTTCTCATTGTGTGGTTGAATACAATTTAGATTACCCCCATATTATAGATCCTGATTGAAAGTACACAGTGTGTCACACACAAATGACATGCTGTATACTTGGGCAACACACAAATTACCAGTTGTGTACTTGGTGACTTTCCTTTCTTTCCACTGGAAAGAGATAGAAGGCTAATCAATGGGTCCATAATCAATACAGAGTCCATATGCTGTATGCATATTCTATGGGTGACAAGTAACATGTGCATGTTGAATGGGTTATAGCTGTGGTTGGTTTCATATACATGCTGTGTGAGTGGTGGGTGATATATGAATGCCAGAATGCCATGATGTTCATGCAGTAACATTTATACCTTGACTTGTACATGGCAATGTACAAATAAAATGTGGTTGACCCACAAATCAATCCCATAGTACTAAAATGGAGTTATAATACCTCCCTTATGAGGGTAAATAGTATAAATAGCATAGCTGAAAACTAGCAACTGGTCAGCTACTGCTGTCTAGTAGCTATGGATGGGGCCTCTAAAAGACTGGAGTACCTGGTAAAATCTCCCGTGACCCCACCAGTGGTCAATTGGTTGGAATTTGCAATTAAATATTGTTGCCATGGAGTGGGGGTTCTATAAATCACATATTTCCAGTTTCATTTGTTTCGAGCACTTCTTCCATTCAGTGTCTTGTCTATAGATCTATTTTGTACTACAGTCAGATAATAAAACTGTTTATTTTGTAGGTTTCATCTCTTTGATGCCTATCCACTAAACTGTGATTTATAATGAATTCAAAACAACTTTAATAAGAGATTAAAACAGAGCTGGGACTACTGCAGAGGAGAGACGCATCTTGTATAAGCTCCTCCACAATCTCGATATGAAAAGCATTTTATAGCCTAAAATTTTGATTTGGGACAAGATAGGGACAGTTCCTGCTGCTTGACTCACCTGACACAAGGGAAAGCGATCAGCAACTCGACCGGAGTTAACTAGCTCCACTGCGGCAAAAGCGGCCTAATGGGTGCCCGGTCCCCACTGGTGTGCTACCCATTAACCTCTGCTGAATTCTGTGATTTACACAGAGCTAACACAGAGTGCTAAGATGGCCGTCAATGCAAAGCTCTCAGCTCCAAGAAGTCCACGCTATGAGCCTCAGACAATTAGTGACTCACTAAAGCCTTTGATTGCAAATGAGAGCAATTCTGCCTCAGAATCCAGCAATGGGCAAACAGATCTGAAGCCACTACTGCTATCCAGGCTGACACTCCTGACAAAGCCCACGTACAACGATCAGGTGAGATAAGCCCTGGTTCAGCACAGGTGCATGAGTGAGGGAGTTGGGCACCTCAGTAGGCGCAAAGGCACCAGAGAATTGGTCCTGCTGTCTTCCAGGGCCGTGGTCCAACTTGGGGAGATATCCTGCACAAAACTCACACCCTCGGCAAGCCATTACGTAACAAGCGTAGCATGTGGAAGGGCCTCAAAACCATGTCCTGGTCGTGAACCGTGATGGGATACGTGAGACTGGCGCTGTGGACTGTATGCAGGCCTGAGGCCGATGGGAAATGTTAAGTGGGATTCGAGTCACCCGGGGTACCAAGGATGCACTTTCTGTGGGGTGGTTCACCTGTTAATAAAAATACCATTCTTACCATTAGTGTTGCCTGCGTTTACTCTTTTTTTTTTTTTTTTTTAATTCTTTATTTTTGTTGTGCATAGGAGATTACAACAGTGCTTGCATAGCCACATTAGCTCTCACAAGCTCGATTTTCAAAGAGTGATAACAGATATGTGGTGTGTAGAGAACATGCACATTTTTTTTTATAATTTGACTTTTCATAGGCTTATTGACAAGTTTAATGCAATAATAACATTAAAAACAGGTAGACATATGTGTAAAGTCGAGTAGTACTTTAACAAGTATTCTTTAGGCTTGCAGTGCATGTCAATGGTACACATGCCAGCTTATGATAGGTTGCGAGAAACCGTTAACGGTTGCAGGACAAATCATGAAAACAGTAATCATAGAACAACAAACAGTGCACTTATTAATATGATATAGAGTAGACGATCATTTAGGAGTCGGCATTTCAGATCAGATCTTGTTATGTTATAATGATAAAACATAAAATTGTTAACGTTAGAACATCGACTTTAATGTAAGTTGCTTTGTACGTAGGCTTGGTTAGTGCGTGTGGTAGTCTAGTATCAACTTGTGTAATGCATGTATTCAATGCTAGGAAAGAAATCAGGCTAGCGTGGTTACGCGTTGTGTTGGTCATATTTAGTGGAGGGATATAGGCATCTCTCCTAGCTTTGTCAGGTGTTTATACCCTAGCATGTAATAATCGTCGTGTGTCTATAGCCTTGTTTAGTGGGACTACGCTTTTGTTTGGTTGAGGACCCCGCGGTTGCCCGCTTTTTATATTAAATGGCGTCCACAGACCTCCCTGTGGCTAGGCTGTCTGACTCTGCTTCAAGTCAGGGAGCCTTAAGACTATCTTGCATCTAGTTTACGCCATGTTTGTATAGTATATGACTAGTGTAGTGTTATAAATGTGGTGTTTTGTGGCTGGCAGCTGTACATAGGCCATTCCTGCTGCAAGAGGATATGGGCACCTATGTGGGTTGACGTTTTGCAGGAAGAGAAAAGTGCCTGAGGGGTCGTATGATTTAGCTAGGTTAGTGCAAGCGAGATTGAACAATAATGTGCTCACTAGGTGTGGGAGTCTGAGCTTCAGTCCGCTTATCCATACAACGTCCCGAATGTGGTTAATTGCACAGGCATGACCCCAGCTCCACATCTCTCTTGGTCTGTCCCTTTCAGCCTATGCCCATTGGGTGTACCGGAGTGTCCAGCCTGGCGTTGGTCTGCCAGTCCGTGGCTCTTCCGCTTGGTGAGTGGATGCTTAGCCCTGATCGGCAAGGGAGGCGGCTAGGGGATGGCCTCATGGGTATCACCTTGTGGCTTGGAGCAGGTGGTAAAACGTTGGGGTTTGGTACCTCGCTGCAGCGGTGGGCAGGACGGTTATAAGTGGCTCGCTTTCTCCGCCGGTAGTTTCGCTTCCGCAGCTTTCGCCTCTGTATTGCTGTCGGGTAGGTGCGGGGTAGTTGTTGGCCCCTAGTAGGCTTCCCCGGCTGTTTCCTGTTGCTAGCACGGTGTGCCCTGCCGGGCTCCGCTGCCTGCCTTGCTCGGTTGTGTAGCATGGCCCAAAAATCTTCAAATATAGCTCTTAGGGTGTCCGGTGTAGTTGTCTTAGGGCCTGCTGAGGCTTGTTGTGTCAGTGACAGGCCTCGTGTTGCGGAGCCTGGTGCGGCCGCCATCTTGGGTGACTCTTGTCCCGCGTATTGTGGTGGTTTTGCAGGGCTCACAGGGCGTCCTCAAGGACCGGGATAACCCCCACCGGTCCACGGGGGGGGGGGGGGAGGAGAGGTGATTTGTGAGTGCCTCCTTGTCGGCCAGAGAACCGGGAGAGCGGCCGTCTCTCCTCGGCTCCCACCCGCACAGGCCGCTGGTCACGATTTGGTCCGCCTAGCACCGGAGAGCCAAGTGACTGGTATCCCTGTGTGCCATGCAGTCTCCTCGTCACGAATATTGTGTCCAGCAGGCTGTGTGATCAGGCGGTCGGGCAATAAACCCTGAATCTTGGCTCCAGACTTAGGAGCTCTCGGCATGTGCGTCTAGTCTGCTTGGCAGTCAGGCTCCGCCCCCCGCGTTTACTCTTTTTGAAGACTTTACTGGTGGATTCAGCGATGTCCGCCTGACACGGAGTATCTCCACTTTGGATGACCGGAGTATTTACATGGTACCTGATATTCTCCGGAGGTAATATTTTTGTGGAATCCCCTGTATAAACCTATATTCAAGTGCTCTATTGTGGCGTATTGTTCCTGAGCCTGCCTGTAGTGTAGGTAGGCCATCTTCAGCACAGTTTAAAACCAAAGGCCCGAGTCAAGAAGCAGATCCATCTTTAACATTGGCTTAAGGAACATCTACACATAGCCCGGCATTTTATAAGAGTCCAAAGTAAGCCATAGCTCTTGAACATCATCAATATAGTTACATAGTTACATAGCTGAAAAGAGACTTGCGTCCATCAAGTTCAGCCTTCCTCACACCTGTTTTTTGCTGTTGATCCAAAAGGAAAAAAAAAAAAAAAAACCCAGTTTGAAGCACAATTTTGCAACAAGCTAGGACAAAAAATTCCTTCTTGACCCCAGAATGGCAGTCAGATTTATCCTTGAATCAAGCACATATTACCCTACATTGAAAGATTATATCCTTGAATATTCTGTCTTTGCAAGTATGCATCTAGTAGCTGTTTGAACATCTGTATGGACTCTGATAAAACCACTTCTTCAGGCAGAGAATTCCACATCCTGATATCATGTAGTAGGATGTACAGAAGTAAATGGAGGCTGATTGACATGCATCTTCTTAGTTTGTGTATCTTGTTGTGCTATTCTTAATCCCTTTCTCATTGTGTGGTTGAATACAATTTAGATTACCCCCATATTATAGATCCTGATTGAAAGTACACAGTGTGTCACACACAAATGACATGCTGTATATTTGGGCAACACACAAATTACCAGTTGTGTACTTGGTGACTTTCCTTTCTTTCCACTGGAAAGAGATAGAAGGCTAATCAATGGGTCCATAATCAATACAGAGTCCATATGCTGTATGCATATTCTATGGGTGACAAGTAACATGTGCATGTTGAATGGGTTATAGCTGTGGTTGGTTTCATATACATGCTGTGTGAGTGGTGGGTGATATATGAATGCCAGAATGCCATGATGTTCATGCAGTAACATTTATACCTTGACTTGTACATGGCAATGTACAAATAAAATGTGGTTGACCCACAAATCAATCCCATAGTACTAAAATGGAGTTATAATACCTCCCTTATGAGGGTAAATAGTATAAATAGCATAGCTGAAAACTAGCAACTGGTCAGCTACTGCTGTCTAGTAGCTATGGATGGGGCCTCTAAAAGACTGGAGTACCTGGTAAAATCTCCCGTGACCCCACCAGTGGTCAATTGGTTGGAATTTGCAATTAAATATTGTTGCCATGGAGTGGGGGTTCTATAAGCAAAAGGGAATATACTAAATAAAACCCACAACACCCATCTATGAGTGGCGAGTGGAGGATCTAAACATTAACCAGGGTCGACACTAAATTGCCCTTACGAGGCACCTATAGGTAGGGGACATGGCTTTGTCCACCCTCTTCCATCAATGGGCTTCAGTTGGGGGTATTAAGGACAATAAGGATGGTACTATTGTCCCCTCCCCCATCCTCACACCCACATGGACTACACGTGGGGGCAGGGCAGGCCTTAGGGGTGTGCAAGATGTGTGCGTCCGCACAGGGTGCCATGGCAGCAGGGGACATAATGCGGCCCGCAAAAGTCACACATGACCGGGTGTGAAGTGGGTTCTCAGACTGTAACTGTGTCTATGTGACTGTCTGCCTGTGTGTGTGACTGTAACTGTGTGTGTGTGTGTGTGACTGTAACAGTGTGTATGACTGTAGCTGTGTGTGTGACTATAACTGTGTGTGTGACAGTCACTGTGTATGTGTCTGTAACTGTGTGTTTGACTGTGTGTGTGTGTGACTGCCTGTGTGTGACTGTCACTGTGTGTGTGACTGTCACTCTCTATGTGACTGTAACTGTTTGTGAGAGACTAACTCTGAGTGTGTGGGACTGTCACTGTGTGTAACTCTGTGTGTCGGGGGGGGGGGGGGGGGGGGAATCACATATTTCCAGTTTCATTTGTTTCGAGCACTTCTTCCATTCAGTGTCTTGTCTATAGATCTATTTTGTACTACAGTCAGATAATAAAACTGTTTATTTTGTAGGTTTCATCTCTTTGATGCCTATCCACTAAACTGTGATTTATAATGAATTCAAAACAACTTTAATAAGAGATTAAAACAGAGCTGGGACTACCGCAGAGGAGAGACGCATCTTGTATAAGCTCCTCCACAATCTCGATATGAAAAGCATTTTATAGCCTAAAATTTTGATTTGGGACAAGATAGGGACAGTTCCTGCTGCTTGACTCACCTGACACAAGGGAAAGCGATCAGCAACTCGACCGGAGTTAACTAGCTCCACTGCGGCAAAAGCGGCCTAATGGGTGCCCGGTCCCCACTGGTGTGCTACCCATTAACCTCTGCTGGATTCTGTGATTTACACAGAGCTAACACAGAGTGCTAAGATGGCCGTCAATGCAAAGCTCTCAGCTCCAAGAAGTCCACGCTATGGGCCTCAGACAATTAGTGACTCACTAAAGCCTTTGATTGCAAATGAGAGCAATTCTGCCTCAGAATCCAGCAATGGGCAAACAGATCTGAAGCCACTACTGCTATCCAGGCTGACACTCCTGACAAAGCCCACGTACAACGATCAGGTGAGATAAGCCCTGGTTCAGCACAGGTGCATGAGTGAGGGAGTTGGGCACCTCAGTAGGCGCAAAGGCACCAGAGAATTGGTCCTGCTGTCTTCCAAGGCCGTGGTCCAACTTGGGGAGATATCCTGCACAAAACTCACACCCTCGGCAAGCCATTACGTAACAAGCGTAGCATGTGGAAGGGCCTCAAGACCATGTCCTGGTCGTGAACCGTGATGGGATACGTGAGACTGGCGCTGTGGACTGTATGCAGGCCTGAGGCAAAAAAAAACAAACAAAAAAACCCCAGTTTGAAGCACAATTTTGCAACAAGCTAGGACAAAAAATTCCTTCTTGACCCCAGAATGGCAGTCAGATTTATCCTTGAATCAAGCAGTTATTACCCTACATTGAAAGATTATATCCTTGAATATTCTGTCTTTGCAAGTATGCATCTAGTAGCTGTTTGAACATCTGTATGGACTCTGATAAAACCACTTCTTCAGGCAGAGAATTCCACATCCTGATATCATGTAGTAGGATGTACAGAAGTAAATGGAGGCTGATTGACATGCATCTTCTTAGTTTGTGTATCTTGTTGTGCTATTCTTAATCCCTTTCTCATTGTGTGGTTGAATACAATTTAGATTACCCCCATATTATAGATCCTGATTGAAAGTACACAGTGTGTCACACACAAATGACATGCTGTATACTTGGGCAACACACAAATTACCAGTTGTGTACTTGGTGACTTTCCTTTCTTTCCACTGGAAAGAGATAGAAGGCTAATCAATGGGTCCATAATCAATACAGAGTCCATATGCTGTATGCATATTCTATGGGTGACAAGTAACATGTGCATGTTGAATGGGTTATAGCTGTGGTTGGTTTCATATACATGCTGTGTGAGTGGTGTGTGATATATGAATGCCAGAATGCCATGATGTTCATGCAGTAACATTTATACCTTGACTTGTACATTGCAATGTACAAATAAAATGTGGTTGACCCACAAATCAATCCCATAGTACTAAAATGGAGTTATAATACCTCCCTTATGAGGGTAAATGGTATAAATAGCATAGCTGAAAACTAGCAACTGGTCAGCTACTGCTGTCTAGTAGCTATGGATGGGGCCTCTAAAAGACTGGAGTACCTGGTAAAATCTCCCGTGACCCCACCAGTGGTCAATTGGTTGGAATTTGCAATTAAATATTGTTGCCAGGGAGTGGGGGTTCTATAAGCAAAAGGGAATATACTAAATAAAACCCACAACACCCATCTATGAGTGGCGAGTGGAGGATCTAAACATTAACCAGGGGCGACACTAAATTGCCCTTACGAGGCACCTATAGGTAGGGGACATGGCTTTGTCCACCCTCTTCCATCAATGGGCTTCAGTTGGGGGTATTAAGGACAATAAGGATGGTACTATTGTCCCCTCCCCCATCCTCACACCCACATGGACTACACGTGGGGGCAGGGCAGGCCTTAGGGGTGTGCAAGCTGTGTGCGTCCGCACAGGGTGCCATGGCAGCAGGGGACATAATGCGGCCCGCAAAAGTCACACATGACCGGGTGTGAAGTGGGTTCTCAGACTGTAACTGTGTCTATGTGACTGTCTGCCTGTGTGTGTGACTGTAACTGTGTGTGTGTGTGTGTGTGTGTGTGTGTGTGTGACTGTAACAGTGTGTATGACTGTAGCTGTGTGTGTGACTATAACTGTGTGTGTGACAGTCACTGTGTATGTGTTTGTAACTGTGTGTTTGACTGTGTGTGTGTGTGTGTGCGTGTGTGTGTGACTGCCTGTGTGTGACTGCCTGTGTGTGACTGTCACTGTGTGTGTGACTGTCACTCTCTATGTGACTGTAACTGTTTGTGAGAGACTAACTCTGAGTGTGTGGGACTGTCACTGTGTGTAACTCTGTGTGTGTGTGTGACTGTCTGCCTGTGTCTGATTGTAACTGTGTGTATGATTGTAACTGTGTGTGTGTCAGTCTGCGTGTGTGTGTGACAGGGATGAAGGGGGATGGCTGAGGGGGCGCTGTAAAGATTTTTCACACAGGGCATCTAAAGGCTTAAGGCCGACCCTGCATGGGGAATATTAAAGACATATATTATCCTCTCCCCCATCCTCTCACCCATCGGCTTTGTGTGAAGGGATTATTCTTTTCAAATGCTAGCCGGACAATGATATAATTAGGTAAAAAGAAGGGGAAAAGAACAATATGGGACAGGGGAGAGGGGGGAATACTTTAGGTCAGGGGAGGGGGGAAGAATGCTATAGGTCAGGGGAGGGGGGAAGAATATAGGACAGGGGAGTGGGGGAGAATACAATAGGACAGGCGAGAGAGGGAGAACACTATGGGACAGGGGAGGGGGGAGAACACTATGGAACAGGGGAGGGGGGAGAACAGTATGGGATGGGGAAAACAGGGGAGAAAATAACACTAAAAAAGAGGGAGGGGAGAGGAACACTAGAGGGGGAGAGAGGAACATTAAGCGGGGGGGGGACCACTAAAAGAGAAGGGAAGTTTTTCATATTAGATTAATAAAATTCATTAAAAAGTCTAATATTAAAAACATTATAGGAAAAAAATGTTTTAAATCATTTGGGGAAAAAAGTCATTTTCGGTTTTGGTTTTCGGCCCAGAGTAAGAAGAGGGGAGGGGGGAGTAAGAAGAGGGGGCAGTAAGAAGGAGGGGAGATAAGAAAAAGGGGGGAAGAAGAGGGGGAGAGGGAATAAGAAGAGGGGGGAGTAAGAAGGAGGGGAGATAAGAAAAAGAAGGGGGTGAGTAAGAAGAGGGGGGAGTAAGAAGGAGGGGAGATAAGAAAAAGAAGGGGGTAAGAAGAAGAAGGGGGGAGTAAGAAAAATAGGGGGGAGTAAGAAGAGTGGGGAGTAAGAAGAAGAAGAAGGGGGAGTAAGAAGAAGAGGGGGAAGTAAGAAGGAGGGGAGATAAGAAGGAGGGGAGATAAGAAAAAGAGGGGGAAGGGGAGGGGGAGTAAGAAGAGGAAGAGGGGGAGTAAGAAGGAGGGGAGATAAGAAAAAGAGGGGGGTAAGAAGAAGGGGGAGTAAGAAGAAGAGTGGGGAGTAAGAAGGAGAGGGGGAAGTAAGAAGAAGAGGAGGGAGTAAGAAGAGGGGGGAGTAAGAAGAAGGGGGAGTAAGAAGAAGAAGGGGGAGTAAGAAGAAGAAGGGGGTAAGAAGAAGGGGGGGTGTAAGAAGAAGAAGAGGGGGTAAGAAGAAGAAGGGGGAGTAAGAAGAAGTAGGAAGGTTAAGAAGCTCTAAGGGACAGAAGGGACAGCTCTATAGGACAGGGGGCAAGACAAGGAGCTCTTTCACACTATGCGCGCACACACACACACACACACACACAATGCATCCCTATACGTACACAGAAACACACAATGCATCCCTATACATACACAGAAACACAACATGCTTCCCTTACACACAGAGAAACACACAATGCATCCATTACACACACACACAATGCAACCCCCACACAAAGACAATGCATCCTTTGCACACATACACAGAAACAGACAATGCAAACACACACACACTGCTTTTCTTACATACACACAGAAACACAATGCATCTCTTACACTCAATGCACACACATACAGACACACACCTTGCATCCCTTATGCATACAAACACAGATTCACACAATGCATCCCTTACACACAACCAGAAACACATAATACATCCCTTATACACAAATACACACTGCTTCCACTACACACAAACACACTGCATCACCTGCACAAACTGGTATCCCTATAAACTACATACCATAAGCACACATATTAGATCCTCTACAATAACTCATAACACATCCCCTACACACTCCACTCCCTGTGAGCGAACTCATGGGTGGGTGGAACATATAAGTGGACTTATGAGTGGGCCTTATGGGCATACCCACCGTCAGGCCCTGGGGCCCAGACCTTGAGCTGTGTAGGCCCCCAAAAATGGAGCTGCTTCTAATTCTCCCAGAACATTGAATTTTGTGACCACAGTTGCAAACAGCCTCCAGAGATCCTGTTCAACACCAGACCAGTGGAGCCAAACTGCAGCTCATCATCATCCTCATCTAATTGTAAGTAGGCAATCTAGTATATTATTAGTGACACTAATTTATAATTTACCTCACATTAAAGGGACACTATAGCTTAATGAAGTGGTTGTGGTGTCTATAGCTGGTCCCTGCAGGCTTTTTAATGTAAACACACACTGTGTGCAGCACTGGTGTTAGTTCATATGGCAGATCATATGGGTGGGGCATTGTGATGTCACATGGGGGGGGCGGCAAATTTATATTTTGTCTAGGGCGGCAAAAATCCTTGCACTGGCTCTGATCCTGGGCAGGTGCACCAGTCTACTGGTGACCCACAGGAGGGGAGTTCACTGATTGCACTGCACTCTCCTCCTGCCCAGACCCGTCTTGACCGCAGTGCAAGTGCTCTCTGCCCTCTGCCCCTAATTTACAGTGGCTCACACTCACAACAAGCAGTGCCTGGAGCCCTTTGCAGAGACGGAAACAAAGAGGTTCTGCGGCAGCTGGCCGTCCTGCAAGCATTACATTAAACAGCTGTTCCCCATGCAGCCAAAGGTGGCGTTGTGCTGGGAGACTGTGATTACTCTTCACTTCCTCACAGCCTACAGAGCAGTGCATGGGGGAGAGAGAGGAGGAGGCATGATTTAATCTTACAATAAATCCTCTAAGCAAACCTTTATAAATTAGGGGGGGATCAGCTCTGTTTCCACAGTTTATTGGTGTTTACTCTGATGTCTGTATTAATATTGAGGGATGTCTAAGTAGTAACGTCAGTGTGTGTCAGCAGGGCCAGCCGTTGGGGTGGGCAAGCTGTGCGGTCACGCAGGGTGCCATGACAACAGAGGCACCCGGCGGCCAACACAGCTCACAAGTTGGGTACACCAGCATATTTAATTTAAACGATTCGCTGGTGGTCCACTGGTGCGCACCAGCAGTAGGTGCAGTCAGATCATATCCCTCGTGGTTCCGGCGCTCAGTTAGTGAGTCAGAGCACAGGCTCAGAGATTCTCAGCCTGTGCTCTGACAACATTGAAAGTCAGAGCCGTGAAGGAGCGGGTATGGCAAAGAGCTACGGATTAGCATAACATCAATATCCGTTATAAAACCAGGAAAAGGTGGGCATGGATGGTGAACTGATTTGGTGGCGCAATGGGCCACTTGACTGGTTTTGCCCCCCAGGCCTAAGGCTGCCAGCCCTCCCCTGATGTAGACTACGTGTAAGCAGTAGATTACAGAATGGTAATTCATGTGTTAACATCCTGTCAGGATACCTGCGACTTGCAGCAGCACTTGTCAGTCTGGCTTAAATTTTGTCACAGACTGACACTTGTCTTTATAAATTCATCATCATGGCTTCAATACTGGTGCCGGACTCTCCCAAACTGCATGCATCCTTTATATGTTTCAGACTCTGTATTAAAATAAGGATGCAAGTCAACCTGTGTCATACTGGCAACAACATACATACACATTCCAGGCACGTGGGAATGACACAGGGCACCAATCACTATATAAACCCTATCACCGAGGAGTATATTGCCCTGTTATGGTTCCTGAGTGGTCCGTATAGCACGTTCTTAACGATTTTACTTTTTCTTGTTTTTGATGTAGTTTACTCTTTACTTTCCTGATTTCTGATATCTCTAACCCAGCTTGTCTTACCTTTCAGTCTATTTTCTGTTATCACTTGATCCTTGAACTATCTCTAGTTACTCTCTCTTTCCATTTGCCTTTTTCAAGGTAGCTTTAGGCCCAGCCATTCTAAGAACCGTTAGCTTTTCTACATCTTAGGCAGGGCCGGATTAACATAGGGGCTGATGGAGCTTCAGTTTCAGGCCCAGGCCCAGGCCCATTTAAAAAAAAAAAAAAATGATTAAAAAAAAAAGTTTTTCCACACTATTCTTAGGTTTGCCACCTGACTGGTATTTTACCGGCACAGCCAGTATTTGTGGCTGCCTGGCCATGCCGGTATTGCAGTAATACCGGCAATACAAATGCAGATCCCAGATACTCTGCAATACCAGCACCAGCCAGTAGGGGTCACTGTGTATGGAGAGAGACAGGGATAGGAAGTTACAGCATATCCCTCCCTGCCTCTCTCTACTCACTGATCTGTGGCGGAGCAGCTACACAGCACAGAGAGTCCAAACAGCAGCTCCCAGCCTTCAGAGGCAGACTACAGCTCAGGTATGTGAAGGTTGGGGGGGAAAGGCAGCAGGGAGACATGGGGACACTGAGACACTAAGGGACACTTGGAAACCTGGGGACACTAAAACATGGGGACGCTGTGAGACATAGGGACATTGGGATACACATTGGGACATGGAGACACTGGGGACACAGTGTCTCCATGTCTCCCAGTGTCCCCATGTCTCCCAGCCAGTGTCCCTAGTGTCTCAGTGTCCCCATGTCTCCCAGTGTCCCCAAATTTCTGTGTCCCCATGCCTCCCAGTGTCCCTATGTCTCCCAGCCATTATCGTTGTCCCCATGTCTCCCAGTGTCCCCATGTCTTTGTCCACAAGTGCCTCCTTGTCTCCCAGTGTCTCCAAGTGTCTGTGTCCCCATGTCTCCTAGTGTCCCCTAGTCTCTCAGTGTCTGTGTTCCCATGTCTCTCAGTGTTCCTAGTGTCTTAGTGTACCCAATTGTCTCAGTGTCCCCATGTCTCCCAGTGTCTGTGTCCCTAGTGTCTGTGTCCCCATTTCTCCCAGTGTCTCCAAATTTCTCAGTGTCCCCATGTGTCTTCATGACTCACAGTTTCCCCATGTCTGTATCCACAAGTGCCCCCATGTCTCCCAGTGTACCCAAGTGTCTCAGTGTCCCTGGGTCTCTCAGTGTCCCCATGTCTTACTTTGTCCCCATGTCTCACTGTGTCCCCTAGTATCCTAGTGACACGGGACACACTGAGACATGGGAACACTGAGATACGGAGGCTAGAGGACTGGGCGACATGGGGACACTGACACTGTGATACATAGGGACACTGATGCCAGACTGGCCTTCCAGTTCTTTGGACAGACATGCCTCCTTTTTGGGCATGTTCGCCCCTTTTGGCAGTGCTGGTCACGTGATTCACATCAGTGGCCCACCCTTTTACCCCGCCCATTGACTTCCTGCTTCACTGGACACTGCTGTAAACGGGTATGGATTTACTTGAAAGATGAAAGCATAAATTAGAGAGAGATTAGCATAGAGTATGTGTTTTCTTATAGCTGCATCCTTTGAGTTTCCCTCCAGCACCATCTACATCAGATACATGATGCTTGAGAGGTATTACTCTTTTAGTGTTTTTGGTCGATAAGATTCTGTAATTAGGCCCCATCATAATTGTCAGCACCAGGCCCACTGGGCTCTTAATCTGGCCTTGATCTTAGGCCAGTGTTGATTTAAATACTTTGTGTTTAAGTGTACAGTACGGTGACACATTCACAATGACAGACTGCATTCACTTTGTAAAACTGCAATAAACTAAAAAATAAATATGTATTTATATACCTCACCATTCAAGAACTCAACAATTCAAAGGTGGCTAGTAAACTTTAAACACATGAACAGAAGTCTGCACCATTCTTGTGCCCCATTAAATAGAAAAAGCCCCAAAAAAAAGGGTTCATAGGTGGCTAGTATAGAAATCCACTAAATGTTAATGTTACAGTAGAGACTAGTTCTAAAACCAACATACTGAACCAAATCAATGCAAGCACATGATTTTTACACACACATATCATTTACCTTAGACAAATCACTTGTACATAAAAACATGTCCATTTTCAGAAGCATTACTTATGCATGCCATGTTCATTGAGAAATCCCTACGACATTATACAGCAGTGGAAGATACATTAACATGTTCAAAAGAACATGCAGAGAAACAGTTACTGTAAATGCTCATTTCAAACCATGTTAGCGATGTAATCGTAGATAAGCTAAAAGCAGCCAAGCTTGCCAATTTAAAAATGATTATCAACATATGTATCTATGCAGTGCTTTATCATTGTCACGCCTCCCGATGCGGGAACGCACGTGACAGCACCCAGTCGGTGCGGTCACACAGCTGGCCCCAAGTACTCACCTTAGACGCGGCGGATATCTGCCATACCTGCCGGAGCGTCCTTCCCCAGCAAGCGCAGTGTTCCTATGAACGCCGGCCGCTGAGATACCACAGTCCTTTTAGCCCCGTCTCTGCTATAATTTTTTTTTTTATTGATTCAAGCTACTGTGGAAAATAACTTATATATGTTGTTAAGAAAAGGTAAGGCAATTTTTACTGTCATGTCATAACACACATATTGCACATATATGTAACACTTGTGTATGAATACCTCACAGTGTATAGGTACCGCAAAACATGTAAAGCAGTATAACTGTGGAACCTTGCAAAGTGTAATATGAAAATTGCTAAATTGCTCAATGCCATCAAACTGCCCTCTTTACATTTACCCCCGACTTCCAACAGGGCATCTTTAGATGAAAAAGTCTGTGATAAACATAATAAAATTCAAATAACCAAAACATGTCACAAAATATACAGGAAATTATAATAGCATAAGAACCTATTTATAAAGGGATGGAGAAGATATTAATTGACAGAACATATCTCTCCTGCCTTGCTATTCAGGTAGTGCATACAGCAGTTGCTCGATCCTTGCAACCAACAGTTGGCACTGTGCAGGCTCCACAGCCAAATCCACCAAGTTGATTGCAAGCATTAGCAAGACAGGAGAACACACTAACATTTAACCCCAAACAAACACATTACACATGACAATGGACATGAGGTGACTTAAACATAAGAATAGTCTAGGGTCCGACATGAAAAATTCCTTATGAAACCCTCCTGGGGTGACTAACCAGACCCCAGACCTCCAATCGGGCTGGGTCTGTGTTAGTCCGGTGACCTTTCCAAAAGGTTCAGTTATCCAAATGGCCTCCTGCCACAAGCTCTAGTTTGTAAATCCAGGGTAATACTGGGACAGAAAACTGCCGCTTGGGAGTGAGACTGACTGTCATCCCTCCCTTGAACACAATCTGCCGCTGGGGAGTGAGACTGACTGGCTCAACTACCAGTGATGCCTGCTGCTTCTGGGGAGCGAGATGGACTGCTTCCACTTCCAGTAATGCCTGCTGCTGCTGGAGAGTGAGATCAGCTGTCTCCACCCCATGGAACACACTCTGCCGCTGAGGAGTGAGACCAGCTATCTCCACTCCCTGTAACATATATTGCCGCTGGGGAGTGAGACCGACTATCTCCACTCCCAGTGATGCCTGCTGTTGCTGGGGAGCGAGATCGGCTGTCTCCCCTCCCTGAAACACATTCTGCTGCTGGGGATGGAGGACGATACTCTCCTCTCCCTGGAATGCACACTGCTGATGGGGAGTGAGACCAGCTGTCCAGGGCTGCCATCAGAAATTGTGGGGCCCCTAACACAGCTCAAGGTCTGGGCCCCCAGGTGCCCGCCTCCAAGCCCCGCCTCCAAATCCCGCCCACAGGAATACACACACACAGACACAAAAGGACACAGACACAGAAAGATACACACATACTAACAGACACACACACACATATAGACACATACACAGATACACACAGATACACACACTGATATACAGACACACACACTGACGTACATACATACTCACATACTGACACACACACATACATACATACTGACAAACAGACATACATACAAACTGACATACAGACATACACATAAATACATAACGGCATACATACACACACAGATGTATACATACACAGATACATACATACACACACACACAAACAGACATACACACTGACAGACATACACACTAACATACACACACACACTGACATACACACAGACACACACACAGACACAATGACACACACACAGACACACGGACATACACACTGACATACACACTGACATACACACAGACATACACACAGACAGACATACACATGGACAGACATACACACACAGACAAACACACACACTGACATAAACACACACTGACATACAGACATACACACAGACAGACATACACACACACACACACTGACATACACACAGACAGACATACACACAGACAGACATACACACAGACAGACATACACACAGACAGACATACACACTGACAGACATACACAGACATACACACTGACATACAGACATACACACAGACATACACACAGACAGACATACACACTGACATACACACAGGCAGACATACACACAGACAGACATACACACAGACAGACATACACACACACAGACATACACACATACACACTGACATACACACACACTGACATACAGACATACACACACAGACATACAGACATACACACAGACATACACACACACACACTGACATACAGACATACACACACAGACATACACACACACACAGACATACATACACACACACACAGACATACATACAGACATACACACTGACATACACACACAGACATACACACTGGCATACCCACACCTCATTTATCAGCCACCCTCCTCTTACCTTTAAGTTGCAGGAGGGTGGCTGGGGATGATGGGAGTGAGCGGATGCCTCTCCTCTCCTCTCCTTTTTCCTCTCCTCTGCTCTCCCTCCGCTCTCCTCCCGCGCGCAGTAAGCTGGGAGGAAGTGACCGGACGTCACTTCCTCCCAGCAGCCCTTGCGGTGCTGCCGCAATTTTTTATTTTTTTTTAAAGGGGCCCGGTCGCGCAATTACCCGGTTGCAGCGCTGACCGGGCCCATGAAGATATAGGGCCCATCGGGTGGCCCTAAATGCTTGGGCCACCTGATGGGCCCTGGTGCAGATGCACCTGCGGCAGTTTTGCCACTCCACGTGGGGGCCGGGCGGCCGGGCCCCCCAGGGCCGCCGGGCCCGTGACAACCATCATGGTTGTCACCCCCTGATGGCGGCCCTGCAGCTGTCTCCACTCCCTGTAACTCACTCAGCCGCTTGGGAATGAGACCTACTGTCTCCACTCCAAATGACTCACACTCCCGCTGAGGAGGAAGGGAGATAAGCTTCTCTGCCTGGAACATACTCTGCCGCTGTGGATGGAGGCTGATACTCTCCTCTCCCTGGAATGCACACTCCCTGTAACTCACTCTGCTGCTGGGGAGTGAGACCGGCTGTCTCCACTCCCAATAACTCGCACTGCCGTTTGGGAGTGAGACCGACCGTCTCCCCTCCCTGGCACTTACACTGCTGCTGAGGATGCAGGACGATACTCTCCCCACCCTGGGATGCACACTGCTGCTGGGGAGTGAGACTGGTTGTCTCCACTCCCTGTAATATACTCTGCCGCTAGGGACAGAGAACAACTGTCTCTTCTCCCTGGACCACACACTGCTGAGGAGTTAGTTGTCTCCACTCCTAATAACTCACTCAGCCGCTGGGGAGTGAGACTGACTGTCTCCACTCCCAATAGCTTGCACTGCCGCTGGGGATGAAGGATGACATGCTCCTCTCCCTGGAATGCACACTGCCATCGGGGAGTGAGACCTACCATCTCCACTCCCTGTAACTTACTTGGCCGCTGGTGAGTGAGACTGACTGTCTGCCCTCCCTGGAACACCTTCTGCTGCTGGGGATAAAAGGGACTGTCCCCACGAACCCATAATGTAGAATCAGGTCTCTAAGTGTAGCAGGTCTATTAATAAATTAATTAATAAATAAATTAATAAAAAAAAGACACTGGTCACAAGCACTACCTGTTAACCATGGGACCCGGAGGAATTGCTCCCCCCATGAACAGAGGAATGGGATTTTACTACGGTCTATGTTACAGATACCAATGTCTCAATTTAATATTGCAGGACAGAGATAGGCAACCTTCGGCACTCCAGATGTTTTGGACTACATCTCCTATAATGCTCTTACACCCATAATGCTGGCAAAGCATCATGGGAGGTGTAGTCCAAAACTTCATATCAAAATGTTGTAATATTTTGATATGTTTTAATATATTCATATATTTTTCGATATAATATATATTTGTAATTTTTTTATATGCTGAATAAATCATTTTAAAACTTTGTCCAAAAATATTAGATTAAGGCCCAAATCAGATGTTTTTTTTATACTTTGAGTATATTATTTATAGCGTAAATGTGTTGCTCATAATATGAAATAAATATAATATATATAGAACATTACCGCAAAGCAGTAGCCATGAGAGCTATATTGCCAGGTTAAAGGAGGACAGAATTTAAATTCACAGAGTTATAATTCCCAAGATCTACTTCATACAGAACTACTGAATAGTTCTGAAACAAAATGCATGAAGATAAAATATAATTGTATGTTTTGTCTGTTGTTTTATGAAAGGAACTTTTAATGGTTCTTATAACAGTGCACTAGAGGAAAGTTACTGTAATCATTAGACTGTGATACATAAATGGAATAATGTGGTTTCTTTTATACTTTGAATGAAGAAACTACACATTCCGCTGGAAAGGCGACAGTAATCACTCACTAAATCATCACAAAACGAATATTAAATAGACAGCGCTGTACAAGAGAGACAGAAACATAAGCAAAGGTGAAAATCAGAGGCATGATAAGAAAATGTTGATGCAAGCAACTTACTAACACAACTACCATATGGCTTCATTCATTATCTTGATAGATACTATGTTAAGCCATTTATCTAACAGATCTTCAGGAATTCTGAGGAATTCTTATTGCAGAACAAGCTTACTTTAAGAGTGCAACTATTTAAATATGATCTATTCTTGTTAAAATATAAATTAAAAAGGCATATTCTAATGCACTTAAAGGAACACTCTAGGCACCATAGCAACTTCAGCTAAATGACTGTTCACAAATGGTTTAACCCCAATGATGCCTCCAGTGCCGATTGGCTGGGAGCGGTGAATATAGATTTTATTAGTTTTCAAAATTGTTTTCTTGTGTCCCTAAAAGCTTACTTCTCTTCTCCTCTTTTTGCTCACCACTAACTTCCATGTCCACATTGAGCAGTGTTCATTCAAATGCTTCTCAAAGAAAAGCATTATGGACATAGTGAGCAGAAAGCGATTAAAATGTGTGAAAATAGATAATATTAAACTTATAATTACTGGATATTTTACAAATTATATGAACAAAAAAAAAAAAATCACATTGTGCAAGAATAGATTCCCTAACGTTAAAAGTGCAGACAAGTCTGCAACTTGGGAGCAATTTTTGTTCATCCTGTGACAATGTGATCTCCTTATTCTTTACCTAACATTAATCTTACACAGGAGTCTGCGTTGCTCTAGCACAGGGGTTCTCAACCCAGTCCTCAGGACCCCCTACCAGTCCAGGATTTGGGAATTACCTGGGTGTGTCTAAGGTGTTTAGAAAAAGGGAAAAAACACCATAGACTATAAGGTGTTTTTTTTTCTTTTTTTTTTTCTAAACACTTTCTTCGAAATAGTCAAATGATGAGAGGAATAAAATGGATAGTTAGCTAATTGGCGCATCATAGATGATGCTACCTATAGACAAGGCACCCTCCTCGTCTTTTTAGTTAATTTACATAGAATATGTAGAAGGTGGACTTAAAGGCAGGACATATGCAAGTGAGGAGATGCAAAGTGTCACAATTATAGGAATTCTGGTGAGTGGTGACCTATGAGGGCCCAACACATACTACTTTAATTTGCATTAAAGAATGCCCCTTTCACTTAAGCTTTACATTTCTACTTAAGAATAATGCCTTACTGAGAAGCAATACACAAACATATGCACAGCACTATTTATGAAAGATGTGATGGAGGTCCATATTTGTGTATTTTGTGATAGACACAGGGTTATTCAAAGTGAGAATTGTAAATAATTCAAGGTGAATTTAGATTTAATAACAGTCACTGTCTCCCCAACAAAATAGCCCCTATCATCCCAAAATGCACACTACAGCACCTATCCCCTACACATTCTCTACAACCTTAACTTCCCTGCACACACACAACAGCCCCAATCCCCACCCACACATTCTGCAGCCCCATTTTCCTTCCTAAACACAAACTATGGCCCTGTGGCTCTGTAATGATTACTGCCCCTAGCCTTCCAAATACATAAATACATCCTCCAGTTGCTATCCTCAACAACAAACACACATTAAGTCCTTATCCTCTCAAACACACACAGTGCAGCCCCTATCTTCCCCAACACACGTGTACAGACCCTGTCCACATACAGCCTCTATTTACATGCTCACAAACATGCTTCACCTCTAACAACCATTCACACACAACCCACAATCACACAAGCAGTACCCTACCATCACAAATGCAACACAACAAGCAGTGGCCCCACACATGCAACCAAACAAGCAGTATTTCAACAAACACACAACCCCACAAGCAGCTTCCCTCTACAAATGCAATACCACAAGCAGTTTCCACACACCCTTGCATTTACGCATCCAATTGAAAACCCCAAACTTTTGCTAATACCATGTAGGTCCTCCTCGTGCTACAGCTCAGATTCATCGAGGCATGGACTGCACAAGACCTCTGAACTTGCCCTGTGGTATCTGGCAGAGGCGGCTCTCTAATTAGGCCGTTTAGGCGGCCGCCTAAGGCCTCGCGCTGGCGGGGGCCTCGCGGCCGCCTAAACCGCCTGTTGGCAGAGTGTGTCAGGTCCTCGGTCAGTGACCGAGGACCTGACACCAGGAGGGGGCCCGGCGGCTTGCCCGGTATGCCGCCGGGTGCGAGGCCCCTCCTGGCTGCCCGGCCACCATCGCAGACACTGGTCTGCAGCTCCGCAGTGTGCAGAGCTGCAGACCATGTGACTCGCGAGAATTGGCCAATCAGAGCGTTGCCGCGGGTTACCACGGCAACGCTCTGAAATCTCGCGAGACTACTCGGTCTGCAGCTCTGCGGAGCTGCAGACCGAGAGCAGTGGCCACCGGACCACCAGGGAGCCCACTGGACCACCAGGGAAATCAAGGTAGGCTCTCCCTCCCCATCACCCCCCAACACACTCAGCCTCACCCCCCCAGTCACCATCACCACACTCAGCCTTACCCCCAGCCTCACCATCCCCCCACCACCACCCTCAGCCTCACCACCCCCCACCACCATCACCCCCACCACCCTCAGCCTCACCACCCCTAGCCCCCACCACCCTCACCATCACCCACCACCCCCACCACCCTCAGCATCACCCCCCTCAGTCTCACCCCCCACCACCCTCAGCCTCACCACCCCTAGCCCCCACCACCCTCACCATCACCCCCACCACCCCTAGCCCCCACCACCCTCACCACTACCCCCACCACCCTCAGCCTCACCACCCCTAGCCCCCACCACCCTCACCATCACCCCCCACCACCCCTAGCCCCCACCACCCTCACCACTACCCTCACCACCCTCAGCATCACCCCCCTCAGTCTCACCCCCAGCCCCCCTCAGCCTCACCCCCCACCACCCTCAGCCTCACCTCCCACCACCCTCAGCCTCACTACCCCTAGCCACCACCACCCTCAGCCTCACCCCCCACCATCACCCCCCTCACCATCACCCCCCACCACCCCGAGCCCCCACCACCCTCAGCATCACCCCACTCAGCCTCACCCCCACCACCTTCAGCATCACCCCCCTCACCACTACCCCCACCACCCTCAGCATCACCCCCTCAGTCTCACCCCCAGCCCCCCTCAGCCTCACCCCCCACCACCCTCAGCCTCACTACCCCTAGCCCCCACCACCCTCACCATCACCACCCCCAGCCTCACCATCACCCCCCACCACCCCTAGCCCCCACCACCCTCAGCATCACCCCACTCAGCCTCACCCCCACCACCCTCAGCATCACCCCCCTCACCATCACCCCCCCACCACCCTCAGCCTCACTACCCCTAGCCCCCACCACCCTCAGCCTCACCCCCCCACCACCCTCACCATCACTCCCCACCACCCTCAGCCTCACCACCCCTAGCCCCCACCACCCTCAGTCTCACCCCCAGCCCCCCTCAGTCTCACCCTCAGCCCCCCTCAGCCTCGCCCCCCACCCCCCTCAGCATCATCCCCCTCAGCCTCACCCCCACCACCCTCACCCCCCTCACCATCACCCCACCACCCTCACCACCCACCACCCTCAGCATCACCCCCCCACCACCCTCAGCATCACCCCCCACCACCCTCAGCATCACCTCCCCCCACCATCCTCACCCCCCACCACCCTCAGCCTCACCACCCCCCACCACCCTCACCACCCCCCACCACCCTCAGCCTCACCACCCCCCACCACCCTCAGCCTCACCACCCCCCACCACCCTCACATCACCCCCACCACCCTCAGCATCACCCCCCACCACCCTCACCATCACCCCCCCCACCCTCACCATCACCCCCCCCACCCTCACCATCACCCCCCACCACCCTCACCATCACCCCCACCACCCTCAGCATCACCCCCACCACCCTAACCATCACCCCCACCACCCTCAGCATCACCCCCACCACCCTCACCATCACCCCCACCACCCTCACCATCACCCCCACCACCCTCACCATCACCCCCACCACCCTCAGCATCACCCCCACCACCCTCACCATCACCCCCACCACCCTCACATCACCCCCCACCACCCTCACCATCACCCCCCACCACCCTCAGCATCACACCCCTCACCACCCTCAGCATCACACCCCTCACCACCCTCAGCATCACACCCCTCACCACCCTCAGCATCACACCCCTCACCACCCTCAGCCTCACCACCCACCACCCTCAGCATCACCCCCCCTCTCCCTCTCGCCATCACCCCCCTCTCCCTCTCGCCATCACCCCCCCCCCATCACCCCCCCTCTCACCATCACCCCCCCTCCCTCTCACCATCAACCCCCCTCTCACCATCACCCCCCTCCCTCTCACCATCACCCCCCTCCCTCTCACCATCACCCCCACACCATCACCCCCCTCTCACCATCACCCGCCTCTCCCCCCCCCCCATACACACAACACACTTCAAGCAGCTACCCCATACACATAGGGTCTCAGACAAAAACGCAAACATGTTCAGAGACATACATTCACACACACAAGGATACTCTTTGTCAGACACACTCTCAGGCACATACACAGGTAGACAGTGCATCAATGTGTATATGTGACACTTTTTTTTGTCAGTGGGGCCTCATGTTTGCGTTTCGCCTAAGGCCTCATAAAGTCTAGAGCCGCCTCTGGTATCTGGCGCCAAGACATTAGCAGTATATCCTTTAAATCCTGCAAGATGGGGCCTCCATGGATCTAAAGTGTTGTTCCAGGACATTTCACAGATGCTCAATCATATTGACATCTCAGGGATCTGGAGACTAAGGGAACATCTCAAACTCTTTGTCATGTTCTTAAATGATTTCTGGACATTATCCACCTGTAAGAGGACACTTCCATCAGAGAAACCATTGCAATGAAGGGTTGTGCGTGGTCTTCAGCAACCTCTAAGTAGGTAGTATGTGTCAAAGTAACATCCACATGATTGCCAGGTGCCTAGCATCAATCACACAGTGATCAACAGAGACAACATGAGATGAATATCTTCACATCATGCTGAAAACAGCCAGTAGAGAGTGATCACACACTACTCTCAAGTATTTTAGCAGATAAATCTCTCTGCTGATTTCAGCAGAGGGAACTCCTCTGAGTTGAGGTAGGGTTAAGACTAAGGGTTAGTGGAAGGGTTAGGGTATAATTAGGGTTAGGATAGGGTTTGGGTTAGCATTAGAGTTTACATTAGTGTAGGGTAAGGACGGACTGGCTCCAGGCGGCACTTTAACAGGGGCCATTGTGGGCCTAATCAGGCGATTTACGTGGCCGCCTAAATCAACCTCAAGGCAGAATGATCCATCGGGTCCTTGGTCTGCGACCGAGGGGTCAGTGTGTGTCTGTATGGGTCCCCACACCCTGCCCCATACCACTGTCACCCCCACACCCTGCCCCATACTATTTTCACCACCACTGTACCCCCACACCCTGACCCATACCACTGTAATCCCCTCACCATGCCCCCAACCAGTTTGCCTCCCACACCATGCCCCATACCACTGTCATCCCCTCACCCTGCCTCTCACCACTGTCACCCCCACACTGTGCCCCCCACACCCTGCACCACACCACTGTCACCCTCATAGCACTTTCACCACCACTGTGTCCCCCACACCCAGCTCCTTAACACTGTCACCCCCACATTATGCCCCTCACATTGTGTCCCTGACACTATGCCGCATACTACTGTGCCCTTCACACCATGCCAGGTACCACTGTCACCCCCATACCCTGCCCTCCATCACTGTGCCCCCACACCATGTCCCATATCACTGTGCCCTCCATGCCACTGTCACTCCATACCCTGACACCACCTGTGTTCCCCCCAAACCCTGCCCTATTACACTGTCACCACCACTGTGCCCTCCACACACTGCCCCATGCCACTGTCACCCCCACAACCTGCCCTCACTACGGTCACCACCACAACCTGTCCCCCACAGCCTTCCTGCACACTGCCCCACCACACAGTCACCTTCCTACACACTGCACCCCCACACAGTCTTCTTCATACACACTGCGCCCCCACCTGGTCACCTTCCTACATACTGCGCCCCAAAGTGGTCACCTTCCTACACACTGCGCCCCCACATGGTCACCTTCCTACACTCTGCCCTCCCTACACTGTCACCTTCCTACACACTGCCCTCCCTACACTGTCACCTTCCTACACATTGGCCACCCACACGGTCACCTGCTTACAGGTGGGACAATCCTAATTTAATTTAAACTGCTCAAGCCCCCCAGCACTTATCCAACACTACACTACAGACACTACATACACGCACAGACACTACATTCACTACATAGACACTGCATCAACTAGATACACTGCATACACTACACACACTGCCTCCACTATACACACACAGACAACATATTCAATACACACACTGCATACAATACACACTACATCCACGACCCAAAAATAGATACAGCATCCACGACACACACACACACACACTGCATTCACTGCATACACTGCATCCACTACACAAATAGACATTGCATTTAATACACACACTACATAACGTAATAGTTGTTGGCGGACTTTTGGTGCGGGGGGGGGGGGAAGAGGTGCTGCATTTCATTCTTGGATCCAGGTTCTGATTAAGAATAATATAAGATTAAGGTTAGGTAAGGTCATGGTAAGTATATGGAAACACGTAGTAAGCATGCATAATGTTAGGGGCAGACTTGGTGTAGGAACTGAGGGAGATGGGGGTACAAATATCCTCCAGATAATATGGTGTAACTTTTAAGATCATATATTTCACTGTTTAAGAAAGATAAGAAAAACAAAACAAATGTTAAGAGTTGGTTACCTCTTTGTACTAATAGACTCCCTTGTGATAATCTATAATTTTTCCTATAGAAAACTGCAGAAAACATGAAAGCTCCCCAGGATGGGCTTATTTGAAATTACTTTGCTCTATCCTCCCAGGTTTTCCTTTGGTTCCTACGCCGATGGGTGTAGTGTTGGTATCAGGGCTGAATTTACACCCTCCCCCTCTCCCAAAAGAAAGTGCAAAAAAAAATTGAGGAAAATATTTATTTAGGACAAACAAGTTTTAAATGAAAAATAATCTGTGCAAAATAAAAAGAAGTAAATCACATTATATAACATATCTTTAAATAGGAAAATAACAGAATTAAATATATAAATGCAGTTCGCGTATCTGTAAAAAAAACAACAGTGTATTCTGTGAGATCAGTAATCATAACTGTCAACTGAAAAGAGATTGGATTCAAAATTGCATATAGTATTAAGTTGTGAGGAGGTTAAAGTTGTTCAAAGTCACTGTAACAGAACTCCCCGTACTCCGACCGAGTACCTTCCGTTGATGGACACTTCCTAGCCTGCGCCGATGACCACACCAGACACCACAACCACCACAGACTCCACAACCGCCGTAGCTTAACTGGAGTCTCACCATCTTCTGTCCACCCTGGATCAGCTTCTGTCCTCCAGGACCGTGTGGGGAAGATCTCTCCTCCAGGAGAGCGTAACAGGAACAGCTCTTAAAAGAGCTAAGTGATTAAAGCTCCAGGGAGTATGCAGAGCATAGCAATCCCCAGTGTGATTATAGCAGTTCCCTCCAATAACGAGACAAGGCTACATTTCAAAGGATAAAGAAGAACTGTCTAAAACGTTATTTTACTTGGGACTAGCCCATATGGTCATTACATTAACATTGCTGTGAAAACTCAATACAATTACAAACAAATCATAGCAGGCAACATACAGTGATTTATTATATCACAATGGCATATTTTTAAAGAGGTGGGGAAGACAATAATTTACAGAAAATATCTCACGTGCCTGCAGAAATAGCAATATGCAAATCTACCCGAATATGCAAATGAACCAGTCTTGCTATTCAGGTAGTGCATATTGCTGTTGCTACCAACAGGGAGAACTAGACAAGCTCCATAGCCAAATCCACCTAGTTGGTAGAAAACCTCAGCAGTACAGGAGAGCAGGCAATACACCCCAGGGGCCATAGTCACATGGCAGGAGGCTGGCAATCAGTCTTCTCCAATGCCCAGTGGAGAGGCTGGTTCCGCCACAGTTACCACAAAAACTTTCTTCTAGACCAGGGGTCCTCAAACTCCGGCCCCCAGATGTTGCTGAACTACAACTCCCATGATTCTTTGAATTACATAGATAGCCAGAGAATCATGGGAGTTGTTGTTCAGCAATATCTGGGGGGCTGGTGTTTGAGGACCCCTATTCTAGACTCTGAAAAAGCATCAATATTAGTTCCCCATAATCCATATTTTTTAAATGTTCTCCTTCAGTAGCAAAAAAGGCGTACATACCGCGGTCGCAGGTGTCGCAGCTGCGACCGGGCCCGCCACTCCAGGGGGCCCGGCCGCCCTGCGGACCCCTGTGACTGGGTATCCACCGCCATCATCTTCTGCGGCCCCGGCCCGCGCGGCAAACCGCCGGGGCCGCCGTCCAAGGAGTCCATCGGGTGGCCCATGCTGTCAGGGCCACCCGATGGATATGGATTGTCAGGGGGCCCGGTAAGCACTGGGCGCTTTAACAGCGTGACCGGGCCCTCTGTGATGACATCACAAGCTGGGAGGAATTGACTGCACGTCACTCCTCCCAGCTAACACTGAGAGCCGCGCGGGAGGAAGCAGAGGGAGTCAGAGTGGGAACTCTGACTCCCATCCGCCTGAGCCACCACTGGATCCTAGGAAAAGTCACCCTCCTGCACAAAAAGTTAGGAAACAGGAGGGTGATTTAAACATTTTGTGTGTGTGTGTGTCTGTATGTGTGTGCCTGTCTGTCTGTATGTGTGTGCCTGTCGGTATGTGTGCCTGTGTGTGTGTGTGTGTGTGTGTGTGTCTGCCTGTTTGTATGTATGTCTTTGTATGTATGTGTGTGCCTGTCTGTGTATGTATGTGTGTCTGCCTGTGTATGTGCCTGCCTGTATGTGTGTATGCTTGTCTGTTTGTATGTATATATGTGCGTCTTGTGTGTGTGTGTCTGTATGTGTCTGCCTGTGTGTGTGTGTGCCTGTCTGTTTTTTATGTATGTGTCTTTTTATGTATGTGTCTTTTTATGTATGTGTCTTTGTATGTATGTGTGTCTTGTGTGTCTGTCTGTACGTATGTGTGTGTGTGTCTGTATGTGTGCCTGTCTCTGTATCAGTGTGTGTGTCTGTATGTGTGCCTGCCTTTGTCTGTGTGTGTGTCTGTATGTATATATGTGTGCCTGCCTGTTTGTTTGTATGTATGTGTCTGTGTGTATGTGTCTATGTTTGTGTGTGTGTGTGTGTGTGTGTGTGTGTGTGTGTGGAGGGGGGAAAGGGGGGCCACGGGTCATTTTCGCACTGGGGCCACATGGTTTGTGTGTACGCCACTGTGTGTGAGAGGTCACTCTCGTGTGTTAGCTGAAAATGCTGTGCCACATGTGATTTTCTGTCCTTGTGTAGAATGGCCCATCTATGCTCTCTAAACCTAGTCTTAAGGGATCTTGTGGTCTGTCCCACATAAAAGGCCACATGTGCCTATATAAGGAGATAGACAACATGTGGAATTGCACGTTATCCTATGGCTGATCCCAAATTTTCTACCATCCGAAGAAGATCCAAATTCCGAGGCCCCATGACACATAAACTTACATGTAAGGCAACGTGTTCCACCACATCTAAAATTGATTGTGGGACCCTATTATAGACAATTTAGAGGGGGCCAACATGTTTTTGAGGTTCATGTTTCTCCTAAAGGTAACTCTGGGAACAGTAGGAATACTACATTTCAGCCATGAATCCAACTGTAAAATAGACCAATGCTTATGTAAAACACCAATAATTTAATTAAAATAACTATTAAAAGCCATAGAACAAAAAAATGGGACCTTTTTCCATTAGCACATCTTTGATAACTACAAATAAAAAGAAAAGGGATCATAAAAGTCAGCTTCCTCAGAAATAGTCAGAATACGGATCTGGGGTTCATAAAGAAGCTGGAATTCACAAACCCACAAAGCACAATAAAGCAGATAAGCCCCTAAAGCAAAGTATGCTACAAGGGTGCAAACACGTTAGAATAGGTTATAACACAGCAATTTAATGGCTGAAAGAGCTAATAAGACTCAAACAAGTAAAAAGGGGAGCAAAAAAGGAATACATCCCTGGATCAATATGCTGCCCCTAAGTCCCGGAGCACTGTGGAAAACCTACTAGTGCCTACCTGAACCAACTAACCCTTAGGTATCCAGAAAGTGCACATTAAATCAAAATAAAATCAGTGCTACCCATAATGTGGGAAAAAGTGAGCTACAAAAGCCCGACGCTTGTTACTGGTTGTGAACACGCCAGTGTCAGGGGCATATGCTATACCAGCCATTGGGAAAGCCATCATAGGCTTTCCATAGATAGGCTGTACAAATAGAGCATACAAGTATGCTAAGGCAGGGTTAAAGCGGTGTGGGAATCACTGGGAAGGAGGTGAGTATACTGAACACTCAATAAAACTCCATTACAGGACAAGATAAAAAACACTTTTTTTGGTAAGTATACATCTAATTTTTAATATTTAGCTATAGCTGAAAATGAGGCAGTAGGTTCATTTTAGAGAGAAAACCTTTTATGGTGGACTTAACACATAGCGCAAATTCTAGGTTTTGTGTGGCTTCAGAATTTGGACAATTGCCTCCGTCCTTAAAGGGTTAATATAAGCATTTGTCAGAATTAGGCATTGTGTCATTAAATAGAATTTATGAAAACCCACACACCTACACAAAATAATAGACAGACATTAAAAGAAGCAATATATATACAAAACAAATGTGAACACGGTAAGTCATTAACAGAATGGATAGCTTTCATCTATTATGCGTTCAGTACTGTTTCCAAGGTTTCATTATTTCTAATTTGTTTCTACATTATGAGAGGATATTCCTTTTTTTTCTTATTATACTGAGAGGTACGATTAGTTGGCCTTGTTGTTATGCCCGAGAGAGTCTCTTTCTGATTTCAGAGCTGCTGTTTTAACATTATGTTATCTACTCCCCTAAGTGCCTATTGTAAATATTGCAATGCACGCCAATACGTGAAGAAGCTAGGTCAAACATTATGACAGATATGGATTAATAAAGGCTAATTGGACTGCATAAATGTCTTGGGGAATGTAAATATCACGTCTGAATTGTGCTGGAAGCTTTCATGTGACCATCAGTCTGTGAGTTCATTTATAAAATGAGAATGCCATTTGTATAGGATACCTGCACACAAACTGGATTATGTACTTAGCTTAATTTTGCCACCAGATTACAAAATCCATGAAGTAAAAACAATATATTTCTAGTATTTACTGAAGACAATGTGTGTGTACCTTTGGCCGTTACCCCCAAGTTTCTAAGTTTAATTATGGAGATTGCAAGTGTGCTGAAGAGTAAACCAAATTTTTATGAGATGTTTAAAATTTCAGTTATTTATTAAAAGCCACATTGTACATTACTTAGCCTTGAGATTTCTAATTCAGAAGCAATTTTAGGGATATTAATTCAACACCATCTTCAGAGACTGAATTGAAGTCTAGGATACTCCAGAGACATCCTGTACCTGCTCTTGCATAGTACATATTTCCAGATTGATCTAACTATCTCATCAAAACAAGTGAGTGTCCTCCTTCTTTCTCCCACCACTAGCAACCTTCCCAAAGTACCTCCCAACCTCATCACACTTTCATCAGCCCACACCAATGAAAGCCCACCACGACAAATGTATGCAGGCAGGCTGCTTCCTACGCCAGTTCTCTGGCTCTATGGGTCGCTGCAGCTGATACCTGCCACTGTCTCCCTGTGCTTCACTGATTCCACACCCTACAGGCCGGGCCTGTATGTAATGAGACATCTTGCCACAGCACAATCTTATACATATGAGTGTTAGCAAGATTGCAAGGTTGACTCAGTGCACATCTTCTAACATGCATGCATGTCTGGAAAATTCCATCCAAGGGTCCAAACGTCTGTGGCATGTGTGAGTGAGTGGCTTCTCTGAAAGCTTGGATTGGAGATCTGGAGAAGCAAATTGCAACATTGGGACAGATTGACAATCGTGAAAGGGGTCTGCCGCTCACTCACTGAACAGGGTTTAGTGAGTGCAGATATTGGAGTGGGAGGAGATAAGACAGCTGGGGTACAAGCATGTAGCTGGGTCATGTAGCAGCAGGTGGGGTAGGGGGAGGGAGAGGAAAGGTTCGGCCAGCCCTGATTTTGTGCAGCATAACAGATTTTCTAATTTGATTGAAGCTGTAGCTGTACTGGAGGAAGCTGTTCCTTCAAACAGTCAGACGAATTCATCCGTGGGACTCATCACAACCAGGAACCACACAACAGTATAATATATATTGGGAAAAAATAGCCAGCCTGGCTGGCTGACCAGCATTGCAATATGGACATCCAACAGAATGGAATACAGCTGTCTTCCCTCCATGTTACACCATACTAAGTAGTACCATTACAGCAAAAGGAGGCATTCATCCTAATGCAAATCATTGTGAATTTCCTTCATGTGATGTCATAATTGCAATGAGTATTTCATTGGCACAGCCAATAAAATGTTAGTTGCTATGACATCAGTACACAATGTACCTGATCAATCCTAAACTCATGAAGGATCCACAAATATTATTTGCGTTGTATCTGATTGCTAGGATACCTGTACAATGCACATGCTATTTAGATGAAAAGCTCCATGTGTCAGTAAATGCTGGTTGGTGACATATAATGGAAACTTTTGACTGTGAACACAATTCAGACCATGCTGCAGATTTCCAGGGAGATGTAATTGTAGATCGTTTTAAAATTGTCTTGCATTTTCAGAAATGAATCTTAGGAAGATGCACATTTTCTCCTGCTGATAAAATTTTTCTGTAGAAGATATTGTTTTGAAAGGTTGATCAGTGAAAACATTACGTTCTCTACCATATTAAAGGAATTAGAATAGGCACCAATATGATTTTTTTTAAATAGGGTATGTACATTGTATTTTGCTGTATTATATACATTAGAGACCGTGCATGCTGGCAAAGTATTGACATCCATAATACATGTAATAGCATGTCTTTAAGTAGAGAGCATCTTTGACAAATCTGTAATATGTATTCTACAGATACTGTGTAAACCAGAAATATCAATGGGTTTCATTTGCCCGAGTTGTAAAGGTTGTGTAATGTCTAAAGGGATACAGCAAGGTGGATTTTACAATCTATATATACAGGTGATACTCTTAAAATTAGAATATCATGCAAAAGTTCATTGATTTCAGTAATGCAACGTAAAAGGGAAAACTAATATATGAGAAAAAATAGTTCAAGCCATGATTTGTCATAAGTGCGATGATTATGGCTTACAACTCATGAAAACCCCAAATTCATAATCTCAGTAAATTAGAATATTACATGCAATCAATAAAATAAGGAGTGTACATAGAACAAAATCGGACCTCTTAAAAGTATAAGCATACATATGGACTCAGTACTTGATTTGGGCCCCTTTTGCAGCAATTACTGCCTCAATGTGGCATGGCAGCTATCAGCCTGTGGCACTGCTGAGGTGTTATGGAAGACCAGGAGGCTTCAATAACGTCCTTCAGCTCTTCTGCATTGTTCGGTCTCATGTCTCTCATCTTTCTCTTGGCAATGCCCCATAGATTTTCTATGGGGTTCAAGTCAGGCGAGTTTGCTGGCCATTCAAGCACAGTAATCCCACGGTCATTTAACCAGGCTTTGGTGCTTTTGGCAGTGTGGGCAGGTGCCAAGTCCTGCTGGAAAATGAAGTCAGCATCCCCATAAAGCTCGTCTGCGGAAGGAAGCATGAAGTGCTCAAAAATCTCCTGGTAGACGGCTGCGTTGATCCTGGACTTAATGAAGCACAGTGGACCAACACCAGCAGATGACATGGCTCCCCAAATCAACACAGACTGTGGAAACGTTACACTGGACTTAAAGCATTTTGCAGTGTGTGCTTCTCCATTCTTCCTCCAGACTCTGGGTCCTTGGTTTCCAAATGAGTTGCAAAGGTTTCTCTCATCAGAAAAGAGGAATTTGGACCACTGAGCAACAGACCAGGTCTGTTTTTATTTAGCCCAGGTAAGATGCTTCTGACGTTTGTTGTTCAGGAGCGGCTTGACAAGAGGAATACGACATCTGAAGCCCATGTCCAGGATCAGTCTGTGTGTGGTGGCTCTTGATGCACTGACTCCAGCCTCAGTCCACTCCTTGTGAAAGTTCCCAACACATTTGAATGGCCTTTTCCTGACAATCCTCCCCAGGCTGTGGTCATCCCTGCTGCTTGTGCACCTTTATCTTCCACACTTTTCCTTTCCACATAAATTTCTATTAATGTGCTTTGATACAGCACTTTGGGAACCTCCAACTTCTTTCCCTCCTTATGGAGGGTGTCAATGATGACTTTCTGCACACAGCAGTTTTCCCCATGATTGTGATTCCTACTGAACCAGACTGAGAGACCATTTAAATGCTCAGGAACCCTTTGCAGGTGTTATGGCTTACTTAGCTGATTAGAGTGGGACACTGTGAGCCTAGAATATTGCACCTTTTCCCAATATTCTAATTTACTGAGATTGTGGATTTGGGGTTTTCATGAGCTGTAAGCCATAATCATCGCACTTATGACAAATCACGGCTTGAACTATCTTGCTTTGCATGTAATGCGTCTATCTCATATATTAGTTTCCTCTTTTATGTTGCATTACTGAAATAAATGAACTTTTGCACGATATTCTAATTTTTCGAGTGTCACCTGTAAATAATTATTAAGACTAATGGCTCTCCCATCCTGTGTGCTAAATTAGAACTCACAGTTGGGTCAGAATACAGATTAAGGAACAGCGCAACACAAAAAACTAAATTTTGCAAAGCTACTTAAAGTCAACTATCTTACATGGAGATACAAATGTGGCGATTCAGTTACATCATATGGCTACTGTTCTCTAATCTGTGGGTTTTTAAAAAATATATTTTGGTCTTTATGTCACCCCTACATGTTCCAGGTGTGCCCCAATTTTCTTTTTTCTCAAATTTGTGTCTCCATCAAGTGGTACAGGTTCATCATATATGTTAATGCCTCACATACCTGACCACAATAAATTAAAAGAAATGGCTAATTGTAGTTTGGGTTAACCATCATGGGAAAAACATTCGGTTCGGTTTCGGCATTTCTGAAATTCGGGACTTTGGCAATTCAAGACTTCCGCACTTCAGACATTTAAAAGCACCCCTCTCTTGCCACCACAACCACTTACACATCTGTAGGGTTCATTAACCCTAACCCCTAACCCTAACTCTACACCTAACCCTGCCCCTAACCCTAATACCTAACCCTAACCACCACAACCACTTACACATCTAGGGTTAGGAGTAGGGTTAGGGGTAGGGTTAGGAGTAGGGTTAAGGCTAGGGTCCACTTACACAAATAGGGTTAGGGATAGGGTTAGGAGTAGGGTAGTGGTAGGGTTAGGGGTAGGATTAGGTGCCCGCACTGCCACCACAACCACTTACACATCTATAGGGCTCCCAGTGCCAGGAATTAGCTTATTCCCCTCCCTCTCTTGTTTTGCCACTTTTCAGAAATCCGAAGCACTTCGGCACTTCCGAAATTCGGCATTTCAGCAAGTCGGTATGGCACTTCCGAAATTCGGCTCTTCCGCAATTCACCACTTCGGCAATTCGGTTCGGTTCGGCACTTCCAAAATTCAGCACTTTGGCAATTTGGACATTCGGAAGCATGTGAATGTCCGAATTGCTGAAATTCATCTGAATTTACATTCGGAACAAAACAAATTGCACATGTCTATTAACCAGGTTAGTCCGGGGATTTATAGAGAAATTGCTATTTCATATAACAATTTTTGTTCAACTCTTATCTTGGAAAGACATTCTCCCAAAGTTTTTCTTTCCATATTGAACATGGGTAAACCTTCATGCTCATGTAGCACAGGGATTTTGTATTGTTTTTTTCCAAGCATTAAACATATATTATCAATAATAAATTCAAATAGAATTTTAAAATTTAGGCTAAAATAGCTGAACTAAAACGGTGTAAATCACTTCTTGTCAAGCCTGTCAGCTCACTTACCGGTGGCTCCCTCGCCGCACCTCCCTATCTGCGGCAGCATCACATGTCAGGATCTTCGGCATGCACAGCCAGCTTATCACCGTGCACGACTCTCTACTCCTCACTGTGGCCCTTGCTCTATTCAGAGTATCGGGCAGCATCGTCTGCTGTGGCAGTAGAGAGCCTACATGCTATGGATCCGTTAGGTGCACATGCACCCGAAGGAAGGCCTTTTATCCCCCTCTCCTATATAACTGCAGTTGACCATGTCTCTTGTGCTCGGTTGTGGTCTGCTTTCAGTGCTTTCTATTGTCTCTGTGGAATCTGACTCATTTTTGCCTGTTTATCACCTGTGAACCTGTATGGTCTGACCTGACCTTTTGCTTTTCCTGACCATGCTTGCACTTTATTCCTATTGGTACTTTGGTCCGGTTTTTGTTTAGCTTGTTACTGTATTTAGGACCTATGTCAAACTTGACTATTGTCTTTTGAATTTGTCCATTTTGGCTTAAATACAAATTTTGCTTTTAATTTACTTTAATTTCTCTGTAATCCTCACTTTAGTGAATAGCCCTGTTAGTGTGACGTTGCACACTGGGGATTTATGAATTTATAAACAATAGCAGGTAAATATATGTTGTTTATACTTTATTGTAACTTCTTGAAAATATATATTTTTCCTTGGACTTGTATTTGAGAGAGAGAGAGAGAGAGAGAGCGCTCTAGCATCCTATTTGTCTTGCATAAAAAACTAAAATTAAAAAAGAAAACCCCAACAACATTACATAACCTATTATTATTTTTGTTTTGAAAATTTTGCCATTAGGCAGGCTGAAGCATTTTAACACATAAATCGTTAAGATTATTACAATATGTTACAAAAACTACATGGTCCAATTAACATTTTCCCCATTTTTTGCTGTTTATGGTATTGCTACATCTGAATCATTTTAGACAGGTTAACAGCAATACAATTATAGGAATCTTAAAATTCCACAGATGAAAGAGCAATTCTAATTTAATGGCGTCAACACAGACACAGAACTAAGAAGAGACTTTAGCATCTTACTTTTACAATTTTCCAGAAAGTATGATGCATGGCCTCTGGGAAACATACAGCTGTAAATGCTGTTCATAATTGACCATGAAAACAGTTTTGTTTAGCTTATGGCTTTTACAGTTGGATAATGGAACACTGAACACTTTTTTTCTGGCTGCAATGGAATATTATGAAGAAAGCTTGCATTTTGCAAGTTGTTTTTAGATATAAATGACAAATTGCACAATTAAATGCATGCAGGGTTTCATTGAGGGTATATCTACTAAACAGTGATTTTTTTTAATTTTTTTTTACTTGGGCAATGGAGTGTACCTTTAACGGTTATATCCTTGAATATTCTGGTTTTCAAAAAAGAGCATACATACGTTTTGTTTTAAAGAATTAGATAAACAAGCTCTTTAACCCCTTAAGGACTGAGCCAAATGTACACGTTGTGAACAGAACAAAACGTAAACAAAACCTGGCATTTGCGCTATATGTCTGTCCAACCGTAATTCACCCCTTTCATATTAAATGCGTTTTATATATCATTTTATTCATGGGAAACAGGGCTTTCATTTAATATTAAATATTTAGCTATGAAACATAATTTAATATGAAAGAAAATGGCAGAAAATAAGATTTTTTTTATTTTTTTAGTTCTACATGACATTTTAACTGTCAATGTCATAATACTGTTTGCTTTTACTGCAATAAAATACACATATTTGTATTCAGCAAAGTCTCACGTGTAAAACAGTACCCCCTATGTACAGGTTTTATGGTGTTTTGGGAAGGGTCAAATATAGCGTGTTACATTCAAAATTGAAATTCGCCAGATTGGTTACGTTGCCTTTGAGACTGTATAGTAGCCCAGGAAAAAAATTTACACCCATAATGGCATACCATTTGCAATAGTAGACAACCCAAGGTATTGCAAATGGGGTATGTCCAGTCTTTTTTAGTAGCCATTTGGTCACAAACACTGGCCAAAGTTAGCCTTAGTATTTGTTTGTGTGGGACAAATGCAAAAAACGCCAATTTTGGCCAGTGTTTGTGACTAAGTGGCTACTAAAAAAGACTGGACATACCCCATTTGCAATACCTTGGGTTGTCTACTATTGCAAATGGTATGCCATCATAGGGGTAATTTTCATTCTTGGGCTACCATAGGGTCACAAAGGCAACGTAAGCAATCTGGCAAATTTTAATGTGAAAAAAATGAAACACGAGCCTTATATTTGACGCTGTAACTTTTGAAAACACCATAAAACCTGTACATGAGGTGTACTGTTGTAATCGGGAGACATCGCTGAACACAAATATTTGTGTTTCAAAACAGTAAAAAGTATCACAGCAATAATATCGTCCGTGTAAGTGCTGTTTGTGCGTGAAAAATGCAAAAAACATCACTTTTACTGGCGATATCATCGTTGTAATATATTTTACTGTTTTGAAACACTAATATTTGTGTTCAGCGAAGTCTCCCGAGTAAAACAGTACCCCCCATGTACAGGTTTTATGGTGTCTTGGAAAGTTATAGGGTTAAATATTGTGCTAGCAAATTAAATTCCCTATACTTTCAGCATGGGTTGTCAGGCAGGTCCCGCTAATTGTAATTAATTAGGATACCTAATTATGTAAAAATATTACATAAATATATGTGTATAATTAATATATGTATATATATATACATATGTGTGTATATATATATATATATAATTTTTTTAAAATATTTTTATTTATATATAGGTATATATATAGTGATGTATACGTATATATTTATGTATATAGATATATATATAATATTTCGTTCTATGTGTATTTTGATATAAATATATATATATATATATTAATATCTCAATACAGTTAGAACAAAATAACACACATCTATATATTTTTTTATTATTTATTTTTAATAATTTTTGTAATTTAATTTTTTTACGTATTTACATATTTTCTTTATATTATATATAAATATATATATACCTATTTATCGGCGTATAACACGCCCCGGCGTATAACACGCACCTCATTTACAGAAGGAAATTCCAGGAAATTTCCACCCCTCCCATAGTATTCCCCCCCCCTCATCCCATAGTGTTCCCCCCTTTCCATAGTATTCTCCCCCCCCCCCCATAGTATTCTCCCTCCCCATAGTATTCTCCCCCCATAGTATTCTCCCCCCCTCCCATAGTATTCTCCCCCCATAGTATTCTCCCCCCCTCCCATAGTATTCTCCCCCCCATAGTATTCTCCCCCATCCCACAGTGTCCCCCCCCCTCATCCCATAGTGTTCCCCCCCTTCCATAGTATTCTTCCCCCCCATAGTATTCTCCACCCCCTCCCATAGTGTCCCCCCCTTTCCATAGTATTCTTCCCCCCTCCCATAGTATTCTCCACCCCCCATAGTGTGTCCCCCCTCCCATAGTGTCGCCCCCATAGTGTCCCGCCCCTCCCATAGTGCCCCCCCTCCCATAGTGTACCCCCCTCCCATAGTGTCCACCCCTTCCATAGTGTCCCTCCCTCCCATAGTGCCCCCCCTCCCATAGTGTCCCCTAGTGCACTTTCCCTCTGTCCCATATTTACTTACCTGTCTTGAAGCGTGGGCCGGCTTCACAGCGCGCACCGCGGTACTGGAACTTAAATTTCAGGTTCCGGTTTCTGGCGGGACTGAAAGGAAGTGTGCACAGGAAGTGTGCACTGGGAAGCCGGCCCACGCTTCAAGACAGGTAAGTAAATGTAGGATATCGGCGTATAACACGCACCCATGATTTTCTCCCTATTTTCAGGGAGAAAAAGTGTGTGTTATACGCCGATAAATACGGTACATACATCACATTAAAGTGTCACAGTGAGTCCGGCTCTCTTGTGATGGTGGCTAGATAGGGTAGGGCTCTGGCCCAAAGATGACCATTACTGGTCCATGGTTCCCAGGTGTCCTGAAATATCTGTTAATGTTTGGCGGAGGTTGTGGTCATGCATTCATAGGTGTAGTATAGGTGGATTTTATCCAGTAGTTGTTGCCTAGAGGGACAGGTGTTTTGTTTCCAATTGGTCGCTATGAGGTTTCTAGCTGCCAAAATGGTAAGTATCGCTACTTGTTTTAAGGGTTTGGTTAGGGGAGTGGGGAAAAGGAAGAATAGACCAGTAAGGTGTCATTTAGTCTCCAGGCGCCTTTGCCCTTGGATGCGTATTGTTCTTGGATGGCCAGCATGACAGGAGCATGGTCTGACCATGTTATGTGGTCTATTGTGGCTGCCTGAGCTTTGTCTATGTATTTGGCGGGTATCAAGAATCTATCGATCCTTGTGTAAGTATTATGCACTGCAGAGTGGAAAGTATAATCTCTGTCGGTGGGATGGAGTATTCACCATGGGTCTACAAAGTCATGTTTGAGAATGGTGCGTGCAATCTTAGAGGTGAGGGCTGTTGATCGTTTGGTTGTTTTCGTGTGGTCTGGGCGGTGTGCAGATGTATCCGTGGAGGCGTTTAACCCCTTAAGGACCAAACTTCTGGAATAAAAGGGAATCATGACATGTCAAACATGGCATGTGTCCTTAAGGGGTTAACAGGAAGTTAGTGCCCCCCCCTATTATGACATCCCCAAAGCTATACAGTGAGAGTATGCCAAATATTTTAAGTATAAATTCCTGTTGGTTGTCATTTGGACCATAAATGTTTACCAGCGTGTAAGGGTTGTTGTTGATATAACATTGAATAATTAAATATCTACCATGTTTATCTCCTATTTTTTTCACCAATGTGAAGGATGCATCCTTGCTAATTAGAGTAGATACCTCTAGTTTTTTTTTTATTTGTAGCAGGAATGAAAGTCATGGGGGAATAGGGTGGAATTGAGTTTAGGTCTGTTACCCCATTTGAAATGGGTTTCTTGGTAGAAAGCCACTTGGGCTTTCGATTTCTTTGCCTCCGCCAGCGCTAGTCGCCATTTGTGGGGTGTGTTCAGGCCTTTTGTATTCAATGATATAATTGTGAGGCTCATTTTACACTGTTAGGAAAATTTGCTACATAAGGCATGAGGGACTTTGACTCAGTCATCCATACCCTATCCATCTTGAAGGTAGGTATCTTGATGTGCTCTATAGGGTGAGATGTGGGATTTCGCAGGTGTGACCACGGTGTTCTTTGGCGTGGTGTACTTTTAACCAGGATATCTTGAATGGCCTTGGGGGGGGGGGAGGGGGGGATTGTGGGCCTTAATTACACACACTTCATATGATATGTGTGAGTAGAGTCTCACAGGTAGGTAGTAATATATTGTAGGTGGCGATACTACTGGTACAATATTGACATTCATAGTTAGGCATATTATACATAACATAACAGTTTGAACTATATACACGGTGCCGTCAAAGGTGGTACCGGAGAGTACAGACGGCATAAACAAGGCCTTTAATGATTTTATAATGTTATCACATCCTCTCAATACATATCTTTCTAATGTAAAAAAAGCAGTTTTTCTTATCTGGGCATAGATTTTAAAAATCTGAACTGTAGTTCACTATAGTCACCAAAAACCTTCCACGACGCAAATGTTAATTATATGATAGCCGCCACATTACAAAACTGTCAAATAAAAAATAATTAGCCTATGGTGATCAATATGGCCTCCATATTACTATAATAGCCCCCTTGCTATATTCTAAATGTAGAAAAGCCTGTTCTTATGCCTACCTTATAGCACCAAGCATAACATCACACTAAACGTATGACATCAGTCAGGCTATCTAGTGTAGGCTATCTAGTGTAGCCTGACTTGGCATGCACGATTCAACAAAAAATAACCATTTAAGTACAGCAATGCACTACTCTTTTCTGTGACGCTAAAACGCAAAATATCATACATTAATTTTAAAAAAAGATGACCATTACTGATGCTATAGTGTGGAAAGCCATACTGACCAGGATTATATAGGTTGAATCTTGCTTTTATGTGTGGGAGAATCCTGGGAAGGGTTTTACGTCTCCCCAAAGAGGTAGCCCGAAATGTGTTTTTAAAAAACACATAATCTGGAAGAGTATTTAAATGTTCTGAGGCATTTAGGCCCTTTGATATTTTATTCTCATTCTGCCACCGCTGTTTCCACTATAGATTTACCAGCTATTTCAGGTTTACTGCTTCTGTGCGGTTTATCTGTGTGATGGCTAAACTATCATACCTGACACCTGTCATCCAGCATTGATTTTAGAGGAATCTCACTGATCAGAGCGACCAGCAGTCAGTTCTCACCCTCTGCGATCTCAGTGCATACTCCTCTATACACAGAATGTGATAGCTGTGAGACTGCAGTTTTCAGACAGTCTCATATAAAAAGATGACTTAGAAAGTTGGCACTTTGAGGACAGTTCTCCAACGAGTGCCTTTGAATAAAGTGACCTGGACATCCCTACCTTTTTATTGCTGTTAGTCTGACAAGATGCATTAGTATGAATTTTATATATTCGGCCCAGATTTACCTGTCAATTCACCTTGTTATTAGAACTATTGCTGAAGTAGTGTGGCTTGCACATAAGTTAAAATGAGATAAAGACCCAAAGTCTATTAAATAGCAGTAAAAATGATAGCCAATCGATGTTGATGTTGGCATGGCCCACTTTCCAAACTATCCAGATATAGCAAGTAAATGTTGACTACGACCTTTCTTCTTCAGGTCTTAGAAGTTGACAATTAATAAAATACTTCAAGCACCATAAGCACTACAGTGTAATTAGTGGTTATGGTGCCAATAGTGCACGGGCACCTTTCAAATAAGAAGTCAAACCAATTTTAGAACAGTTTGACTTCTCACCTGTCCACTGGGCCCCAACTTGCATCTTCTACTACTTCCTATGGAGAGTCAGAAGTTCCTAAGCAGTGTTTCTGAGCTAAGCTGTGCAATGCAGGGCAAGTTTATTGGCTGCGAGTTTCAGCTGGTTGCTCTCATCCAAAGTGCTTTTGGCTCTCTGTAGGAAGTAGTGGAAGTGGTTATGGTGCTTGGAGTGTTCCTTTGATGGTCCCCACTCTCCAAACCATTCCCAGCACAGGTCATGGAGACTTTTTCAAGGTCTCACTTTACTCTTGCAATTCTGCCCCTTTGAAAGACATGACCTCCTCTCTCATTTAACATCTGAGAAGCATGTTTTAAAGCTGTACTGAGTTTTTCCAATGTCTATGTATACCTGTATGAAAGAAGTCAGGGACAGGCGATCTCTTTGCCTTATAAAATGTAATGTGTATAAAGTTATTCATCAATGAGTTGTGTCAATGTTTTTAAATATGTAATCATATTTTATTTACATTTTTACCAATAACATAGATTTCCAGTTACATGGATTGTGTATTTACTGCTTTGCATCTTATAATACACCAAGGTAGTTGGGTGTAGCACACTGGTATTACGTACAGCGGATCTCTGTAAAGGAGGTCCGCTTGTCTTGAAAGTAGATCCAAGGTGAAAAACCATAGGCTACACAGTTTAGGGTGAAAAATATATCATTCTTTTTGTGGTCCAACTGACAAAACGGCTGTGTGACCTTAATCATGTATATGATATATATGATATACATCAAGTATATGGAATTCTCTGCCTGAAGAGGTGGTTTTGTCAGAGTCTATACAGATGTTTAACCCCTTAAGGACCAAGCTTCTGGAATAAAAGGGAATCATGACATGTGACACATGTCATGTGTCCTTAAAGCGGCACTGTCATGCCGAACTTACCTTTCCCCAATCGATTCCTCTTCTCTCCCTCTCTCAGGATCTGTTCTTCTTTTCTTCCTATCTGCTATAGTTTTCTTTAAAACTTAAGAAAAAGTAGGGACTATTTCTCTTCTGGAGGTTTCCTACGCAGTGACCAGCGGTGACCAGCGGAGGAGCAAAGTGTGCTTCGTTTCCGGTGGTCACAGCAATTTTCCCATGATCCTTAGCTTTCCTCCCTGTTCCCACAATGCTTCCTGTCACTTAGACAGAACGCCTGCAAAACTGACGAATTGCATTCTAACAGTTTCTCCATTCGTGTTAGAACGCAATTCGGGACTTTGTTCGGATCGGAATTTCATTCGAATGAATGAAACTCTGATCCTATTCATTGCTGTGGCTGCATCTTGCAGCCGCTTAGTAGATAACTCCCTAATTCCCACGGTATCAGGGAGTTATCTACTGAAAGGCTGAAAGACCTAAATTGGTCTTTCAGCCAAATTTACTAATACTAAGTAAAGATTACTTAGTATTAGTAAATAATATGCCCCTACTCGCTATACCGAGAGTAGGGGCTTGTCTAGTAAGCAGTGAGCAGCCTGTGACAAAAAAAAAAAAAAAAAACTACTGTCCTCCCTCCCGGCCCCCACCACTGAGCGGTGGGTGGGGGCCCTAAATAAAAATCCCCCCCAAATAAAACTATCCCCCACCTACCCCCCTCACCCTAAAAATAGTGAGGGGGGAATAAAATAACTAACCTGTAAAGAACAATTCAACTTACCATTTGACGTCTTCTTTTTTCTAAAATCTTCATTTAAAAAAAAAAAGGCCAAATAAAAAGCCATCATACCCGTCGAATTTAAAATAAAATAAAAAACCAGAGCGCAAAAAAGAAATCCTGACGAAAAAGAAAAAACCTGACGCTTAAAAAATTAATCCAGTAGGTTCCCCCCCCTCATTATTTTTATGGCCCCCACCCAACGCTCACGGGTGGGGGCGGGGGGGAGGACAGTAGGTCCCCCCATTGTGATTTATGGCCCCCACGCACCGCACAGTGGTGGGGGCAGGGGGGAGGACAGTAGGTCCCCCCCTCATTATTTTTATGGCCTCCACCCAACGCTCACGGGTGGGGGCTGGGGGGAGGACAGTAGGCTCCCTCCATTGTGATTTATGGCCTCCACCCACCGCGCAGGGGTGGGGGCAGGGGGGAGGACAGTAGGTCCCCCCCTCATTACTTTTATGGCCTCCACCCAACGCTCACGGGTGGGGGCTGGGGGGAGGACAGTAGGTTCCCCCCATTGTGATTTATGTCCCCCACCAACCGCGGAGGGGTGGGGGCCGGGGGGGGAGGACAGTAGGTCCCCCCTCATTATTTTTATGTCCCCCACCTAACGCTCACGGGTGGGGGCGGGGGGGAGGACAGTAGGTCCCCCCATTGTGATTTATGGCCCCCACCCACCGCGCAGGGGTGGGGGCCGGGGGGGAGGACAGTAGGTCCTCCCCTCTCATCTTTAGGGCCCCCACCCACCGCTCAAGTGTTGGGGCGGGGGGGGAGGACAGGTGGTCCCCCCTCCCCATTGTAAATTATGGCCCCCACCCACCGCGCAGGGGTGGGGGCTGGAGTGGAGGACAGTAGGTCCTCCTCCCTCATTATCTTTATGGCCCCGACCCACCGCGCAGGGGTGGGGGCCGGATAGTAGGTTGTTTTTTTTTACAGTGAGCAGCCACAGGCTGCTCAATGTTTAGTGGACATGCCCCTACTCGCGGTATAGCGAGTAGGGTCATTGGGGAGATTCTAATCTCCCTTATGCTATTATGGGGGTCATATTGACCCCCATAGAGTGAGGGGGGAGGACATGGGGGGTTTAGGAAGTGGTGGGGAGCACTGCTCCCCACCGCTTCTATCTGTACATATTACAAGGAGGGAGCTGCGTGCCGTTAGCTCCCTCCTTGTAATAAACGAACGAACGATACACAGTGTTAGTTTGTTTGTCTGATTTTTCTATTCATTAATTTGTCTGTCTGATGAATGAATGAATAGATGGAATTCCCGTTTCAAGTGTTTCACTGGGCATGTGCAGGAATCTCACAGCGCCATCTAGTGTGGGTGATGACGTGTCCCACAGGGACTTCACCTACCCACACAAAGATGGCGGCGCCCTGAATATAGATCAGGGCAGAAAATAAAGATTAAAAATAGGTAACATAGGGGGGCATTTGGGAGTGACTAGGGAGTCAATTGGATGTAGTGGAGGCGGGAGTGGGGTAAAAAAAAAAAAAGGGGATTCGGCCATGACAGTGCCGCTTTAAGGGGTTAAACTGCAATTTGATAAATACTTGCAAAAACATAACATACAGGGATATAATTTCTTGATCCAAGGAGACATCTGACTGCTATTTTGGGGTCAAGAAGGAATTATTTCCTGATTTGTTGCAAAATTGGAAAACGCTTCAGACTAGGTTTTTTGTCTTCTTTTGGATCAACAGCAAAAATCATATGTGAGGAAGGCTGAACTTGATGGACGCAAGTCTCTTTTCAGCTATCTAACTATGTAACTATGTAACATGATTAAGGCCTCACGGCTAAAACATTATATTTCTGTTTTGTCCTTTGGACCACAATAAATTCATCAATTCTTCACCCTTCACTATGTAGCCTGTGGAACTAACCACCCCTTTATGATGCTCTGTTTGTGTATTTTTACATGTACCTTATTTTTTTTCTTTGTCAAACATTTTTGTGCTTAGTAAACAAATCATTTCTCAGAATATGTTCATTAAAAGCTTCTATTTAAATGAGCTACAAATATTATTTCATATTCTGATGGTGTGAAATAGTTTCCCAGCATCGTAGGTAGAGGTCATTCAGTAAGGACTTTAATCAATCCATTAGTAAGAACAAGGCATTACTGTGGTCAAATAATTGTGTGTTTTTAAGGGTTTCAGCAATGTGAAACAATACACATCAAACTATGTAATGTTTCTTTTTCGTTCTATATTTCAGGGAGAATGTTCCCAGAAGTGCTACGACATCTTTGTGTTAGAGACGGTTTGTGTGGCATGGTTTTCCTTGGAGTTCATTCTTCGCTTCATCCAGGCAGAAAGGACGTGCCTGTTCCTGCGAACGCCACTCAACATCATAGACATGATGGCCATTTTGCCTTATTACATCACACTAATAGTGGATGCCATGTCCGAGGAAAAAAAACCAGGAGTAGCTGGAAACAACTATTTGGAGAAAGTGGGGCTGGTACTTCGTGTGCTGCGAGCCCTACGTATCTTATATGTTATGAGACTCGCAAGACATTCCCTAGGACTTCAGACATTAGGCCTCACAGTCCGAAGATGCACTAGAGAATTTGGGCTCCTGCTCCTCTTTTTATGCGTTGCTATGGCACTGTTTTCCCCTCTTGTTTATCTAGCAGAGAATGAACTTGGTGCCAAGCAGGAATTTACTAGCATCCCTGGGAGTTATTGGTGGGCTGTAATCTCTATGACAACAGTAGGGTATGGAGACATGGTTCCTAGAAGCATCCCAGGACAAGTAGTTGCACTGAGCAGCATACTAAGTGGGATCTTGCTCATGGCATTCCCAGTTACCTCCATATTTCATACTTTTTCCCGTTCCTACACAGAATTAAAGGAACAACAGCAGAGAGCCAGCAGACAGTTACACAGGCTAGAGGAAAGAGAGCAGAGTACGGTGCTGGATTCCTAGGAACGAAGGAGAGAGATCTGATGACCAGATCCCAGGGATAACATAAGTATTCTGTAAGAGTTTGCTTATACAGTTTTATTTTTAAAGATGGGAGTTCTACAATGATCAGATAAGCAGACACATAAAACACACATTTATGGAAAGTTCGTACATATGTCACAGATTTTGATTGTTGATACCAGAAGCTCTTTCCATCATAATTGCTCTTTGACTTTTTGTTATATGACTATATTAAAAATGGGTACGGTTTTCCTCATCTCTTCTGCATTGACATTATTTTACCATAATATCATTGGACAATTATTTGAAACAAAATGTAGAATTGGACTGTTTTTGCTATAGCTTTGTTGGCTCTTTTAAAATGGAACTTGATTGAGATAATATAACTATATTATTACTATTACTACTTTAGAATTGAAACCATTTCCTCCTATTTAAAAGATGATGCTTTAACAGAATTCTGATACGTATATTTGTATGTGGGATTATTGGGAAGGACCTTATATTTTCACATGTTGCACAACTGTTTGTATGCTGTATAACTTAATAAAATGACGAGCTGCATACTAGTAAAAATGAAATAGGAAAAAAATTACTGATTGGTTGTTTGCATTTTCTCCCATTCAGAATCAGCTACAATTTATGTCATGGTTAGTGACCAGAAAAATGCAATATTGCTGTAAAATATCATGCAATTCCAAAGATATATAACACATGTTTAAATACTATAATTCTCCTTTTTTAACTTGTATTTTGTTAATCAAATGATATATACAGGTGACGCATAAGAAGACGTGCATTATAATGAGCACACAGGACCTCTCTTAAAATAGCTCTGTGTCAAAAAGCATAGACATTAAACGTCATACAACAGAAGGATAATATGTGTAGCATCGATGCATCCAGTGTTCTTGTGCTGCAGTTATAAGATGCAAGTAGTGATCCTAAATTGACAATGCATTAAAATACGTCACGGTGAGCTTTATCGGATAGAAACCAAAAGAAACAAAGATAAAACATAAGAAAATCAAAAACCTACAGTCAACTAACAGACACATATATTTCTTGAGCTCTGCCGGCCCCAGCCTACCTATTGATCAACCAACTCATCCACCCACACCAGTCGAGTGTATTACATAATCAGTTAAGAGAGTTCTCCATACATTTTAAACCTAGTGGAGACATTGTGTGTTCAATGAGATGAACAGGTAGACTACAGACTGTGCTCTCGTTAACTTCATCTACCACTTGCATCAGAGTTACCCGACTTCCAGGCTGTGGCTATGCACAATTGTGCGACTATGAGTCTATGAAGGAGAAAGGTTATGGACATTTTAAGGCACTTGGGCAGATGGGGGAAAAACAGCAGGCAGTCTTCAGGGGGACATGATTATTGCCCACAGATTGTTATAAAAAGTGGACTTGTTCCCATAATGTTGAATAAGAGGGCACTGCCACCAGATATGAAATAGGGTTCCCCTGGCCGTCTGGCATCTCCAGCATACTGGTGTAAATACTGTAATTTTAAAGTGCCCCCATTGTGGTACACACACGTTGAAATTAAATTAACATACTATAATCTGTTCATTTTGATTATATAATAAAGCAATTTAAAGATATTGTCCTATGTCAAATGCCAATCTAATCTCAGCATAGAAATTGAATGACTAGTGGGAGCAGGACAGCTCTCCTATAGGTCTATCAAAGCAACTACACAGCATGCACTGTAGTTGCAGAAGCTATTTTCTGGACAGTGTTGCACTTTACTAGAGGAATATAGACATGGAGTGAAAGAAGGAAGGAGACCAAGATGAGCTTTTAAAAATAAATAAAAATGAATAATAATCATTACCGGTTATGACTCATATTACTGCTTCTCTCCATTATGCATTTGCCCTATAGTTTGATTTTAGTAATATGAGAGGGATCATGTTCCAACTCTTAGCAACTCAAAAGCATTTAGGTGCACAAAAACCATACAATAAATTGTTAGCATCTGGGTATATTTTTATAGTAGTGTTTATTTTTTTGAGATCTTAAAAATCTTTGTCCACTCTCCTAATCTACTGCCTCATCAATGTCCAGTTCATACATGGTAATAAAACATCTTCTGGGAATACTATATGAATAACCCCCAGAGTTCAATAGAAAACAAATGGTTGGTCTAAACTCTATAATCTCTGTGGAAACATTTGCCATTTACAAAAACATACACTACAAGTAGACCTTGTGATATGTAGGTGATCCACATCAGTTACGGGGAGTTGGGAGAATTGCTCCAGATTGGCTACTTTGGCCTTAAATTTGAAATCAATTTAGAATTCTCACTTTAGTGAATTACAGTTTGCATCAATCAATTGGAGACTTCTATCGTGCTTCACTCACTATCATATTAAAAGATTAAACAACCAAATGCTAAAATAATGATTCCGCACATGGAATATATATAATTTTATTTTTCATAAAAGGAGCGGCAGGAGAGGGTCACACGAACAATCAAGTGGTTAAGGACTTAATCTAATAATATCTAATAATACAAGCCTCTGGACTAATTTCAGTTATTCCTTATGTCACTGGAACAAATCTATCTTAATTATTCATTGTTAAATCATTAAATTGGTTATATTGTGTCAGGCATTTTTATCAATACTTTAATTAAAGTAGTAAATTGAGAATATTTGATGCTATGAATCATCACTGGAATCGTAATTCAGCATTAAGATTGCATCTTACATGATGCAATTTGCATTTTGTCAGAGTTGCACATGTTATATTACCGTACTTTATTACAAAAAGAAATTACATACTGTGTACTGGTTTTAAAGACTGTGAAATTGGTAAACTGTACTCTTCCTAATAGTCAGGTTTTAACATTTGCATCACACAAATTATCTGTTATACTCTTAATGTATAAGTCCAATTTCCAAATAATAAATGTTTACTGATATTAACTCATATAAGGCCCAGTTAAGTATCTCAGCCAGGGAAGTCTTGGTTTTGCTGGCTATGAGAATCTAAGTGATTATAACGTAGTTACATAGTTACATAGCTGAAAAGAGACTTGTGTCCATCAAGTTCAGCCTTCCTCACATATGTTTTTACTGTTGATCCAAAAGAAGGCAAAAAAACCCAGTCTGAAGCGCTTCCAATTTTGCAACAAACTAGGAAAAAAAATCCTTCTTGACCCCAAACTAGCAGTTAGATGTCTCCTTGGATCAAGCAGCTATTACCCCACTAATTAGAAATTATATCCCTGTATGTTATGTTTTTGCAAGTATTTCTTCAATTGCAGTTTAAACATCTGTAGAGAGTCTGACAAAACCACCTCTTCAGGCAAAGAATTCCATATCCTTATTGCTCTTACTGTAGAAAAACCTTTTCTTTGCCTTAGATGAAATCTCCTTTCTTTCAGCCTAAATATGTGACCTTGTGTCCGATGTATAACCCTGTTTATGAATAGATTTCCAGATAATGGTTTGTACTGGCCCCGAATATATTTGTATAATGTTATCATATACCCTCTCAGGCGCCGTTTTTCCAAACTAAAGAGATTTCAATTTTTTAACCTTTCTTCATAACTAAAATGCTCCATTCCTTTTATCAATTTTGTAGCTCGTCTCTGCATTTTTTCTAGTGCCATGATATATTTCTTTAGAACAGGTGCCCAAAATTGCACAGCATATTCAAGGTGTGGTCTTACCAGCGATTTATAAAGAGGCAAAATTATATTTTCATCTCGAGAATTTATGCTCCTATTTATACATGACAAAACCTTACTGGCCTTAGCAACAGAATATTGACATTGCATATTGCTACCTAATTTGTTGTCTATAACAATTCCCAAATCCTTCTCGTGTGTGGTTATCCCTAGTTCACTACCATTTAGGGTGTAAATTGCTTGTGCATTCTTAACCCCGAAGAGCATAAGTTTGCATTTCTCTACGTTAAATTTCATCTGCCATTTTAGTGCCCAGTCCCCAAATCTATCCAAATCCCTCTGCAGCAAGGCAATATCCTGTTCACTTTTTATTACTTTACAAAGTTTTGTGTCATCTGCAAACACTGATACATGGCTTTCAATGCCCATTTTAAGATAATTTATAAATATGTTAAATAGAAGCGGTCCCAAAACAGAACCCTGAGGGACACCACTTACCACTTTTGTCCAGCTTGAAAATTTGCCATTAATGACAACTCGTTGTACTCTATCCTTAAGCCAATGTTCTACCCAAGAACAAGAATATTAATCTAGAGTCTAGACCAATTTCTTTTAGTTTGAAGACTAACCTATTGTGAGGAACCGTATCAAATGCCTTGGCAAAATCCAAGTAGAGCACATCCACTACAACACCCTGATCTATACATCTACTTACTTCTTCGTAGAATGCAATTAGGTTAGTGTGACATGACTTATGTTTCATAAGACCATGCTGATTATTGCTAATAACACAGTTCTTCCCAATTAATTCCTAAATATTATCCCTTAATAGCCGTTCAAATAATTTCCCAGTCACAGAAGTTAAGCTCACAGGTCTATAATTTCCAGGCAAGGATTTTGAACCCTTTTTAAATATAGGAACAACATCTGCCTTCCTCCAATCCTCCGGTACAATACCTGAAACAAAAGAATCTTGAAAAATTAAATACAGAGGTTCACTTATTTCCTCACTTGCTCCTTAAGTACTCGTGGGTGGATACCGTCAGGCCCCGGAGCTTTATTTACATAAATTTTCTTTAATAGCTGTAGCACCTTGTCTCGAGTTATCCAATCACAAGTTATCTGCAAGTTTGTTGCAGCAATAATTTGCTTATCTCTTGCCATAGGATCCTCATTAATATATACTGAAGAAAAATAGTTATTTAAAAATGTCTGCCTTTTCCTGGTCTTCATTGACTAACAGACCCATCTCTGTTTTCAGTGTACCTACACTTTCATTTTTTTATTTTTTTTTTATTGATGTTAAAGAGTAACAAATCAAGCAAGGTTGTTAGGATTCCAAGACCAGCAAAAGTGCATTGTAAAAGCGACACTATAGGCACCCAGACCACGTCAGTTCATAGAAGTGGTCTCGGTGCATTGTCCCAGCACCCTCCACCATGCAAAGATAATTATTGCTGTTTTTTATTAACTACAATAATTAGCTTTGTGGGGCAACACCTCCTCTAGTGGATGTCCAGAGGGACTTTTATGAATGAGGATATCCAGCGTCACCTGAATCCCCATAGGAAAGCATTGTAAAATGCCTTCCAATGTGGATATCCTAATGCATGCGCATTAGGTCTCCCCCCGGCTGACATTGGCGTGAAACGAGCAGGGGCGGACCTGAGCCAGCTCCGAGAGACATAGGCACTGAACCAATGTAAGTGACAGAAGGGGTTTTTAAACCTTTGTGCACCGCGGGCGGGAGGATGGAAGAGGGGGAGGCGGGCACTATAGGTAGCTATAGTGCCAGTAAAATAACTTTGTTTCCCTGGCACTCTAGTTTCTCTTAAAGTATATTGATATAAACGAAAGCCTTTCAAGATACCATTTCTTAGAATTAGAAATTGTGTATACAATGATACTAAACCAACCAGATTAGGGTTGGTAAAATGTCTAATAACCCCAAAACCAGATCAGTATAAAAAAAGCATTAAATTGTTACTCCAAGCACCATGCCTACTTCAGAGCCTGCAAGAGGAAGCATTTTTCATTCCACCTCCCTCACTGCCTCTCTTTACCAGTGCTAGTTTTTTGTTTTTTTTGCTTTTTTAATACCACTCACTTCCCTTACCTCACTGTCACAGAATAAGCACATGCACTCTCAGCTGGTGAAACAGTTCTCTCTGAGAAGCCTTTAATAGGTCTCATTGAAACTATTACTGACGCCGGTTGTATTCGTGGAAGGCAGCACCGGGACCTCTAGCATTGGATCCCAGGGAAGTAAAATACTTTATTTGCAGTTTTTACAGACGAGGACCTAATGAATAGTGCGCAATAGGGCATTTTACATCTAGGCTTTAAAAAAATGGGTTGGAGTAACCGTTTAAATAATATTTTATGACAACAGACTCCAGGAGTTTGAATAATTAAACATATTTAAATTGTAATGTTTCTGGTTGTAAAATGATGTGTGTCTCTACAGTTTAAATAAAGCATTCTCAGCATTCATGATGGTGAATCACTTTGTAAACAACTAATATTTCTTTGAACCCAAATTTTTGGTTAATGTATCATAATCCACCAATATATTTACTTCCTTCTAAAGGCAATCGTTCAAGACATCCTCACTTTTAAGCTAACCATGTATTGATTCAGTACCAAAAATGGAGTTTTTGGAAAGGATGTAACTTCGCTTTCAGCTGTTAAGGTTCAAACTGAGGTAATGTTATAAATATGTCCTGACTTTTAGTTAGATGCCAGAAAAAGACAGATAAATGTGACAAACCTTCCTTATCAGGCGCTTTGCAATCTGTTGCAATCGGCAGTAACAGGGTTAAACCACAGTTGCCTACATCGTTATATGTCACAGCAGGAGAGGCCATTTTCTCTTGGACTTGGTTCCTTGTGTCCTTTGGAAGTCGATGCCAAATGACTTTATGCCCATCGTGTGCTCAGATTATATTTATTTGTCTCCTGTTTTCTGTAGAGCGTCTCTCTCTCTGTGTTCTCACTGCTACTAGAACTCAGAAATTTGTTACACTTTAAACTGACGGTCTTGTTACATAAAAAAATGTTAATGCATTTTTTTTCCAATATAATGGATGGACTTAACATAAAGCTATCATTAGGGTGTATGGCTCCAGTTGCATATGTTAAAGATTTCAAGTATTAGGATAACAATCAGAAAGTCTTTATTGGGCTTCATGACATGTATTTGAGATGTTTTTGCAGATGGACATGAAAAACGGTTATATGATATATTTTACACTGTATCTATACAGCAAATAACAAACTTAAAGGAACACTACAATACAAACATGTATTCCTGACACTATAATTGTAAAAATTGTAAAAATGCAGTTTAAATGCTGGGCCCTCCTCTGGTTACTTTAAAAGGGTATTTCACTCAGCCTTCTTGGCTGAGATCATCAAATTGGACAATTTCAGCAATGCATCTTCATGGGGCGCATTCAGCGTCTCCATGCAGAGCGTGGAGACGCTGAACGTCATTGCTGTGCAGTGGCCATCTGCGTAACTGCGACTGGAGGTGTCCATAGGCAGCAATGTAAACACTGCCTTTTTTTCTGAAAAGACAGTGTTTACATTAATAGGCCTCCAGGGACTGACTATAGTCACCAGAACAACTACATTAAGCTGTAGTTGTTCTGGTGACTATAGTGTCTCTTTAATGTTGCTCAGTCTATATATGGTGCCCTAGGTTACATTTAGGATCACATGAGAGATAACATGGTGTAATCAATTAACTGTTTGTTTGTTTTTTAGTTCTTTCCCCTCTTTACAAAAAAAGTGTTTAAACTAATATTCTTTTTTTTTTATTGGGGGTGGGGGGCCTGTCTATAATTTTTTTATTGCGGTGCCTGCAAAATACACAAAATATGCAGTAACAATACAAGCTTTGGAATAGGGAGAGCATAGTCATATGCAATAAAAACGTACACATAGGAGAGAACTGCACCATAGTTTTGAGTTTTACCAAATGAAGACTCTGTAGCAGTAAAGCTAACGTACAGTAAGGGCTAACATCACACTTAAATGCTAAAGCCTTAGCTAGGGTGTGTGGGGACAAACTCTGGAGGAAGAAGCTATATAAGAAGAATTAGATATTTCCTATTAGTAAAGTACTCATCCTTGTGGATATCTACAGTATGAGAAAATAAGGCTTAAAGCTATTTTAGTTCATCATAAAAACAAACTTGGAGTAAGGCAAGTAGCTTGAAATATGCCTTAGAGTCCATCCTGCTCAGGTAAGTGCTGTAGCTGGTAGTCGTTTAGAAATAGGTTGTTCTTTTTCTGCAGGGTAGAATGGCCAGGATATTTTAAATTTTCTAGCCTGGGTTGTCGAGGATCTGATCAATCATCGGAGGGGCTGTTGTGGGAAAGTCCCAAAGCTGCAATAAAAGCATTTGCCCCCGAAATGTCCAAGATCTGCAGGTGCCTGCTTCCATGGCCGGTACTCAACCTGTGCACCAAACCCCAACGGCAATCGATGTTGCTTTCTCTCAAGTGCTTAATAATTAGATTAAACGTTTGCCTGTAAGGAATAATAAAGTGGGAGAAATCCCCATAAAAGAAAAGGACACAGTCCTCAAATGCATGTGTTGGAGAGGCCCAAACTGCAGTAATCACTGTTGACTTGTCAGCCTCTGCACAGAACCTCACCAGCAGATCCCAAGGGACATCCACTGGAGCCTTGGGTGACCGGGGGAACCCGGAAGTTGGTCTCCATTGCTATGTGCTTAGCTTAAGAAGGAGTCAGTAAGAAAGTCCGGAGCCTCCTGAGTAAATGAGGTATCTACCCCAGGGTTATAGCTTCTGGTAGGCCTCATATCCTAACCTTCCGGCATCAGAGCTAGTCTTTTATAAGAGCCAATTTCGCCTCATATAGGTGCTGCTGATGTTGCAGGTGGGCAAGTGCAGTGGTCATATCTTGTCCCAAGGACTCTACTCTAGCAGACTTGGGCTGACTCATATGGGGTCTCGCACCTGGGTCCCATGAGGGCAGTGGTAGAGATGCTTATATCGAGTCTGATCTGTGCACTGATGGATGTATGGAGCTACTCATTTCCTCTGCATTGCTGTCCTTCGAGTAAACCAGGGATGGCTCTTGTGGGGTCACCGTCTTGGGAGCAAGCGGCCAAGGGGCCTGGCAGAATAGTCCCCCAATATGGGAGATTTAGTAAGTGGGGTAAGTCTTACAGTCCTGGTTCTTCACCTCATAGTAACCCAAAAGGTTTGGAGGGTATACAGCCTCGGCAGTTCTGAGAACAAGAGATAAGAATCATTCTTTTCAAATATATTTTCTAGAGCATCTGAAGTGTGCGTCTGCTCTGTTTGGTCGCTGGCTGCACCCCCATCAATTAAATAATTGAACCCATTTTCTATTAGGGAATATATCTAGTGGGTAGTGTGGGCGCGCCACAGGGAAGGCTGTTCTTTAGAATGCAAAATTTCAAAAGAAAAGAAAGTAGTGATAATAGTAGTAATAATACATGTAAAAACAATACCCAATCACATAGAAAATCTCTAAATGTTCGAACATTGTACACAGTATTTCAACATGATGGGGCCAATAATCTTTGCCACGTAACATTTTACAGTACCTTTCTTCAAGAATCCCTGTTCTTATGTAATCCTTCTTGGTGAAATACATAATGCCTGTTAATAGTGCAATACTGCCCGTATCTTTGAATGGGAAATCATCCTATTAACAAGCATTAGGTAAATGCCTATTAGATTGTATCTTACCGGTACGCTAGTAATGGGCACCTAGATAGCTTTGCTGCTCCTTCTCTACCTGCCTCATCTCCGTAATGTGTGTGACACTGATAGTTGGGTTGTGTAATTTTAAAAACCCACCTCATGCCTAAAGTAATGTGTATAGACTATAAGCAGGTAGGGAAGGAGGAGCGAGGCTATCTAGGAGTCCATTAAGGCGCTCGGGGATTGCTGATGGTCAATGGGTTAAGAGAGCGTAATACTTGGCTTGCCCTAAGAGCTGGCAACCCACGCTATATCACTGAATATATCAGTTTAGAAAACTCGTAAGGGCTGCCAGGTTTGAGCATTAAATTATCTTTTACTTTGCATTATATTTCAACTGCTGTTTTTCAAAATTACATAGCTGCTCCAGAGTCCTGCCTCTCACTCGCTCGCCTGGCCTTGGCTCTTACCTTACCTTCACTCTGTTTTTTAATTCTATGTTTTGTTTTTTTGTTTTAGCTTTTGTTTGAATGGATTGATTGATCGTCAGTTATCTCTTTGCTCTTTCGGTGTCGCATCAGCACAAAGAAAGATGTAAACCAGCTGTTTTCCTTGCCAATAAAAATGAATGCAACGCATATTATCTTTAGAAAGTATTAGAGAAGTATGATTGCAATGCAATCTATGTAGATTCTCTTCCAGAGGTCTAGAATTCAGTTTATATAGGACACCAAGAACCATCATATCCTCTAAAGATATATGATCATGAATAAAGTGGGAGCTGTAGTCTACTACAGACTGCAGGTCAGTGATCACATTCTGTCAAACAATACGTATTAGATCAAGGACGGCCAAAGGGTGTTTAAACTGTTATATACTTTACAACAGGGTTGCCTAAAAGGCACATCCCCACATGTTTTAAAACTACAGCTTCCATGATTCTTTATAATTAGGGATTTTTCTAGCTTACAGTGAACGAATAATCTAAATTTTATTAAAGACGGGAGGCGAATATTTGCTTGTCTTTCTTTACTGTAAATCCTAGCAGCAAAGAAGTAGTTAACAAGGTTGTAAAAAAATTCAACCAATCATAACACATCATACAACAATATAGTGCCATCAGACTCCTCCCACTTCCTCTTTCTTGGTGATGCCGATCAGCGGTAGTAGTAGAATCAACCATGTAAACTGGAAACATTCTGGAACCATAACTCAGGTGTACGCAAAGAAGTCAACCATGTAAACGTGTTGTCGAGCAGGTCCAAGTGAGATTTCACACTAGGAGAGAAGAAGAGAAATCTCGTGAAAGTATGGTCTCTTACATAAGAGAAAAAAACATAAGTACGCACTTAAGTGATAGCTCCGATTATCTGATAGGGTTAAAAAGGCCATAATGATAAAGTGCGATGTAGTGCTAGGTCTTACTAGGTTAACAAAAAAACAGTATACCTACAACAATCAAATTGCAAGAGGATGTACCTGCAATAGTAATAGAAAAAGGAAACTTACCCTAGGGGTGGGTTCCATAGTGAACGAAGGGAGGGAAAATATTCGCCTCCTGTCTTAAATAAAATTTAGATTATTCGTTCACTGTAAGCTAGAATAATCCCTCATTTTATGGCAAGAAAGGAGGCTTCATATTTGCTGTTTTAACGCTCTTGAATAAAAGAACAAGCCGCATGTGACGTAGGTTTAAAATAAAAAGTTTGAAAGGTAGATTCCCTTGACCAATCTGCAGCGGATAAAATATCCGCCAACGAGCTGCCTGCACGAAAGGCAGAGGATGCAGCCGCTCCTCTAACGGAGTGGGCACCGAATGATTGATCAATCCCTGCTTGGGTAAGCAACCATCTTATCCAGCGTGCGATCGTGGGGGAAGAGACCGGTTTGTGAGGTCTAAAGTAAGAGACAAAAAGAGGTCCAGTAGGGGAACGTAGAGAGATCATGTTCTCAATGTAACAACGGGTACACAGGGCTATACAGGGAGACGGTCTGTCGGGAAAGTATGGATAAAATACTGAGGAAGAATTAGTCTTAGTGCGTCTAGTAATAGTAAATCTGACACCGTCTGGTGCAAAGGTCACAGCATGAGAGTCAAAGGCCTGAATGTCTGAAATTCTGCGGAAGGACACCAGGCACAGGAGCAGGGCCAATTTCGCAGAGAGTTGGCGTAGGGATAAGGCCTCGTTATCCGGCCAGGAATCCAACACTGTGAAAACCTTAGAAATATCCCAAAAGTTAGAGTATTTAGCCGCAGGTGGCCTCGTCAAACGTATGCCCCGTAGAAGTCTGCACACGGACGGGTGTTTCCCAACCAAGGAATTATCAACAGTGTCATGGGCCGCCGATATGGCGGAGCAAAAAATATTAATCGATCGGTATGATTTACCTTGATTGAAGAGGGATGATAAGAAATTTAAATTGGTGAAAGAGGTGTTGAAACGGGATCGAGGTCCCTTTCCAGACACCAGCTGACCCAAATCTGCCATGCAGAGAGTTAGGTTCGTCTGGTTCCTGGAGCCCACGAATCCCACAGGAGCGTCTGGGCAGTGAGCGAAAGTCCCGCGACATGCCAGGCTCCCCTGAAACTGTCCAAGCTACCAGTTGAAGATCGCCCTGTAGGGCGAGTGGATGGTAATTGCCCGTTGGGTTCTTGAGGACCCGAAGGGAGCGAGGTAGTAGGATGGGGTAGTCTATTGATAGTTCCAGGAGGGTGGGGAACCAAGTCTGGGCCCTCCATAGTGGAGTGATTATTACTATCTTGACCATTTGTGCTTTGACCCGGTGAAGGGTCCGTTGAATCATTGAGAAAGGAGTGAAGGCATAGGCTCCTCTCCGCGGCCAAGGTTGCAGAAAAGCGTCGACTGCCAGAGATAGAGGGTCTGGTAGCCAGCTGAAAAAATCGTCTGTCTGACGGTTCAGGCTAGATGCAAAGAGATCGAGTGTGAGGGGCTCCCGTAATAGATGAATGTGGTGAAACAGGAAGGGGTCTAATTGCCAAACGCTGGCATCTCCCCAATGACGTGAAAACCAGTCTGCAACTAGGTTGTCGGGTCCTGGGAAATATTCTGTTTGAATGGACAGATTCCTGTCCAGGCAGAATTGGTACAGATACTTGGTGACATCGGACAGAAATTTGGATTTGGAACCTCCAAGGCGGTTTACATATCGCACTGCAGAGATGTTGTCCATCCGTAGTACCAGGGAGCTGTTGGAAGCGTCCTTGGCAAAGCTGCGGATTGCGAAGGATCCAGCAATGAGTTTGAGACAATTTATGTGGAGTGCCTGTTCTGATGGGGACTAGAGACCCCCTGTGAAGGTTCGGGCACAAGTAGCGTCCCAGCCCAAAAGGCTTGCATCGGATTCCAGGATAAAATCTGGTTGAGATCCGAAGATCGCTTTCCCATTCCAGGCTTCCATATTGCAAAGCCACCAGTGGAGTTCGATGAGAACCTCGTCTGTCAGAGATATGAATTGGTCGTAAGAGGTTGAGCGATGCAAGTAGGAAGTTTTCAACCATTGCATTGCTCTGTAGTGTAAAGGCCCGGGAAATATAGCTTGAATTGATGCGGACAGGAGTCCAAGAATGTGTGCGAGATCGCGGAGCTGAGGTCGCTGTGAAGAGAGTAATTTTTTTAATTTCTTTCTTTATGTTTTTGATTTTGGGATAAGGCAATTGCAAAGTTGCCTGAACCGAATCTATTTGAAAGCCCAGAAACTGGACTATCTGAGAGGGTTCTAGATCTGATTTCTGGAGATTTATGACAAAACCAAGGTTTTGAAGGAGAGCAGAGGTCATGTGCGTGTGTTTGCGAAGCAAATGTTGGTCTTGGGCCATAATTATGATATTGTCTAGATATATGATGGAACGTACTCCCTGAGAACGGAGCAGTGCCATGACCGGCTTCATTAACTTGGTGAAACACCAAGGGGCGGAGCAAAGTCCAAAAGGAAGGCAGGTGAACTGCCAAATTTCGTCTTGCCAGACAAATTGCAGGAAGGCACGATGACTCAGTCTCCCACGGAGAGTAGTTCTCTGAGAAGATGGATACCTTCCATCTTGAAATGACGGTATGGGAAAAAATTGGTTCAGTGCTTTGAGATTGATAATTGGACGGTGGTCTCCCGTCTTTTTCCGTACAAGAAAAATGTTGCTGATGAAGGTGTGAGGCAGGGCCGGACTGGCCCACTGGGATACCAGGAAATTTCCCGGTGGGCCGCGGCACCTGGGGGCTGTGCATATAGGTGCCACCAGGTGGCCAGTCCGGTGGCACACTCAGAGGGGGCCGGCCGCATTCCAGACTGGAGCCGCCGGACCGGGTGGCAGCCTCGCCGGGCCGGCGGCACTCCTGTCACTGATGATGCTGAGGGGGGAGGAGCATGTCTACCATGCTCCCTCACGGTTCCCACAATCCCCAGCACAGCATCATACTGATAAAGCATAATGTGCCCTCAGCATCATCAGTGACAGGAGTGCCGCCGGACCGGCGAGGCTGCCACCCGGACTGGCGGCTCCAGTCTGGAACGCGGCCGGCCCCCCTGACTTCTCTAGGTAAATGGGGATGGGGAATGAAACAGAGAGGGGAATAGAGAGATGGTGGAGGGAGGAGGGAGAGACACAGGGAAAGGGGGGAGGAAGAGAAGTGTGGAGGAGGGAGAGACACAGGGGAAGGGGGGAGGAAGAGAGGTGCGGAGAAGGGAGAGACACAGGGAAAGGGGGGAGGAAAAGAGGTGTGGAGGAGGGAGAGACACAGGGAAAGTGGAGAGAAAGAGAGGTGTGGAGGAGGGAGAGACAGGGAAAGGGTGAGGAAGAGAGGTTCGGAGAAGGGAGAGACACAGGGAAAGGGGGGAGGAAAAGAGGTGCGGAGGAGGGAGAGACACAGGGAAAGTGGGGAGGAAGAGAGGTGTGGAGGAGGGAGAGACACAAGGAAAGGGGGGAGGAAGAGACAAAGAGGGAGAAATGAGAGAGACACACAAGGGAGGGGGAGAAAGAGGAAGAGGGGGGATAGGGACTGGGAAGGAGAGGGGAGACATTGACACAAAGGAGCAGTGAGGGGGAGAAAGAAACATACAGAGTGACTGGGGGGAGACAAAAAGGCACACAGAGGGGCTGGAGATAAAAAGAGACACACATAGGGGCTGTATATACCACTGGTGGATGGGGGGGCAACGAGACAATTCCCCCCCCCCACCCCACGAGGCTTTCCCCTGCTGGCCAATCTCCCTCCCCGTTTTGCAGGCACCGTGCGGGCAGCCGGCAGGGGAGGGAGGAAGAGAGGACCCGGGAGCTCTAGCGGCTCCCCTGGGTCCTTCTCGCGCGAGCACAGAGCGTTGCTGCAGTTACCATGGCAACGCTTTGGCTCTCACGAGGGTGAACTCTAGCCCTGGAGCTACAGGCTAGAGTTCACTCTCACCACTGCGACCACCAGGGATTCACATCTGCTTAAAATCAATCTGCACTTTTGTTTATTTTGAAGCCTATGAGTGCGCTTTTTACGTTAGAGTAATTTTTAATTTTAAGTTATCTGTTCTAACACTGTATCTGCACACTATGCTGGCGCTACGCATTATGGGGCTGGTAAATATTTTTTTTCCAGGGCTGCTTTTAATTCCCAGTCCGGCCCTGGTGTGAGGGAAAGGCGAAAGTTCGATCGCCCCTTTGTCTAGCAGTTTGTGTAACTCTGAGTGTAAGGTTAGTTTGTCTGCTTTCGACATCTCTAAAGGTGTCGGAGGAAAGTTTTGAATGGGGTGTGTGAGGAAGTATATCTTGAAACCCCTGACTGTATGAAGGATCCAGTGATCCTGAGAAAGTAGTTTCCACTGTTGGAAAAAAAGGGTTAATCGACCAGCAATTGGTACATTTTTTTAAATAAGTAAGGTCCATTACCTGAAGCAGTGCGTCCGCGCAGGGATGCAGAACCACGTCCTCGAATAGAGCCTCTGGTGTTGAAGAGCTGTCTGTGATAGGGTCAGGTGGGTCCTGAGGACCAATAGTCTGTGGGTCGGGGCCTGTAGCCTGCAAAGGCTGCTCTACTGGTAGCTCGACCCCTGTAGCGACCAGCTCTCCCAGAAAAACATTGTGTTTGGGAGCGGAAAACCCTGCGTAATGAGGACTGGGCTTTATTTAGTGTAGTAAAAACCGAGAGATGCTTAGAGAGGTCTCGCATAAACCTGTCACCGAATAATAGACCATCGGCTTCTGGTCCTAACTCTTTAGAGCTTAAGTCTACCAATTTGGCATCAATTTTATAGAGTGCTGCTTTTCGTCTTTCTACCGACATTGCCACATTGGCGTTGCCCAATAGGCATAGAGCTCGCTGAGCCCATTCTCTTACGGTGTGTGGGTCAAATTCACCGCTAGTGAGTGCCTCATCTGCCAGGATAAAAATCTGGATTATAGGACCTGAAATGTCCAGAAGTTTGTCTTGGGCCGTTTTCAACCCTTGTTCAATACCCTTACGAGGGTCTTTGCCAGATTTAGTTAGGTAAGTGACAAGCATAGGGTCAAAGTCAGGTAAAGAGGCAACTTTGCCTGGAATAGTTGGTCTTGGGCATTCAGCCCTTAATTTATTTCTAATTTCTTTCTCGAGGGGCTTGCGAAGCCACATTTTGCAGAAATTGGCAATATGGTCAGGAGGGGCCCATTCTGCAGATCGTGGGTGACTAATCGCCCTTGGATCAAAAAAAGGGAGGCCTGAAGCATCCAGAAGGATGTCTGAGGCAGGTTTTTTAGATGGAGGGCCACCCTTAGCATCCTGAGTATTGAGAAAAGTTTCTTTAACGAACTCCGACGCTGAGGAATCCTGGGGAACATTCGCCGTGGAATCTTCATCAGAGTACGTGGGGTCATAGTCATTTAAAATATGGCCAGCTAGTCGGGAAGTAGATCCCTCAAGAGGATCTGTAGGATCCTGCATAGTGCAAGGCAGGGAGTGTTTAAAACATGAGCAATGGAAAGAACTCCACCTATGTAGGGGGGTCCTAACGAATTAGGATCCGTCCTACTGGTGGAAGTGCACCTAGATGGACACTCCAGTGGTGTCCTGGGGCATAACCCCTATTTGGAACAAAGTAAATATACTCAGAGAGTTGGGAGAACCAACTTCACTGAGTGAAAACTGGAATATGATGCAAATTATAAATGCAAATAGATATATCAAAGTACCAATAAACTGTATAGCAATAGAGAGTGGCTAGAAATTGAGAAAAGAGACACTATGGTAAATTGTAATCTTAGCCTTAGTGGCTTACCTCCAGGTATCCCAGTGAAAGATAGTAACTCACTTTGCTCCTACTTGGCGACTGACTAGAGACTTTAATTAACTGTGTATGGTCAAGTCTAGTCGCTCTGAGCTTGTGAGGTCGATCACTAGGAGGCTGGTCACTAGAGAGATGCCTGATTTGCGGAATATGCTGTGTGTGTAATGATGGCGTGATAAGGGCTTATCGCCTATAAATGCACATCATGTACCACAATAGCCAGCAATGTCCAAAAAACGGCTGATTGGAACAGGTAGCTGCTTTTTAGTTAAATTAATGTAATTGAGGTATCTGTAAAGAGTGGGTAGTGCACCTTTAAATAATGGTGCATGTGCTGGTCCACTAAACAATTATAACCTCTATATAATGTGCAGCTGGTAGTGAAAAATTATGTCCCAAACTTAGCAGTGTCTGAATTCATCTAGACAGAGAGAAGGTGACCAGTTAGGAGGTACAGAAATAAGGAAAGGAAAAAAATAAAGTGACTCTATGTGCAGAACCATACTTAGGATGTTGGTTGCCTGCACATAGTGATAGATAGCCCTAGTGAGAAAGAAAAGGGAGAGCTTAGAGCCCGACGCGCGTTTCGTTGCTTTCTATGATGCACCTTCGTCAGGGGCTGACGGGAGACTGATTCCTAGTCTCCTTTTAAGTGTGTGTAGGTAACACCTTTTTTAATTTGGTCCTATCAGAGGCCAGGATTGAAATTCATTGGCGCCAAAATTATGTTTGTGTATGCCATTCTAATGAGCTGATAACAGCCAATCGCATCAGTTTGAATCTGACGTCATTTTCGGCTCCTATTAACCCTACAGGTGCCGTGATTTGTGGTACACTAATCCTTGCGGTTCATGTTTATTCCACAGTAGCGAAGTATTTGTAAGGGATACATTTGCAGTGTTATTAAATGTATCAATTACATTGATTGTGCCGACTGATGGATCTTACTCGAGGTTCAGAACTTGCTAAGAGAGGATGCGTGTAAAGTTGGATGAAGAATGTCTCCATTGGGGACAGCTTCCACAGTATCCACTCTAAGGAAATACCGAACAAAGTCAGTCTTGCAAGTTCAAAGTGAAATGCTAGCATTGAACCTGCCCTAATGTTGTCCTCGTACGTAACGGACAGCTTAGGTGTAATAGATCCCTATAGTGATGTGATCGGTTTGAATAATATTAGTTAATCGCAGAAGTGCAGTCCATCTAATGCTATTGGGTTACCTTATCACATGTGGGTCAAGGGTGGTAATAAAAATCCGGGTGGTACACCAGATAGTTAACTGACCGTAAAAGTAACCATGCTGTCAGTATAAAACTGCCGGTGCGCATCTAAGCCAATACAAGGATGTAAAGGGAGACGTATCTCCCAAATAATTAACGGCTAGAGCGAAATCTTATTGCTTCATAATATCAGCGTGCACCCACTATTTGGCCATAACGAAGTGCTCACCTCTGGGGACACTTACGGTCAGATGACTCCATACGGGAATTAAATCATGACCAGTGAACTCGTGAGGTTAAAAATACATGGCACATAACTTCAGTAACGTGAATACTCTCTGAGTATATTTACAGTGTTTAAAACATTTTGCAGGAGCTTTGCCTTTGCCCGCAGTAGCGCTATTCCCTTTCCAGGGTCTTTTGCGCGGGGCATTTTCTTGGTAAGAAAGGTGGGAGTCCTCTGAGTCAGAGGGTTGGTGTGTAGAGGGATGAACCTCTGGAGCAGTTTGCTCATGATAGGCTGCCAAAGCCTTGGGAATGGACTCCGTAATGGTGGAGAAGAGCCATTCCCGAAGTTCTGCAGAGATTGCAGGGTCTTGGCGGTCTGACATAATTTTAATTAGTATTTTAGAAAAAATGATAGGGAAGTAATAAACCTGGCAGGTTAAAATCACAGATAGTTGGTATTAAATTATATTAGTCAGGTTTGACTCTTAAAAGATGAGGCAACTCAGCTAGAATACTGGGAAATAAGGTGGGGGTCACCCACTATGTGTGTTAGGTCACTACTGTGTAAGTGAATGTTATGGGGGTCACCCAGTAACTAGAGGTGGTGATCTACCACTTAGTTCTTAAGTAATAGATATATATAATAATCAATGTGGTGGGGGTCACCCACTAGTACTAAAGCAGATGGTGGTAATCACCAGTATAATATAGATATGCAGTGATAAGTGGGGGTCACCCACAATACAGAAAATATATAGTGATAAGTGGGGGTCACCCACAGAAATAAACAAGGTGGGGGTCACCCACAATACAGAAATATATATAGTGGTAAGTGGGGGTCACCCACAAAATAAACAAGGTGGTGTCAGCCACACAGAATATTTTAATAAATGTGAAAAATATATTATGAAAACCCAATTGCTTTATTAAGAAAAAAGGGGGGGTCACCCAAACAGTTGAGCAGGCTGATCCTGTTGGAGCAAATAGTACCTGCAAGAATATAGAAGAAAAAGGTGATCAGACTTCTGATCTGCAGGGACACAACAAAACCCTTAATGGAAGGGTTAAATTGCCAGAAGGACTTACCTTCCGAAAGGGCTATACTAGTGCCCACAGAGAATCCTCCGGTCTGGAGCCGCGGAGTCCGAGTAAAACGCGAGTACCGCGATCAAAAATGGCCGCTGCGAGTAAGAGGGGGCGGCGCCGTCCGGCAGAAGGCGGGAAAGTTAGTGAAAAAGGGCGCGAAGGCTGCAAAGTAGTAACAGTCTCCTGGGAAATGGAGTCCGTTACTGAAGAGATTCCGCTAACGGAAGGGGAGGGAAATAACCCAGCGGGCCGTTTCTGTTGTGAAGTGAGAGAACGGCCCGGCAGGAACTGAATGTTTAAAGGCCAATTAAAGGTGTAAAGGCACTTGTAAACAGAGAGACCATAAAAAATATATACATATCAAATAGGTGGAATAAAAACGTCTGTTAGTGGCAGTAACACAAGGAATCCATGAACCTGTAATTAGGGTTACCCCAGTACAGGAATAATCATGGAAAAAAAACATCAAACAATTTATGACAAAGTAAAATGCAATTAAAGAAACTAGGCAACGTAATCAGAATAGACTCACCTGGGAGGCAAACAGCAAAGAAAGAGGAAGTGGGAGGAGTCTGATGGAACTATATTGTTGTATGATGTGTTATGATTGGTTGAATTTTTTACAACCTTGTTAACTACTTCTACTTCTACTACTGCTGGGAGTTACAGTAAAGAAAGATAAGCACATATGAAGCCTCCTGTCTTGCCATAAAATTCTAAAACCATTCTAAAAGGTATGCCCCCTCCCAAATCACAGCTTTGTGTAAGAAGAATTAGGATTAGCCAATTTCCTTTGATCATAGTTTGAGGATATTTTTCTCTACATTTAATGGATAGGTTGGGTTAAGGTCATGGGTAACAGTGGATGTCAGGGCCTGTATCTTCATATTATATATATTTTACACACATTTTCATATTGCTAATAATACATTTTAATGTCTAAATATGTCAGGGGAAAATAAATTGTTTTTAGCCCTGCCGTTCCCTATTTTGTCACAGAGGAAATTCATGTATTTGGACTATTTTTATTTTGCCAGGTCTAGGAGGGATGGTACATTAGGTATACAAGCTGTCATTCACAGCTTTTCTGGCTTTTGTTTGCTTCCAGAATTCCAAGTTTGTCTAGATTTTTTACTCTGCCTTTTTGCTGTAAAGAGAAATTACTCTGACAAGTGACAGTTCCTTCTTCAGCAAGCACATTAATAAGGAGGAATGTTTCCCTGAAACTTATTTTCCTGCTCACTGATTAGATGTCAATAGTTCCACATAAAAGATTCTTGTTTTAATAACTATATTTTCATCTACATCTGGACACGTCTCGCTTTCAGCTGGGATTCAATGTTGTGCATAGAACCTCTCCAGAATGCTTGGTTTGAATATCAAAGCTTTAACTTGGACACGAAGAACAACTGATTTAGCTTGTGATTTATTTCCTGGTCTCATAATATAAATATTACAGAACAACTTTAAAACATCAGTTTTCTGTATTTTTTTTTCTCCTTTTGTGTTTTGAGTTTTATATTTGAATATTATATTTTATATTTATATTTGAAATGATTACACCATATCTATAAACTAAGTTTGCTGACTCATATATTTCTCCTGGGGGTTCTTAGTCAAGAAGAGCCTAGCTCTAAAAACAGCCAATAGGAATATCTAAAAAGGGAGTAGAGATGCACAGAGAAGAGGTAAAATATAGTTATACTTTGCCTTCGATTGACAGAAACAAGCACTTTCTTAGCTATAAAATGAGAATTTTAATTATTTCAAACTATTCCCATGTCCAGCTAATTATAATGACACAGATCTCTAAAATCTTTGCCAATACATTTTCATGTTTATTCAAATGAAGATAAATAGGGGCATTTATATGCAGAAATAGGAAAGTCATACAAAAAAGGAAGTATCCAAAATATATGTCTGTAACAAAGTTCTGAAAAAAGAGTCCAAATATCGTAGTGGTATGCAGGGGCTCAGAAACAAGTAGAAATACCTTGGAAAAAAAGAAACAGAAAAAGATACATAGCGTGATTCTGTATCAAAATTTATTGCCCAAAAAGCAAGAACAAATAAGAAGTCCCCCCCAATTTAAAACTCTTACACTAAAAAAAATCTTTTACTCATCGTAATGGATGATGCAGGAAAAAAGTCTATCACAGCGGCTCGTGTATCCTCCAGTGACAGCTCCTCTCCGGTGCACTCGGGAAGGCTGTCAGTGATGTTATCAGAGGGAAAACGCTGGCTGAAAGTCCGTCTGCTGCAGATGGATGTTGCAAATAAATGATGAAAAGCACCCTATCAACGCGTTTTGCCCTTCTACCGAGGGCTTTTTCAAGATAGGTGCTTAAAGTTTTGTTCGGCAGTTTTATACCTTGCCGGGCAAAATAGATTCAAATTTCTTAAAGGTATACACCCTTTTTTTTAAAAAAAACATATAGAGAAAATAAGGCAAAATCATGTAGACAAGAGCAGAATAGATCATGCATCTAAAACATGGTGTAAAATGAATGTTATATAGGCTAATTTTACACCATGTTTTAGATGCATGATCTATTCTGCTCTTGTCTACATGATTTTGCCTTATTTTCTCTATATGTTTTTTTTTTTTAAAAAGGGTGTATACCTTTAAGAAATTTGAATCTATTTTGCCCGGCAAGGTATAAAACTGCCGAACAAAACTTTAAGCACCTATCTTGAAAAAGCCCTCGGTAGAAGGGCAAAACGCGTTGATAGGGTGCTTTTCATCATTTATTTGCAACATCCATCTGCAGCAGACCACACAAGTGCTCAGCAGAAGCCAGACTTTCAGCCAGCGTTTTCCCTCTGATAACATCACTGACAGCCTTTCCGACTGCACCGGAGAGGAGCTGTCACTGGAGGATACACGAGCCGCTGTGATAGACTTTTTTCCTGCATCATCCATTACGATGAGTAAAAGATTTTATTTAGTGTAAGAGTTTTAAATTGGGGGAGGGGACTTCTTATTTGTTCTTGCTTTTTGGGCAATAAATTTTGATACAGAATCACGCTATGTATCTTTTTCTGTTTCTTTTTTTCCAAGGTATTTCTACTTGTGTCTGAGCCCCTGCATACCACTACGATATTTTGACTCTTTTTTCGGAACTTTGTTACAGACATATATTTTGGATACTTCCTTTTTTGTATGACTTTCCTATTTCTGCATATAAATGCACCCTTTTTAATTTTAAGGGGACTATCTACTTAGCGCTGAAATTTATATTTACATTTGTTCTTTGGAATTTGGGAAAATTATTTTTGTTTTAGCAGCTATTATTGTCTGAGTACCAGAGGTACCATATTTTCTGTATTATCCATACTATATATCGACTTTTTACGTAGGTCTTTTATTTCCAACTTGTGCTCTCTTTTTAATTATTTTGTATAAATAGGGGCATGATGGAATCATAAGGCTATATCCAGTTGTGCATTATTTGTGCATAATTGTGGATTGTGAAAGTCATGTACCTTTAACAAATTATCCGATTAATATTCCTAAAATTTTAACAATGTGTTTTTAAATTGCTTCTCTATCAAGAGGACTCAAAAATCTTTATCACATTCTATTCGAATTCCACCAGATCAGCAAATGCATAATAGAAGTTACTGCTAGCCAACCGAGGCTTTGATTTAATATTGCTGGATAACTTTTCCAAATGATTAAATATTTTTTTATACATTTTTAAAATTATATTATGAAAAATATTGTAAAAAATTTATATTTTGATTGCTCATCGAATTATCACCTCTGTTACACATATTAGAGGACCCATGTACTAAATCACTTTTTTTTTATATGGACTAGATATCTCTAGTACAACAATAGTTAGAGATCCAGGGCCAGGACATTTGGCATCTCTTGGATATTCGGAGACCCAGTATCATTAAGGATCCAGAAGAATGGGCATTTCCTGGGCTCTTAAAGGCCCAATATTATAAAGGGCTCTGGAGAATAAACACTTCCTTGACTCAGGCATATAATAATGGCCCAGTCACCCTTTACTACTACAAGAGCTCAGAGGATTCCCAGCCATATAAGTGCCCAGGAGACTAATAATCTCCAGGGCTAAGCACATGCAGCAACCAGTGTGGTATAAAATGTGTTAGGGGGCACTCTGTGGCACTTACCTGGTATTAGTGGGGTTCAGGGGTTCCTGCACTTTTTTGTGCCTTTTAGTGGTACGGTGCAAAGTAGTATGTTTGTCCCAGTTGTAGTTACTATGGTTATTTAGTTACATTTTTTTTTTCAGTTTCCAAAACGGGCAATCACTATCAGTAAACATTCCAAGGGGTAGGCCATTTTGGTAATTATTAACCTTCACTAGATATGGGTTATATTTAACAGGGACAGCTTGTGGATGCTATTAAATGACAAGAATGGAAATTAACCCTTATTGAGTAATATGCTGATTAGGGTCCACAGTTCCTGAAAGAGCTCCTATCACCTTACATTCTCTTTCTTTGGTAAGCAAAGGATTCAGTTGTTTTAGGATATACAATGAGCACAGTATCCAGATGCCCGGTCATCTAGAACTGTGCAGAAGGACCCTTACAATCCATGCTTCTGTTACGGTTGCGGTGGATTTATTTTTTCTATGGGAAACATTACATTTATCACTCTTTGACTATTCCATCCTCTGTGATCCAGCATTCAGTAAGGGGATAATTAATCTTTCTGACAATGTTCTTTCATTCTTTTTTAAAATCAGTATTACAGGAAATTCTTACACCACTGTCTTCTTCGAATAGAACTATGTCTCCAGCGGTCATGTTGTTTTAACATTTTGCGTTGCATTACTTAGAGGTGATTGTTTTACAGCTGGTGAAAATTAAAAAGAAATACAAACAACCCTCTTTCTCTAGCTATGCTGATGGACAACTCTGTATTCCAGGCAACTGCCTAGCAGTGACTGTTAAAGAAGCTGCCATGTAAAATACTGAATACGGTCAGCTAAAAGCGTTTGAATATGCGAACATTGAATTTTAGTTTAGTTCTATAATGAATTAAAAGAAAGAATCAGCATTTAATGCTTCTCCATTCCTACATCCTATGTGCAGTGTTGTCCGTTAAGATGCCAAGTTAACATGAATGGCAGGGGCAAGATGGCTATGTCCAAGAAACTTTCAATTTGAACACCCGGTCATGTATAACTTAAAGGTACTCTATTAACTAGAACAGGAATTTATAGCCATAACTCCATAACACTCAGCGATAACTTAATTATTGCTAAACGAGACCCACATTTCAAATTCATTATGTATTAAAAATGAGGTGATATGGGGGGCGTGGCCATCAGCGAAGATAAATAGACGCATGTCAGCGGAGCGCCGTACTAACCCTGCTAAAATCATACCGCTGATTGAATAACGCCTAATCCCCCAACAGAGATGGTCATGGGGTGCAAACACAAAGAAAAAATCCGCCCTCCAGAGACCCCGAGATTGCCTGATATCAGGCTCTCTTTCAAGAGGCCTGCGCTGTCAGTTCCCTCCAAAATGAAGCCCGCAGCTCGCAGCAAAGACGAGGCTTCGGAGGCATCACTTGACAAAGGGGCAGGATGCAACCACCATACTCTCAGTGAACGGTACTTAGACTACGACTACGACCCGCACACCGCACCAGTCACCAAAGGGAATATGAAACACCGCGGAAGGTACAGAGAGTGATGGGACTTAACACCAATGGAAAGGTGGGAAACATGCCCCCCACACGTGAATACACCCAGACAACCCAGTTAGCATAACCGTTTCATTTTAATAGTTAGTGTTTGAGTTGTACCAAGACAGTTGAAGCTGTTAGCAGATCAGTTTACCATACAATTAGTACCAGGCACACTCGCAGAATGGCCAAATAAAGGTGCAACACCGAGGCAGCCAGAACGACAACTATAGCCCCTAGAAGCCCAACACAGCCATCAGACAGAGGCCCAAAGGGGACAAACTCAGCAGGCTTGTACAGCTGTGAAGAAACCCTGCGGTACCTATAGACACAGAAGCTGGATTTAGACCCACGCCTGATGACGAGACTGATATCCTGTCATATTATTTGTCTTATACATTTAATACATTGATATGAATATGTTTGAAGTGCAAAAACGAAAATAAAATATAAATTGGGAAAAAAAATAAGGTGATATCAATTAAGTTCCAAGTGTTATCGAAACATTATGTGCAATATAAAAAGATATTCCATTTATTTTCATGGATTCAACTTTTGTAGATAATAACATATACGCACAGGCAGGTTATGTTTAAGTCTTAATCTTTCCACAAGCAATGTTATGTATGTACTCCTTTTTACACAGATGAATGAGAAGTAACTGATTGTGAACGGATTGTGTGAACAGTCTTCTGGACGACCTTCAGGAATTCAATAAATCTAGTGAAAAGCAATGAAGAAAAAAAACAAACCAACAGATGACAGATAAAGCAGTACACTGGAAAAATAATGTTCCCTTGTACCTAAACAGAAAAGCTCTCCTGACATTCAAGATATTCATCTACTTGATATAGACGTACACTGCCATCTTTATACCATACATTGGACACCTGCCATGTTAATTGATTGAGATTATGTGTTTTAGATTTGCTGTATTTCAAACCATTACCAAACATGTAGAGGTCTACTTAATAAAGAAATTATTCATTTGGGGTTGAATTGGCCAGAGATAAAAATGTAAATATGAATCTTAAAAAGCAAGTTACAAAGTCTTCTTGGGATCCACCGTTGCGGAATCTAAAACTGGGACAAGAAAGGTACAAATCATAATTTAAAAAATCAGCAAGGACGCCAATACTTATTGAACCACTGAGTTATAAGTTATACTTCCCTGTTTGCAAAAAGTAAGACTTTACCATGAAAAAAGGTACATCTATGATGGCAGCACCGCAGCTGCAGTGAGGGGATAGAGGCTGAAGTGGGGGAGACAGTGGCTATAGTGGGAGGACAGCCTGGGTTGGGGGAGGAGGGACATTGGCTAGTGCGAGAACAAGCTGTAGTGGGAGGTCTGATACTGTAGTGTGGGGGACAGGAGCTGAGGGTTGTTATGTGATTAACTTTTTTTATTATTTAAAAAAACAAAACAAAATCTGTTTCACTACAGTGTATCCCCACCCCTTCATCTCCATTGCTTAGGTTGGGCTAGGTAGCGGGGAACTTGATTTTTAGTGGTCCAATAGAACATGTTTGCACTCATAGCTCCTTCCAGTCGGCACCAGAAGATTTTGATACGATAAAATCTCTTTACTTGAGCGCCTGCCTTGGACTCATGGCACGAGAATTGGCTTGCCTTATGGCAAATCCTGCCGAGGGCACAGGATATGCTCCTGCTTGCAGCAGCAACACCGGTGAATAAGCCCAAACATCTATCAAACGTAGTGCCAAGAGAGCTGCTCACATTCAGCTTTATTTGGATCTGTCTGTAGCTTCATGCCTTCAAACTGTCCTGGTGTGGTGGAATCTCAGTAAAAATAAATTTACTAGGACAAGTTTGCCACATGGTATGTGCACTTGCATATGTTGATGTATCAGTTAGTCAGTTACACGTAGCTAAGATACAATCAGTAGTGTAAGGAGCATGTGTAGGAATACTGGATATACGAGTATTTCTCCTCCTCCATTGTGCTGGGCAAGCCATGTGGTCAAACAGGAATTTAGTCTCTATTCAGTTGATTAGATAAGAGTATGTGTAGGTTGAACTGATTATGGGAGCAGCTACATGCCTATATAAGGGACCTACACTGTATGATCAGGACTCAGACTTTGCTGTTTTTTGGTGACATTAGTCCCTCTGAGTCCCGGTCGGTGAATCGAATAAAGAATCTCTTCCTTCCTGAAGAAACCTGTGTCCATCTCTCTGTGTTTGGCTTCCGTCAGTTTCTCCGGTATCATTTGGTGCAATTGGCCGGGAAGCTCATCGTTCAACGGTAGCTGAGAAGCAGAGGCGTGAGACGGTCTATCTTTGCCCACGCTCTCTACGGCTGCACCCCTGAACTTCTGCGTGGACCTCCCTTCGTCTCGGCGCCACTGGTCTGTTGTCCAGGAGATCATCGGCCTCTACGTAGTAAGTGCTGGGGTGTCCCCGTCGATGAGTGTGAACCCAGGTTCAGGAACGAGGAGGTAAGACGACCACTGTTTTAGACGGTGGACCCACTAGGGGTATTGGATACTGATTGTGCGGTAGGCCCATAAGGGGTTATTTGTGTATGGAATCTGCCCCCTCCAGTGGAGGGAAGGAGCGAAGGCGCACCGCTCAATAAAACGCCCTGTAGTCAGCCCGTTTAATTTTGGTTTGGAGTCAGGCTGGGTTCTGTGTAAATAGCCCAAGCCGGACACCGGTGTCTTGTCTAGACTAGCGTTCTAGGGTGTATATTACATTCGCTAGGTCGGAGGGACCGGGAGACTAAGCGGCGTCTGTGTAAATTCGGTCCGCTAGATCTCAACCTATCTTGGCTAAGTGGGAAGGCGTGTAAATTTGGAACCCACTAGATTTTTGATAGAGTATATAGACTAAGAGGGTGCTGTTGTAAATTCCGCCCTCTAGTTCGCTATATGTGGTGCTTGGGCAGCGTGGCTAACCAAAACGGATGTAAATAGTTTTAGGTAGTCCATCGAGGTACTGGCCAATAGATTAGTTGGGAATTGTAAATGTGTTAAAGATTGTTGTAGTAGCGTGTATATCTTGCTAGATAGCGTGAGCTCTGCCGTCTAGCGAGAGTGTAAATAGTGTGTAACTGTATTATAGCGCACGGTACCATAACCATGTATAGTAACTACTGATATTGTAAATAACTACTAATAACTGTCGTCTATGTTGTATGTTTAACACCATAACCACTACTAATTGAACTGTGACTTTAAATTGTACTCTAACCAATGCTAACCGTACTATAACTACTGTTTGTAAAGACAATGTTACTGGGGTATGTTATAGACGGGTAATTCAGATATAGGGAATTATAGCGTGGGTGACTGTATAATTTCGCCAAAAGGCACAGTAATAGTTATTTAGTGACTGGTGTAACAGCTGTGTGTGTACGGGAATTCCCTGAGTGTTTTGTTGTGTGCGTTTCACCTAGTAACTGTACCACGTGGTGCTGTTGCCAAGGGAACGGGTGTGACCGATGGAAGTGTGTTTGTTTAGTTTCTGTTGGAGACGACGCTTCATTGTTAGTATGGGTGCGTCAGATTCAACGGTTATGGATCCCTTAGGATGTATGTTGAAAAACCAGGAGTGTGGGCAGAGAATAACCCACCAGGACTTGCTCGTAATATCCCACCAATTCGTATCGAACTAAAGCTTGGGGTGTATCCAGTGAGCTTAAGACAATATCACATCCCACAAAAGGCCAAGAAGAACATCCAATCTTATTTGGATAAGTTCATAAGGTATGGTATCCTAAAATTCTGTACTTCCCCCTGGAACACCCCATTGTTGCCTGCTCAAAAGCCCGGTACAGATGAGTATCGCCCTGTGCAGGACTTGAGAGCAGTCAATGATGCGGTAGTAAGTATACATCCAGTTGTGCCCAATCCATATAACCTGCTTGCTTTAATTCCGGGCGGGGCTACCTATTTCACTGTTTTGGATCTCAAAGATGCCTTCTTTTGCCTACGAATTGCTGCGGAAAGCCAGTGTATCTTTGCATTCCAATGGGAAAATGCTGTAACGGGCTCGAAACGCCAGATGACTTGGACAAGATTGCCCCAAGGGTTTAAAAATTCACCTACCCTATTTGGATCAGCTTTAAGTCAAGACTTACTGGATTTCAAGTCCATCCCAGGAGAATGTGTACTATTACAATACGTAGATGATTTGTTGATAGCGGCAGTTACAAGAGAGATATGTCAGCAAGCAACACATGATCTACTGCACATTCTTTGGAAGGCATGATACAAGGTGTCCAGGAAGAAAGCCCAGTTGTGTCAGCCAACTGTCAAGTATCTGGGATTCCATATCTCTGAAGGTCAAAGGATAATGGGGCTAGAGAGAAAAGAAGCTGTATGCCAAATACCAATACCCAAGAATAGAAGACAAGTGCGAGAGTTCTTGGGGGCAGCAGGCTTCTGTAGGATATGGATTCCCAATTATGCGATATTGGCGAAACCTCTTTATGTGGCTATAAAAGGAACAGAACACGATCCCTTCCTGTGGACCCCCGAACAGCAAAAGGCATTTGAAGATGTGGAGAAGGCATTGATGAGCGCCCCAGCATTAGGTCTACCTGATCATACACGCCCATTCTACTTATTTGTACACGAGCAAAGAAGAATGGCTGTGGGAGTATTGACACAGTACTTGGGATCATGGCAACGACCTGTTGCATATATGTCCAAACAACTGGATGCAGTGGCCAGTGGTCTTCCACCTTGTCTAAGAGCCGTAGCTGCCGCCGCCCTGCTGGTAGCCGAAGCTGATAAGCTCACTCTGGGTCAGGAACTCTACGTGTGAGTCCCGCACGCAGTACAGACGTTGCTAGACTATAAAGGCAATCATTGGATTAGTAATAGCCGCATGACTAAGTATCAAGCTATGTTATGTGAAAACCTGAGAGTGCATCTAGAGACTGTTAATACCTTGAATCCAGCTACCCTTTTGCCACAACCTACTGAGAGTCAACATGATTGCCTAGAGGTGATGGATGAAGTGTTTTCAAGTAGACCGGACCTTCGTGATTTTCCCATCCAGAACCCTGATGTCCAGTACTATACGGACGGCAGTAGTTATGTGAAAGAAGGGATTCGCTATGCAGGATATGCAGTGACAACCATAGACAAGGCGATAGAAGCTCGGCCATTGTCAAAAGGAACATCGGCACAGAAGGCAGAACTAATCGCACTCACACGAGCGTTACAATTGGCTGAAGGTTTGAGGGTGAACATCTACACGGACTCCAAGTATGGGTTTTTAACCACTCATGCCCATGGAGCTTTGTATAAAGAAAGAGGACTACTGAGACTACTGAGAGGGTAAAGAAATCAAGTACGCAGCTGAGATATTACAACTACTGGAAGCCGTGTGGGAACCGAAAGAAGTTGGTATCATACATTGTCGAGCGCATCTGAAAGGTGATGGTGATGTAACAAAAGCAAATCGGATGGCAGATAATGCAGCTAAGCGTGCCGCTGAATCAGGAAAACAGAAGTATGTGGAACGTATAGCTGCTCTCATACCAACCCCTCTGTCTCAATGGACTCCAATTTATACAGCTCAAGAAGAAGAGTGGTTAAAGACTGAAACTGGGAAGTACCTGGAGAACAATTGGTATCAGTTAGAAGATGGAAGAATAGTTATTCCAGCATCGCTAGCTGTAGAAATTGTCCAGAATTATCATAACGGGACACATTTCGGAAGAGATAGCATGGAAGAATCTCTTAGGAAGCATTTCTACATACCAAGATTGTCCAACTTGACTCAAGCCATTGTACGAAGATGTGTGATATGTGCCAAGAACAACGCAAGGCAAGGTCCAGTGAAACCACTGGGAGTCCAGTATATGGGAGGACTCCCTATGTCCGATCTCCAAATAGACTATACGGTAATGCCTAAATCGGGCGGACATCGCTACCTACTAGTAGTTGTGTGTACCTACTCAGGATGGGTAGAAGCATGTCCTACTCGTACAGAGAAAGCAGGAGAAGTTGTGCGATTCCTGTTGCGAGAAATAATACCCTGATATGGACTACCATGTTCTATAGGATCGGATAATGGTCCAGCCTTTGTTCACCAGTGCCTACAACAACTGACTCATATGCTTGGTATTAAGTGGAAGCTTCATACGGCATATAGACCTCAGAGTTCTGGGAAAGTGGAAAGGATGAACAGAACTATTAAGAACCTATTGGCAAAGATGTGTCAAGAAACTCAACTTAAGTGGAATGTTCTTTTGCCAATAGCTCTGTTGTGCATTCGTAGTACACCTACCAGAAGGATGGGTCTCTCACCTTTTGAAATTATGTATGGGCGTCCACCTCCTGTACTTGGTAACTTAAGGGGGGATTTGAGTCAGTTGGGAGAAGGAATTACCCGGCAGCAGGTTGTAGAGTTGGGTAAAACTATGGAGGAGGTACAGAAATGGGTACAAGATAGATTACCTGTGAATATTTATCCACCTGTCCATTGTTATCATCCAGGAGATCAAGTTTGGATAAAGGAGTGGAACAGTGTACCGTTGGGGCCAAAGTGGAGGGGTCCTTATGTTGTTCTTTTGTCTACCCCTACAGCTATAAAGGTGGCTGAAGTGACTCCGTGGATTCATCACTCCAGGGTTAAACCAGCAGCAGTAGATTCTTGGCAAGCTACACCAGATCCAGAGAATCCCTGCAAGATCCGGTTAAAGCGTGTAACTCAGTCGGAGTGACGAGGAGATATTGGGACTTCTAGAGTAATCAAAGAGATCAGCAAGTAGGTGTTTTGACGGCCATAATAAAGCCTGACCACCTACCCACGCTACATAGCCAGAGTGTCTTGAAGGGACCTCTGTGAAGGGAAGAGAGGACTTGAAGGACTCCATTCCTTGCAGCCCTTACATCCTGGAAGCTGAGGTGCCATCGCACGGACGAAGAATTAGGATAAAGATGTCAGGAGAAATGCATTTGATAATGTGTATATTTGTGTTTTTAATTATTCAGGAAGGTAGAGGTACCGACACACTTGGCTGTGAGGTTTGCATTAAGACTACAAAAACAGGTAATCATATTTCCCAGACCCTTATTTGGCATTCACAATATGAGTGTAAAGGATATGTATCTAAGTGTAGATACTTAGGTATAGATTATAGTGTATGCCATTTAGGAGTAGAAGAACCTAAGTGTTTTAGTCCAGAGTATCAACCCCGTACAATTTGGTTGACCCTTCGGAATGGAGACTCACAGGGGACCCTAATAAATAAGACAATACTAGAAACCGTACATTCTTCGGGTGTTCTGCTATTTGATGCATGTAAGGCGATATCAAGTGGTAGAAAACCGTGGAATGGATGCGGGGATCTTAAATGGGAAAGAACGTATGGGTCTAATGATAAGTATATTTGCCCCACTAGTAAGAATAAGTATATAGATCCAAAATGCCCAAATAAAGAGTATAATTATTGTCCATATTGGTCTTGTGTGGGGTGGGCAACTTGGGGACAGACAGTAGATAAGGATATGATTGTTACTAAGTTGCCTACCAAACCATATTGTAAGTCTATGGAGTGTAACCCAGTCCATATACTTATTAATAATCCTGAACAGTTCATAGATAGGTTCGGAAACTTATTTGGGTTCCAGATATATGGGACAGGTTTGGATCCTGGGACAATATTATTTATAGGGATAGAGACCGATACTGTGGCAGCCCAGACTCATCAGGTTTTCCATTCTTTCTACGAGGAGATGAGTGTAGAGAATAAGATCCCCCATAATGCTAAGAACTTGTTTATTGATCTAGCCGAGAGTATTGCCGGTAGTCTTAATGTAACCAACTGCTATGTGTGTGGAGGTACTAATATGGGAGACCAATGGCCCTGGGAAGCAAAGGAGGTAATGTATTCCGGTTCTGAGACAATTGAACAGATAACATCTTCTCAAGCTGATTATCAAATGAGTGTTAGAGGTAAATCTGAGTGGCGATTAAAGACCTCCATTATAGGTTATGTTTGCATAGCAAGGAAAGGAATAATGTTTAATACATCTGTAGGAGAATTGACTTGTCTAGGGCAAAAAGCTTATGATGATGATACAAAGAATACAACTTGGTGGTCAGCTTCAAATGTCTCAGAACCACCTAACCCGTTTGCAAGTTATACCAATTTAAAGGATGTGTGGTTTGACCTATCTGCTACATCGAGTTGGAAAGCCCCAGCAAATTTGTACTGGATCTGTGGTAAGAAAGCCTATTCGGAGTTACCACAGGACTGGGAAGGAGCATGTGTGTTAGGTATGCTCAAACCATCCTTCTTCTTGTTGCCTATTGAAACAGGTGAGACTTTGGGTGTTAAAGTGTATGATGTGAATCATAGAAAGAAAAGGGGACCCCTAGAGATAGGTACCTGGGAAGATAATGAGTGGCCTCCCCAGCGTATTATAGATTATTATGGGCCAGCTACGTGGGCAGAGGATGGTACTTTTGGATACAGAACCCCAATATATATGCTCAACCGTATTATAAGGTTACAGGCAGTGGTTGAGATAATTACCAATGAAACATCGCAAGCGCTCAATCTCCTAGCGAAACATAATACTAGGATGAGGACAGCCGTTTACCAAAATAGATTAGCCTTGGATTACCTATTGGCAGTAGAGGGAGGTGTATGTGGGAAGTTTAACCTAAGCAATTGTTGTCTTCAAATAGATGATGAAGGGCAAGCAATAGCTGAGCTTACTAGCCATATGGTTAAACTAGCGCATGTGCCTACCCAGGTATGGAAAGGGTATAATCCAAGTAGTTGGTTTGGTAACTGGTATGAGCAGTTTGGAGGACTTAAGGCATTGGTAGGTGGAGTCATGCTAATTTTGATGCTGTGCCTTCTCCTACCATGTCTGATTCCTTTGGTAGTTAGGTCTGTGCAGAGCATTATAGAGAATATAGCAGAGAGAAAGGCTGCTGCATAGATAATGGCTATATATAGCTATGAGACTCTAAATCAGGGAGAATTAGTACAGGAAGAGGAATGTTGAGGGATTCGTATCTTTAGGGAGTCGCAAGGTCTGTTCTGATTCATGGCAACGTGAGTTGTAAGTAAGCGATGATTAGGTGATGCATCTGGAATTATTATATATATCAGAAGCATCAAAGGGGGGAATGTGGTGGAATTTACTACATCAAGATTGCCACATGGTATGTGCACTTGCATATGTTGATGTATCAGTTAGTCAGTTACACGTAGCTAAGATACAATCAGTAGTGTAAGGAGCATGTGTAGGAATACTGGATATACGAGTATTTCCCCTCCTCCATTGTGCTGGGCAAGCCATGTGGTCAAACAGGAATTTAGTCTCTATTCAGTTGATTAGATAAGAGTATGTGTAGGTTGAACTGATTATGGGAGGAGCTACATGCCTATATAAGGGACCTACACTGTATGATCAGGACTCAGACTTTGCTGTTTTTTGGTGACATTAGTCCCTCTGAGTCCCGGTCGGTGAATCGAATAAAGAATCTCTTCCTTCCTGAAGAAACCTGTGTCCATCTCTCTGTGCTTGGCTTCCGTCAGTTTCTCCGGTATCAGTGGGACAGTCACAATTTTTGGGTCCTGTCCCACCATTTTGCTTTAGTTTAGTATGGTGTGACACATTCAGGAATCTGTTCGCAGGCAGCACAGCAAGAGTATATTATTTAACATGCGCACACTGTGCAGTGGGCACTAGGTCCATGCAGAGAGCCCTTTACCAATGCTCTGCATGGTCCTCTATGCAGGGAGCTGGCAGGAGACTGTTTACAGGTCTGGAATGTTTGAATCTATGCTCACATACTCCTTTCGTGGGTAGACTCGACTACTTTCCAGGCAGGTTAACCCTTTTAGGGGTGCTATCAATTTCACAATTTGTGTCATTGGTGACGCACCCTCTGAAAGCCCATCCTACATCCTGATTCAAACAGGAGCTAAGTTGGGAGGGATGCCGTTACATTGAGAACATGAAGAGCTGGAGATCTTGTGGAAAAGTTACATTCAATAATATTGGGTATATCTTACCTGCCTGTTGAGCTTGAAGGATGTGGCAACAGCTGCTGACCAGTTTCCCAAGTATGGTCTCTAAATCCTCTGTACTTGGAACCAGGGCAGGCGCAAGGATTTTTGGGTCACAGACGATGATGATTTTGGCGCCCCCACTCCAAAAAAAAAAGAAAAGAGTCTTCACCTTTGTGCCGCTTAACCCCCCCTTTTGTGCCTTATCCCCTCTTTCAAATGTCTTACCCCCTTTAGTCTATTTTATGCCCTTTTTTCCCTATTGTGTGTCTTACTCCCCAGCCCCTCTGTGTATCTTTTCTCTAACAGCCCCTTTGTGTCTCTTACTCTTCCCAGCTCCATTGTGTCTATCTCTTTTACCCCCAGCCAGTCTGTCTCCCCTCCAGCCCCTCTGTCTCTTTCACCCCAGCCCCCATCTGTGCGTTTTTCTACCCCCTCATGTCCCTCTGTTTTTTCTCCCCACTCAGGCCTCTCTGCGTGCTACTCTCATCTCTATGTCCCTTAGTGTTCCTCTCCCCTCCATGTCTCTTATGGGTGCTCTCCCCTCCCTTCCATGTCCCTTACTGTTCCTCTCCCCTCCTTTCCTTGTCCCTTAGGGTCTCCCCTCCTCTTAGTGGTCCCCCCATCCCCTTAGTGTTCCTCCCCCCCCCCCCAGTGTTCATTTTCCCTTCCCTCCCCTGTTTCTTAGTGTGTCCACCCCTTAGTGTTCCTCAGAAAATTCCAAAACAGTCATTATTAACATTTCATAAAGATTTTATATATTTAAAAAAATCTAGTTTTTTTCCTGGTGACAGAACCACTTAGGACCCTTAGGTCATATATGGAGGACTAAGTAGCCAGGGAGGCAGACAGACTTGTCACTTACCTGAGGCTTCCCCTGTACCTGCCACAAAAATGATATACCCCATCTGGTGTTCACACAGTCAACCAGCATAGTTTACCAAGGACCTCAATAATATTGTCATTCAGACACTATATCAGGGGTAGGCAAGCTTCGGCATTCCAGATGGTGTGGACTACATCTCCCATAAAGCTTACAGCCATAATGCTGAGAAAGCATCATGGGGAATGTAGTCCACATTATGTGGAGGGCTGTATGATGCCTAGTCCTGCTCTATATGTTATTTAACCCTCTATGTGCAGGCCTAATGCCCATAAAGGTATTTGTAGGAGGATAATACGTCCCTAAATCTATAACTGTAAAATTAAGTTTTAAATAGTCTTCCACCTTGGAAGAGCTTAATATTCTCAATTTCTTGCAAGGCATAAATAAAAAGGCTGGTGCATGGAGGAAAGATTGGACAGAAGGAGTGTATGGAGGGCATACATACCATATGTTATGCTTGAGGGCTTTTAATTCATTTATTGTTCCATTATATAGGTAGATAATTCTGTAGTGTTTATAAACTTCAAAATGTCTTGCTTTAAAAATTATTTTCAAATATTTTTTTTTTGCAGGATGCCTTTACTTTTCTTGATTACAGCACTAAATGTTAGCATGTGGTTGAGGTTGGAGGTTAAGGATATTGAACACCAATCTAAAGAAAATGTAGTCTTTATAGCTAATTAAAGTAATGAACAGAAAGTTATACTCAAGTGCTTGTATTAGCTTTTAGTGCAGAATAATCATAGGGTGCCTAGCAATATGTTGGTTCACAGACACTTGACTGCAATTGTACTAAAATAATAACAAGCATGATAGTGATGTCTGGGTCATGTTGGTCTCTTGGGGATTTATTTTTTTACTACTTTATTGAGACCACTTAAAGTGGGTCTGTTGTCTATACAATTTTATGCATCATTAAGTTTATTTATTTTAAACGTCCACAGTTTGTACATTTTGGTTTTCAAATCAGTGTATTTGTTCTTCTATAAAGGATAGAAACAAGATATTGATGATACGGTTGATAGTCATATTGAAAGACTACTAGTTGAGAGGTGCAAATTATGCCGTATACAGTATAAGAAAAATTTAATTCCTCTGTCAGTGGATGAGCTGGATTTCTAATGTGTAGCTTTTTGTTATTTCAATTTGAATTTAAATAGCTGATACACTTGTTTCCGCATGATAAAAGTGGCAATATATCTCTTATGTAATGTGAGAGAAGAAACCAAGATGTTGTTGGATGAAGTCCGTGTGATGTGGTGAAACATGTCATGAAATGACCTAACAGGAGGTGGGACAGAGGTCTCCCAGTGTGTCCAGGGCCGGTGCAAGGATTGTTGGTAACTCAGGTGAAGATGCATTTTGTCGCCGCCAAGGAGGTGGGGACACAGAGGCTGAAAGGGGGGGGGGCAGAGAGGGGGGAAACAGGAACTGTAGAGGTGTGCACAGGGGCTGATAGAGGAGCATGGGCTAGAGGGGGACACAGAGGCTGTGGTGGAGGGCACAGGGGCACAAAGGAACTGAGAGCTGAGAGGGTGGACACAAGGGACTGAGAGGGGGGGCGACACAGGGGCTGAGAGGGCGACAGAGGCATTAGAAGGGCACAGGGGCTCTTGAGGGTGGTACAAGGGGCTATTGGGAGCTGCTTAAAAAAAAATACATTTCAATAAAAAATAAAAAAAAGCAACAAAAAATTTATTCCCCTGTCTCCCTTACCTTGGGGGTAACCTTGGGCCAGGGAGGTGAGACTGGAGCCTGCATTCAGGGAAGTCAGCCGGCCTCTCCTAATGGTTTACTTTGGCACAGAGCTACCCCTGTTTTATTCGTTATATCTGAAAGCTCATATCCCATGCATTTATCAACAGTTGGCAATGGAAACTAACACGTTGGAGCAAAATGCAACCACAGAATGATGTATTCCGGGGAAAATGACAGACATATATGCCATAAATACTCCCAAAGTGGCTTTTCTAATAAGCTAAAACCTTGCACAGTGTGCTACAACTGCTTTTGTAACAATTCCAAAATTGTGCGCCAAGTTGCTACTAATTTGTTACAGATGTATTAGATATAGATATAGATATATTGAAGATGCTAATAATGGAGAACAAACATGATATGAAATAAATAACGAAGACGCATAAGGAAAAACTGAGATGGGTGAGAGAAAATCAATGCACCCATCGTCAGAATTTTACCCCAGAGTGAATTAGCTCCGTTAGCAAATTACACAAATTTGCCAGTAATGGAGATTGAAATTGCACTTAATAATGAAAATAATATTAAAAACCTTTATTGATCCCTCTTGAGGGAAAGAAACGAACACCACAAAAATAAATAAATGGAAAAGGTGAAGTATATATACAGTGATAAATGTGTGAATCGTCTAGCCCCACCTAAGATATAGGTATAAGTGGTCCTAGGGGACTACCGTAGTAAAGTAGGTGCTGACCGATCCCTAGGATAAGGCTTCGTTGGAGACCGTGAGCCAGATTAGCAGTGAATGCATATGGCCATTCACTGTTCTGAACAGCTGGTGCAAAGCTGTTCTGTAGCAGCTCGTGAGCGGATAAAGATTCCGCCGGTCTAATTATACAGGATGTGGCTAAACGGAGCCTGATACAAGAATTAAATAAGAGCAAAAATTATAACAAAAAGTATAATGGTACAGACCCAGGAAAAATACAAACTAGGCTGGTAAGGTTCAGTTATAGAGGGTGTACAGGGATATAAGAGGGGGGGGGGCCCTAAGCCCAACTTAATAGTAACATGGTTAAGTGACCCTGATTCCCCGTTTCCTGATATTCCCAAATAATCTTCCAACAGCGACCTGAACTGTCATACGAGCCAAGTAGGCTAATACCTTAGATAGTTAATTGCAGAGGGTGCACCGGAATGTATGGGGGCAGTGTACGCCGAACTTAATGAAAAAGTTGGTAAGTAACCATGCCTCCTCAATTCATAAAGTTCCGAGTGAACTTCCCAGAGCAACATGGGCTACCAGAGAATTAAAGGAGAAAAGCAGAGAGTGACCGGCAAGATAAGTTGCAAGTAAAACGAGATTATAAGCCTGGGCACCTCTAAGTATCCTCATTCTCTGGAGCCCCAGTGGTATTGAAAATCCTCCCAGCTCCTACTGAATATACACGAACACCCTTAGTAGGTTGGGTGTCCAGGGTTCATATCCCGGATATCCCCATACCAAATGAGTGTAAGTGATTACCAGGGGAACTGAAGGTAAATACGACAAAGGTGTAAATACGGCGAATAAGCCGTGAGACAGCGAGGTATCTAAGTATAGGGTAGAATAGCCCTTAGATGAAACCTGGATTGAGGCTAAGTAGCAACGGCACCGTTCAAAACGGGACGTGCTTCGTGGATAAAGTATCTTTCCTAGGTCGGACAGCGCCTAGAAACTTAAGTAGTTAACCAAAATAAGGCAGACTTGTTAGAAATTGCTCTTAAAAAATAATAAATTTGCTATCCTAAATAGGACACATTGTAGATAGCGCTCATGAATTGATTAACTATCCTGGATAAGACGGTAATGTCTGTAACGCTGGAAAGCTAAATGCTCAGGGCTTTCTTGGATAGAATATACAGCTGGCTATCTATCCTAAGTAGGACAAGAGAAAACTACTCTTACGTTAAGTAGTTTTCTTGAGTAGGACGCAACGCTAGATGCTCAAAACTTTCTAGGTAGAACACGAAAGCTGACTAGCTATCCTAAGTAGGACCAAAGAGAATTGCTCATAGGTTAAAAAATATTCCTAAGTAGGACATAATGAAGATAACGCTTGGAGGCTAAATAAGTATCCTAAGTAGGACAAAGTTTGTCGGAAACGCTCAACGCGCGTTTCGGCGCAGCATGCGCCTTTATCAAGAGCTGAGCCGACTGTGAGGTTGGCGCTTCTTTTTAAACCCTCATAGGGCCAGCCCCTCAGGGAAAATGACGTCAGTGGATGTGTCAGGGCTGTCAGAATTCTGGGCGGAGCCTTAGACGTAACTGACAGCCTGCTTTGGGGAATTAACCCCTTATACGTCAGTAATTGTAAAGGTATAGAGTGAATGTATATCATAAAAACATAAAGTGCACCAAATTGTGCGACCAAGGAATGTCATTAGTATAATATGCATAGTAGCAAGTAAATTATTGACCAGAAACTTATTGGTAGTATATTTATGGTAATTTAGGATTCGTAGATGGAGTTACATACAATTGATGTGTGTGGTATATCAGGTCAAATCAGACCTGTAAAGATTAGAGAATATTTATTAATTACATACTGCTCCACTGCTGAGGATAGATGCAGGAGATACTATTATTGGGATATAGGAAAATTGCATTAGATTTCAAATAGGTCATTAACCAAAAACGTGTTAGTTAATATGTTTGTGATAGTTTAAAGATGGAATTACACACCCTTGCTGTGTGTGGTATATCAGGTCAGGGCAGACCTGTAGAAATTAGAGTATATTCGCTATTTACATACTACTCCAAAGCTGCAGATAAGTGCAGAGGATGATATTGTTGAAATATAGGAAAATTGTATCAGATGAATGGTGCAAAAGAGAACCCTTCATTGAGTCCTCTTGGTTGCAGAGTCTTCAGCCTATATATCCAAAAACTTTCCCGTTGTCTTAAAAGCTTATCATAGTCACCCCTTCGCTTGTCCCGTTTTACAAGTTCTATTCCACAAAAGCGTAAGCCGTGCGATTTTCCTGAGTGGTGTTCTTTAAGGTGGCGGCTAATTGGAGTTTCAACGCTCAGTTTAGGCGATCGGACATGTTCTTTAATTCTTTCTTTGAAGGGGCGGAAAGTTTTGCCTACATACTTGGAATCACACTCGCAGGTAAGGAGATATACTAGACCTGCAGTGTTGCAGTTAAAAAATGAGGTGACGTTAAAAGATTGTTGGTTTTCACTGTCAGAGATTTTTTTGGAGTCACGTTTAATGTGTTTGCATGCGACACATCGCCCACATTGGAATGTCCCGGTGATAGGTGTGCTCAGCCAGGTTCGAGTTTGAGGTCGTTGTGCTTGATAATGACTTGGTACTAGAAGGTCTCTCAAGTTTTTACCTCTTCTTGCTGTCATATCAATGTTTGGACCTAAAATTTTCTTGAGATGTGTGTCTCTCATGAGTAGAGGCCAGTATTTTTGGATCCCTGATTTTACTCTGTCCCATCCAGCGTCATAAGTAGCAATCATGCGTGGTGGAGGGTTGGTGGAGGAAATAGGTACGTTTTTTGCCAATAAAGTCTCTCTTTCTGATTCAAGGGCTCTCCTGTATGCTCTCTTAAGGCACCTGTTGGGGTAGCCCTTGTCCTTGAAATGTTGTCGCAGGATGTCGGCTTGAATTTTGAATTCCTGCACAGAGCTGCAGTTCCTACGAGCCCTTAAGTATTGGCCGATTGGGATGCCTTGCTTCAGGGACTTTGGATGGAAGCTATCCCAATATAGTAAACTATTAGATGCTGTGGGTTTTTTGAACAAGGTCGTCTGCAAGGATTGTTGATTGTCAATAGAGACAGTCAAGTCTAGGAAGTTCAGGGTCTTTCCACCGAACTCCGAAGTGAACCTCAGGTTGAGATCATTCTCATTGAGGAGAGCTACAAAAAGATCAAATTCCATAGATGTTCCTTTCCATACTATTATGATATCGTCTATGTACCTAGCCCATAGGTGTATCATGGGAGTAAAGGATGAGAATTTGGATGATCTTACAACTACTTCCTCCCACCACCCCAGGTGCAGGTTGGCGTATGATGGGGCACAAGCCGTCCCCATAGCGGTTCCCTGCACCTGGTGGTAGAACTTATCGTTGAAGAGGAAGTAGTTGTGTGTTAGAATGAATCTCAGTAGGTCTAAGACAAACTCAGAATGAGCTGTGTAGCTAGTTCCTCTCTTTTCCAAGTAGTGCTGGACGTGTCGTATACCCCCCTCATGGGGTATAGAAGAATAAAGGGCTTCCACATCCAGGCTACATAGGTTTACTGGTTCAGGAAGGTTGAGGTTGGACAGAAGTGCCAAAGTCTGTTTTGTATCCTGAATAAAAGAAGGTAGAGATTCAACAAATGGGCGTAGGATTTTATCTAGGTAGATGCTCCCGTTTTGCGTGAGGTTGTTTACACCTGACACAATTGGGCGTCCTGGAGGGTCCTTTTGATTTTTATGGATCTTAGGTAGGCAGTAGAAGGTTGCTATCCTAGGGTGTCTGTTCAGGATGAATTCATATTCATCCCTAGATAGCAACCCTCCACTGCGACCCATGTCTAAAATCCGTTTGTATTCTTCTAAGAAGATATTAGTCGGATCCCTTTGGAGCACACAATAGGTTTCATTATCATCAAGTATTTTCAGTGCCATTTTTACATAATTAGATGATTGCATGATGACGATGTTTCCACCCTTGTCTGCGGGTTTCGTGACAATTTCCCTATCATCTTTCAGGGACTTCAGGGCCTTCCGTTCTTGCTTGGTCAAGTTCATATTTGGATAGAGATCAAGGTCTGTGCTCTTGATGTCTTCAATTTCGAATTTAACAGCTTCCAAAAAAAGCTCAATGTTCCTAAAGCTACCAATGTGAGGAGTAAACCTGCTCTTTGGTTTCAGGTTTGTCTGATTTACCGGAGTAGTGATGTCATTTTCTTCTAACAGTGATACTAGGGTCACAAGGCCCTCATAGTCTCTGTCCGATAGGCCAAGTGCTCTGGCTTTCTTATCGGCCTGCAGTTGATGGTATTTGCAGAGTGCCAATTTTCTGACGAACAAGTGTAGGTCTTTAATCCATGTGAATTTGTTATAAGCTGGTACTGGTACAAAGGATAGGCCTTTTTTCAATACACTGATTTCATGGTGATTCAAAATGTGGTCTGAGAGATTGATTATTTGGGTCTGGTTGTTTAGTACCGTCTTCTCCTTGTGAACCGTCCCCCTCCCCCTCTGCCCCTGTTGCGGGTCTGATATACTTGTCGGGGGGGGTCCAAGTAATCCAGGTCTAAAAAATTAACCCCTTTTTTTAGGATTCCTCTAGTATTAGCTTGATTAGAGGTCGAGGGGGTAGCTTGTTGGCTCTGCTGTTTGTTTTCACTATCTGTATCAGAAGAGTCATAGTCAGAGGTCAGTATGTTGTCTGAGTTAGTTCTGGTTCTACGGGAGAAGTTGCCATAGATGTGACCTGTTTTATAGTCTTTGAGATCTCGAATAAATTTGAAATGTTTCCTGTATTTTATTGATTGTTGGAATTTGTCCAAATTTTGTTTGAGTTTGATCTCTAGTTGATTAAATGCCGGGTCCGTTTGAAAACCACTCGTTTTATCAATTTCCTCTCCTAATTTCTTGTCAATTTCTGCAAGTTTGATTTTTTCATACTTGCATATAATTTCCATGAAGGTATTTGAACAGGTACCGGCCACCGCTTCCCATTCTTTTACCAATTCCGGGTTATCAGAATGGGAAGAGGGGATGTTGTTTACTCTCAGGCCTCTCGGAATCATATCTTTCTTGAGGTAGTTGTCAAGAGAAGATATCTCCCAGCTAGCTCTTATTTGCTGTCTGTACAGTTTATTCAACGTGTTAAATGTTTGGTTAATATCTGATGGTATATCTGTTGTGTTTAGTTGTTCACTAGAAAACACATTTGCTGCATCTTTGCACCATATGGAGCTGTCAGGTTTATTTGCCAAAAAGCCTGACATAATGGCTGTACTTGGTCGAAACAGTCTGATATGATAACAACCCAGGTATTGAAACCTAATAATCGATAGAAAGTGCAACAATAGTGGAGAGACCAACTGATCAATCCACTAGAGACTAGAGATAGCCAGCTGTATATTCTATCCAAGAAAGCCCTGAGCATTTAGCTTTCCAGCGTTACAGACATTACCGTCTTATCCAGGATAGTTAATCAATTCATGAGCGCTATCTACAATGTGTCCTATTTAGGATAGCAAATTTATTATTTTTTAAGAGCAATTTCTAACAAGTCTGCCTTATTTTGGTTAACTACTTAAGTTTCTAGGCGCTGTCCGACCTAGGAAAGATACTTTATCCACGAAGCACGTCCCGTTTTGAACGGTGCCGTTGCTACTTAGCCTCAATCCAGGTTTCATCTAAGGGCTATTCTACCCTATACTTAGATACCTCGCTGTCTCACGGCTTATTCGCCGTATTTACACCTTTGTCGTATTTACCTTCAGTTCCCCTGGTAATCACTTACACTCATTTGGTATGGGGATATCCGGGATATGAACCCTGGACACCCAACCTACTAAGGGTGTTCGTGTATATTCAGTAGGAGCTGGGAGGATTTTCAATACCACTGGGGCTCCAGAGAATGAGGATACTTAGAGGTGCCCAGGCTTATAATCTCGTTTTACTTGCAACTTATCTTGCCGGTCACTCTCTGCTTTTCTCCTTTAATTCTCTGGTAGCCCATGTTGCTCTGGGAAGTTCACTCGGAACTTTATGAATTGAGGAGGCATGGTTACTTACCAACTTTTTCATTAAGTTCGGCGTACACTGCCCCCATACATTCCGGTGCACCCTCTGCAATTAACTATCTAAGGTATTAGCCTACTTGGCTCGTATGACAGTTCAGGTCGCTGTTGGAAGATTATTTGGGAATATCAGGAAACGGGGAATCAGGGTCACTTAACCATGTTACTATTAAGTTGGGCTTAGGGCCCCCCCCCCTCTTATATCCCTGTACACCCTCTATAACTGAACCTTACCAGCCTAGTTTGTATTTTTCCTGGGTCTGTACCATTATACTTTTTGTTATAATTTTTGCTCTTATTTAATTCTTGTATCAGGCTCCGTTTAGCCACATCCTGTATAATTAGACCGGCGGAATCTTTATCCGCTCACGAGCTGCTACAGAACAGCTTTGCACCAGCTGTTCAGAACAGTGAATGGCCATATGCATTCACTGCTAATCTGGCTCACGGTCTCCAACGAAGCCTTATCCTAGGGATCGGTCAGCACCTACTTTACTACGGTAGTCCCCTAGGACCACTTATACCTATATCTTAGGTGGGGCTAGACGATTCACACATTTATCACTGTATATATACTTCACCTTTTCCATTTATTTATTTTTGTGGTGTTCGTTTCTTTCCCTCAAGAGGGATCAATAAAGGTTTTTAATATTATTTTCATTATTAAGTGCAATTTCAATCTCCATTACTGGCAAATTTGTGTAATTTGCTAACGGAGCTAATTCACTCTGGGGTAAAATTCTGACGATGGGTGCATTGATTTTCTCTCACCCATCTCAGTTTTTCCTTATGCTACTGTTGACTCTGGGTTATGCCCTATTTACCCTTCAACCATTAACAACTCTAGTGGATTGATCAGTTGGTCTCTCCACTATTGTTGCACTTTCTAAATAACGAAGACGTCCTTTAATTACACACAAAGATGCTTCCTATTTTCGTATTGGCTTTTAATTTGTCTAGTAATGCTTGAACATACGGATTATATTCAGAGATCACAGCAACATCGGTTTATGGGGCAGAAGGCCATCTGTAAATACGTGACTTCACATTCTACAATGTGCGCTCAATGTTAATTATTTTAACCTACTGCTTTTTTTTTTTTAAATACACAAGTTATCTTCAATTCATATATCCTACACGGTTAAAAGTTAAAATGCAGCACATTTTAGTTATATATGCACAAAAGTGACTTTGTATTTGAAGGTTTGTCCCATGGCAATTCAATATCAAAATAACAGCAGTCACATCCCATTAAAAATGAGTGACTGAACTTCAAAGTTCAACCACATCCCTATAATGTCATCTCTGGCATTGCCAGATACGGATAATATTGTCGAGGGGAACTGCAGAGGCTGAAGAGATCTTCACTAGATCTGTTAGTAACCCCTTATATTAATTACAATCTGTGTGATCAAACACTGACTTCCGCACTAAGACTGGTGTCTAGTCACTGTATGTGATCAGACACAGAGATCAGCAGCAACTCTGTGACATACTTTGTGATCTGCCACAGTACTCTGCAAAATATTGCAGGGGAGAAATATCCTTTTTCAAGGGGCACTATTGGCACCCAGACCATGGGCGTCCACAGGGGGCGACAAGGGGGGGCACTTGCCCCACCCTGGATTTTCCAGCTTGTGCTGCTATTTTTTGCTTCAGTGTGAGAATACACTGCAATACCGGCGCTGGCCAGTAGGTGGCCAGTGGCTGTGAATGGAGAAAGGCAGGGAAAGGAAGCTACAGCTTATCCCTGCTTCCTTCTCCTGACTTCAGCACAGAGTACAGCCAGCAGAGACAGCCTACAGATCAGGTAAGTGCGGCATGGGAGGGGGAGCAGACTACAGATCAGGTAAGTGAGGGATTGGGGGGGGGCATCCTACAGATCAGTTAAGTGAGGAATGGGGAGGCAGCCTACAGTTGAGGTAAGTTAGGAATTGGGGGGCAGTCTACAGATCAGGTAAGTGAGGGATGGGGGAGGGGAGACAGCCTACAGGAAGGTAAAGTAGAAGAAGCAGAAATGAGCAGAAAGGTTCTGCAAGGGGCAGGAGGGGTCAGCAAGGAATAGAAAGGAGCAGGAAGCGGCAGCAAGAAGCAGGAAGGGGTAGGAAATGTTTGCAAAAAGCAGGAGGGTGAAGTAGAAGGAGCAGCAAGGAGCAGGAGGGGTCGGCAAGAGCCAGGAGCAATCTGCAAGGGGCACGAAGGGTCTGCAAGGGGCAGAAGGGGCCTGCAAGGGGCAAGATGGGTCAGCAAGGAGCAGGAAGGGGCAGCAAGGAGAAAGAAGGGGCAGCAAGGAGCAGAAAGAATCAGAAGGAGCACAAAGGTAAAGTAGGAGAAGGAACAGAAAAGGTCTACATGGAACAGAAAGGGTCAGCAAGGAGCTAGAAGGAGCTTCAAGAAGCTGGATGCGGCATAAAGAAGCAGAAAAGGGCAGCAAGAATAAGGAAGGGTCTGCAATGAGCAGGAAGGGAAATCAAGGAGCAGAAAGGGTCAACAATTATCTGGAAAGGGCAGAAGGAGCAGAAAGGTAAAGTAGGAAAAGGAACAGAAATGAGCAGCAAGGAGAAGGAAGGGTTTGCAAGAAGCAGGAGGGCGCAGAAAGGGTCGGCAAGGAGCAGGAAGGGTCTGCAAGAAGCAGGAAGGGGCTGCAAGGAGAAGGGTGGGTCTGCAAGGAACAGAAAGGGATCAGAAAGAGAAAGGAGCAGAAGGGTGCCAAATAGGCAGAAAGTAGCAGATAGGTAAAGGAGCAGAAGGTGCCATGGAGGAGAGATGACTGTGTCAGAAGAAAAAGAAGACTGTGTCAAATGAAGGAGAAGAAAATGAGATTGGAGCAGGAAGGACAAGTGAAGTGATCCCTCCACTTCATTCTGGACAATCAGTAGCTCCCCATTCATAAAAACGTAAAAAAAATTATGAATCGGGAACTAGCGATTGACTTAGAGTGTCAGCTGACCACTCTAGCCAATCAGTGGCACCCATGCCTGACATCAATCTTCACTTCCTGACACTCCGTTTCAGAAGCTGAATACCACTGAGCGACCTGGAGATCTGGAGCTGGAGGAAGCCTTTGGGGTTAAACAATTTGAGAGCGGTTTCACCTCTTAAAGGAAAGAGAGCGTGCAGGGGCCTCCTTGCATTATAGCATTTTCCTGTGGACGCCCATGACCCAGACCACTTCATTTCAATGAAGTGGTCTGGGTGACAAGTCCCTGTCTGTTCATATATGCAATGTAAAACATTGTCATTCTGCAGAAACAGCAATGCTTACATTGTAGGGTTTAAATGCTTCTAGTGGCTGTCATACTGAAAGCAACTAGGGGCGCTCCTGTGGCAATAACGGAGTGAAACTTATTATTTATTTATTTATTAAAAATTCTTAAGAAACGCAGTCTTGTTACCCATAGGGTCTCGATGCGCATACCAGCAATAAAAACAGATAAAACAATATCCAGCAAACAACAGCATTGAAATCAAGTGCATTTAAAACCAGGGTTAAAATTTTCATGTAATCCCGTACGCCTGAGCAAATAAGACTGTTTTTAAGCTCCGGCGGAACTTCAGTAGATCATTCTCAAGTCTTAATGTCAGGGGCAGGGAGTTCCACAGTTGCGCTGCCTGAACATCACTCGTCCTCCCTCCGCACTTTTTCTTTTTGAAATTTGGAATCTTCAATAAGTCCAAATCAGCCGATCTCAAGGATCGACTGGGAGCATAGCGTGTGAATTTATCCTTCAGATAGTCTCGTCCCATGCCATGGATTGCCTTGTATACCAAACAACCAGTTTTAAACAGAACCCGTTCACGAACGGGCAGCCAGTGCAAGGCTCTTAATGATGGAGTGATATGGTCATTGCGGGCCACACCCGTAAGTAGCCTTGCAGCTGCGTTCTGTATCAACTGGAGCTTGTGTATGATGTTCTGAGGCAGTCCATGGTATAGAGCATTGCAGTAGTCCAATCGACTACCGATGATGGCGTTGACCACCGAGATTTGATCGGAGGGGGCAATGAATCTAAAAGTAGACCTCAGAAGTTTCAGGTGGTAGTGGCAAGAACTTACCACCTGATTAATCTGGGGCTTCAGTGTCAACTTGACAATTTCTATCAGACGATCTCATACAGACCATCTGATTGACGCAGGGCATTGATTTTTTTGCTCATGCACACTAGCCTCCCAAGCATTGGATTGGCTGAGATCATTGATCTCAATCTTAAATAAGGAAGCAATAGAACAGCACTGCTAGGAAGGGGACCTACAATTTTAACAGCACACTATAGTGTTAGGAATACACTTTTATATTCCTAATGTCAAAGTGTTTTCCTTTAAATCTGACAGCATACACCACTGTCCGTACTTTACACAGTGCTGGCTGCAGCAAAGCCCTGGTGATGTGATAAGCCCTGCTAATAGGAGGGTTTGAACACACCCTATATTCGATTTCAGTGAACACAAACATACTACAGGAGGCAGGAGTTTAAACATTCTGTAAAGTAACAATGTTTTAAAAAGGCCATAGTTTATTTTGATCGGGGAGAGCAAAAAGTGAGGTGCATGAGAGTACTGAGACTGGACAACAGCTCAAATAGCCTGCCCTTCGGTGGGTCCCCGCTCAGATCTCAAGCTGGTTTTAGCTCATCTTGTGCCATTACAAAAAGAACCAGGCCGTTTGCATATTACACTGATCACACCCAAAAGGGCAGGAGAGATCCAAAATGCAGGCCGGTACTCTCTGCATGAGAAATACCAGCAACCCCAGACGATAGTTTAAGCCTTGTAAGGCCTCGTCAGTGAGGTATAGGGGATACCCCTGTAGGCACAGCGAGCAAGGGATTTCCCTTTTAACTTAGGGAAAGCAAAAAACAAGGTGCATGACAGTATTGAGAGTATTTATTTTTTATTATCAATTAACAAAATACAAAGTGAGTGAACAGAAACAAAAATTAAATCAGTATTTGTTGTGACCAGCTGTTGCCTATAAAACAGCATAATTTCTTCACTGTACACTTGCATCAACTTTTTTAAGTAACCTGGCAGAGAGGTTGTTCCAAATATCTTGGAGAACTAACAGTTCTATTGTGGATTTAGGCAGTCCCAGTTGCTTGTGTCTCTTCATGTAATCCCAAACAGACTTCATGCTAAGATCAGTTCTCTGTGGGTACCCAGACCATCACTTCCAGGACTCCTTGTTATTAACACTGAAGATCATTATTAATGACTTTGGCTGTATGTATGGGGTCACTGTAATGATGTAAAGTATATTTGGGGACATTCAAATGCATCTGTGATGGTATAGCATAATGGGTAGATATCTACCTGTACTTTAAGCAATGAGTAGACCATTAATGCTGACCAAATCCACAACTCTGCAGAAATTCTGCCACAAGGAACTTAAATTGTTGCCTGAAGACACACATTCGGTACTATTCAGCATCCCTTGGATGGTAGACAGCCACTATAGGCAGTCTTAACCCTGCAATATGAACATTACAGTTTCTCTAAAACAATGTCCCTTTAAAAAATAAAATACTCTATACAAAATAAAACGGGATATATTGACAGAAAACTCACAGAAGACTTGCTGTCCTAGTCATAACCGTATTTTATGCCCCAATAGAGCTTTTGGTAAAGGAAGTAAGAATGCAAAGCAACTCCAAATTGGCTCTCAAACTGAATTACAGCGTTCCAAAGCATCAATAGATATGTCACAGCTCCCTGCATGTGACTTACACAGCCTTCCTTAACACTTCCTGTAAGGAGTAATTTAATGTTTATACTTCCTTTACTGCAAATTCTGGTTAATTGTATTAAACACTAAAAACAAAAAAAGTAGAGGCACAAATTAAAAAGAACAAAAGTTCACATTCAATTTCTTTATATTAAATTTTTCACCAACTTTGAGTATAGTCACAAAAACAGTTACAGTTGTAAGAGTCGGTAGCTTGATCAATTTCAAAGGATTCTTTTATAAAAACAGTGCAAATTTATGTTAACGCAAAACACTCAGATCAAATAAACATTCCCCAGTCTTTTTCCATTTTTATAAAGCACACATTTTATGAAATGCTAAACAGAATGTTGAATTCATTTATAATTTACATGAAAAACAAAGCACTTATCCTCAAAATATAGCGGGGCCTGATATGTCAAAAACGTATTCTGGAAACGACTTTAATAACATCAGGTTTTATTTCAGAGGTGGTTTGGCAGCATAAATGTATACATTTCTTTTGAGAAAAAGTAAAAATAAATAAAAGGTAAAAACCTATGGATAGTTGCCATCCACGATATTAAATGCTATACATTAGATTAGAAAAAAAAAAAAAAAACACCTTTTGGCAGTGTCTCTTTAATTTTAATACGCTAAGTGAAAACTGTCCCTTTTTTTTTTTTTTGCATAGCACGAAAGCCAAATTTAATAAACTTAGTAATGATATGATTTCTTCTCAAAATTTTAATTACATTTTTACAATTTCTCCTATGATGCAGTGGGTGTATTCTTATTGTGATTTTGGAAGGGTTCCCAGCATGTATGACATTTTGAAAGAAAATGCCAAAGTTGGCACCTGAGGACGTTGGCAACAATACCCAGCAGTGTCAAGGTGTGCCCTGTCGTTACCACAACAAACCTCACCCCAATTAAATGCCTAACCAGCATTTACTGCTGTGAATACAAATGTAATGGTTACCAAATCAAAAGGTGACTTTCTCTTCAAACTTCGAAGACAACTGCACATATTTATTATTATTTCAAAGGTGTCTGGGAAAAAGACGACAAGATCTTTAATTAGTACAGTGCAGGTGAAATGTAACAGAGAAAATGTGGTCTAGCACATCACATAGCAGTCTAAAACAAAAATGACAGGTTATACAAATTGCATTATCATTCAGTACATCAAAACTTAATGCGGCATCTAATTATATGAAAGTTTTTTGTTTTAAGAAACACAAACAAATTTAACTGGAATATGATTTTTTTATTAAAAGGATACACATTCAGATCAAGTAGAAGATTGTATTTACTAACATGTGAAAGCATTGTATTCTACCGTTATAGCATGATGCCTTAACATACTTCATTAAAGTCAACTACTCAGTGAGGCTAGTTTCAAGCTATTCAGGCTACTGTCCCACTTCGTAGGTATGCTTTAAGTTCAAGGTGATGACCCCAGGATATGAAATATCTCAGGGGTTTTTACCTTTTGGTAAATATAGTCCAAACATTACATCTAATACAGTGATGTCTAACTTTGGCACTCCAAATTATTGCAAACTACATTTTCCAGCTCTGAGGTTGGCCGAGCATGGGTAGTGTAGCTTGTAAATATCAGGGGAGCAAAATGTAACCACCACCAGGTCTAGAAGGTCACTTTGGCAAGAAGGTATGCATACAGTACAACATAACTTACAAATGTAACATACAGTGATCAAGTGTCTTACATAACATGTTTACAAATTGTAACATTTTACACCATTGACAAAAAAAACAACATGTTTTACGAACATTAAAAAATAACTAGTAGACAATATTTTTAAAATAAAACTGCAGGAATGTTAGAGTGCAATCAAAACGCTTAATGCGGAATAGTCGATGCTGTAAATCAAGTCTTATTTTGGTAGTAAGACAAATCAAATACCATAAGGTTGTTAAAGGGACACAATCATGAAAAAGATACATGTGCTTGTGTACAAAAATGTCTTATTTGCATCGAGCAGTTTCAAAATATATATATATATATATTTTTTTTTTTTGTCTTATTATTTTATTATGCTTCTCTTTTTCTACTTGTCACCTAAAAATAATTATGTGAACTGTACCGGGTTTCCATTAGTTTAAGACTAAGGCTTGTTCTCATTTTGCTTATGTGGACATTTTTGTCTAAGTATAATAAGGCAACATATACAGAATGTATTTCTAAAGGGATGTCATGGATTAGACCCAGTGCTGAAAATAATAATAATATTTTTAACCCATGCACAGCAGCAAATGAAACAATATTTTAGAATTTAACATTCAATGAATGTCATATTTATCTAAAACTACTACGGACTACAAAGACTGTGCTGAGAATTAAGGGAGATAAATATTTTCATGGTTGTGCCCCTTTAATGTTAAAGGGTGTTCGTGCCATAGTCAACTGGAAAAAAATTCTAAAGTACCTGTCCGCCCATAGTTACTTCATTCTTCAGGCCCGCAGCCAATGTTCATGTCACACTTACTTGTGCACTTGGCTGCAAAGTAATTTTATTAATTCATGGCTGTGTGATTATGACATCACATAGCAATAGGTTTTACATCTTTCTTGCATCCAGAGCTCAATATCCACTTTTTCTTTATTGAATACAAGACAATACAAAATAGAATAATCTTATAACAAAGAGCAGCATCATTTTGAAAATATACTAAATCGGGATAAGGAACTCAAAGCTTTGTCAAACATCCTTCCAATATCCCAAATAGGCTAAATTATTTAAAACTTTAATTGGTACTGAATTCTGCCCAGCATATTTTAAATTGCTAAGTCTTTGTATGCACTGCAACTGTGCTGTTAAATAACATCATATTATACAAAAGTTGTTTTCTATTATGCGCCTTCCTTACAAAGATCAATAGGAAGGACCACTGATGTACACTATTTGTCCAACATAAAACTATAAACAGAAAAAACATTTTTACTGACCTACAAAGAAGGCCTATTATACAAGGTAATCAGAATGCAAGGGGAATCATAATAACATTGTAATACAAAAGCTGTCAAATGACAGAAATTTCTAAAAATAATAATAATAAAGTCTAACAAAAGCTGGACACCACCTGGATCAAAGTAAAACATGTCTGTCACATACACAGCAGCCTCCCTCTTCATTTACAATATCGACATTCAATACTACATACCCTGAGAGTTATGTAACAATAATCACCCCTATCAGCATTTTAATTCCCGATTACAAGGGAAACAACATCAACATCAACATCTATTGCAAGTTTTGATTGTATATTTAATTAGAATATATATTTGTGTGTACATAGAAAAGCAATGCAAAATAAGTATAACTACTGTATTGGAAACACCAGTACATTTTAATTAAAGGGTTACTCCAACCATCATGACCACTTCAGTGATTTGGTAGGAGTCAGTATGTGCATAGTCACAGCTTGAAACACTGCACATACAGAGATATTTGTAATTGTGTGCTGGAGGGTGTTTGTTGTACCCCCAGCACATGTGACATTGGTAGCTCAGAACTCTGCATGGGAAAGTCAGCTCTTTCCCCTCCCTCTGCATCACTGGTGTATTTAAGAACACAAAAAATAAAAAGAACACCTCCCTTTCTCCTCCGCATTCCCTTTCTCTGCCTCTCTCCCTTCCCTTGCCAGCTCAGAGCACGCACATGCAATCTGAGCTGGAAAAACTGTCCAATCACAAGCTTCTCATGAGCGGCCCCAGTGACGTTACGAGTGGGCACGGGAGAGCAGCACCAGGAGCTTTGTTTAGTGCTGGATAGCAGGTGAGTTTTTTTTTTTGTTTTTTTAAGATTCACTGCTAATTGAAAGGGGAAACAATGTAATGATACATTACTTTGATTACTTTACCTAGTCATAGTTTGCTCAGATAAAGAAATTGTATTAATACAGTAAAGGGACACTTTACTGCCCCCAAACAAAAACACTATTTAGTAGATATACTCCAATGAAAACGTGCATGAATTTTTCCAATGAGGATCCATTGCAAGTGTGCAATGCTTACTTTATCTGCAAACTTAAAGAATGTTTACAGACAGATTGTAAAAGCTGCAGATCTCATCTGCAGGCTTTGCAAGCCCTCCCTTCTAACTAAGCCCTGACTTTCTGTGGTTGTCCAATCACAGACTTCCCAATGTAGCTCAATGGGAAATATTTGCACGGTGCTTGTGTTTAGCTCCACTGAGCTAACCAAACCAGGAAGTAACAGGACCAGTTGTCTAATACAATATACACTTTTTGTAACATGAAAAAAAGGACACCACGTAAAGCAAGTAAGCTAAAGTTCTCTAGGTGTTTGGAATGTTCTAATGCAAATTGGAAAAGTTTTCTACATGTACAATATAAATGTTTGCTAAATACCTTTGGTGGTAATGTTTCAGGTTGCCCATGCACTGCTTTAAAGGGTTAAAAACACGGATATATTATGCAATCAAAGACTGTCAAAATAAACATCCCCTTTATACTTGGCTTGGAGTTCTGAAAAAGATGATTAGATGTTGATGGTTTAGGCTTACAATATGGATGTCTGTTAAAATGGCTGTGGCACACAAGAGTGGCCATCAAAGGACAAACACTATCAATTATTAATCATTAAATAAAGAAGGAATGTATATATTGGTGAAGTAATTGTAAGAGCTTGGGAGTAGTTGTGAAAATTGAAGCATTAGAATACTATTGTCCCCATGCAATACTCTGTCCTTGAAGAAAAGTTGTCTATGATAACATGGCTAAGGCAAATTCAGTACAATAATATTCTACCAAAAGATAAGTTACAATGCCGTAGCTAATAATTACATACCCAAACAAGCACTGGCCTTTATTTAAAAACAGTCCATTGCCACATGCTTATCAAATAAGCTTTGTTAACAAATACCTAACTTAGGCTTTCACTCGGAGAACATATAGAATAGATCACAAGGAACACATGCAATTCTGGGTAAATCAAACCTAAGAAATTATATTTTGCCTAACTACCAATCTAATCTATGTACAAACACACACACAAATATATATATATATATATATATATATATATATATATATATATATATATATATATCAAAACACAATCACCCACAGTAACAAAAAAACAAAAAAACAACTAAGACAATAAAGACAGACACTGGAATTACTTTCATATCTGCTCAGAAATTCATTGGTGCCAGAGGTAAAATGTAAACAAATCTGATCTAGTATATAAATGTAAATATCAAAGTCATTGCACTGTAGCTGATTCGTATTTGCAAATTAAGAGTGCTCACATTTCCTGAGTCGGATTATAGACAACGGGAGCAAAGAAACACCAATACAGTGAAACATATGAACACAGAAGCAAAAAGCACTCTCCAAGCTAATTTTGTAAACATATATATTTATATAAATTAAAATTACCCCAATTAAGCGCAGAGTTCCAATATTAAATTGACAGTTATAAATCCGTGGGCTGATATATTACTTCATAAATTGCCATTGTTTTGGCAGATTGTTTGGCTCTTTTCACTGTGGAAAATCGGGGACAAACTACAGAGCTGATAACAGCTCAGATAAACCTGCTGTTATATAGCTAATATTCAGAGGTATATTCATGTAAGCTTACCACTGCAGCTGCCAACAGTACCAAATTAAAGCTATTTATCATTTATTTGTAGGGACAGTGGTGTTGTGCCTTGTCATTAGCTAAAGCTTTTTTTTTTTTTTTTTAATGTATTTATAATAAGAATATAATCTAGGTGCCTTTACCTGGTATTAAAGAATACTGCACACAGTCATGTGTAAACATGTACAAGCTATATATTTAATTGCATACGTAGTTGATTTAAATGCAAAATGATGTCAATGTATTTACAATACAGTGATGTGGTTTAGAATATAAGCAATTGATGTATAGACTAAAAGCTCGATCGAAATCACCTGGCAGTATAGTCTAATATCAGCTGAAATGTTACAATATACTAACCCTGCAATAAACCATTAAAGTACCACACAGGCTCCTTTTGCTAATTTCCTTTCACAGACTTTGATGAAGAATTCAAAACACTAATAACAATGCAATAGGACATAAATACTTCATATTCATGAAAAATAGCACAAAATCAATGTAAGGCCTCTATAATAATTTCTACCAGGAAACACTCCTCCATCTTTATCGATGAGGTATAAAAATGGAACAAAAAGTCGTAGGTCCTAGATGTAGAAAACAGACTAATAATTAAGAACTAAACTGCAAAGCTTTGCTCATTATAAGTAATACTGATAAAGTGCAGCTAATGCAGTGACACAGAAGAGGTAATCACCATTGCCGTGCAGATGCGTGTCAATGAAAATGTGCGCTAATCTATAATGGAAAGAGATACGTGTATTTAATTTCAGCTAGTGAGAAATGGTGTTCTGAACCAAAGATATGGATACACAAGACATTCCTCTATAGCAGTTTTTCTTCAATCCCGTCCTCAGGCAAACCAATGGCGCAAGTATTGGCAGCGTCCCCAAAAGAACATAACGGTGAAATACCAAGATCTTGGACTGGTGGTGTTTCTAGAGGACTGGGATGGAACTCACTGCTTTGTGTTGTTCTGGCACTGAATAATCTTTTTATACAAAGCAGCTAGAGGTGATTATCTATTACAACGTACCAAACTTTTTCTGCTACAGGTTACGTGTGTGTGTGTATGTATGTATGTATATGCATATGAGTTTGTTTGGAGATATTCTGGATGTATCCATATACATACAAATTGGATTGGCAAACAATTTTTTTTTTTTTTTTTAAACAAAACATTTTAGTGATAAGTAGATTGTGTCCAAATGAAACTGACCTCAGTTTGCTTAACATGCTGTGATATTGTATAGTGTCGTATAGTTGCATGCAATGGGTAGTCATTGGTAGTTTGTTGGTGGTCAGCATATCAAACAGGATATATTAGAAAGAAAAAATAAATAATCCAGGATCCTAAATTCTCTATAATGCGGTCAATCTCTGCATGTCTGTTGGTGTGTGTGTGTATACACCAACACACATACTCATTGCAAATACATAAATACATGCTGTACAATGATTTACACATTTACTTATAGAAATACATGCACAAACCTGTAAAGAGTGACTGTAGCATCAATACCTCAATTCTCTGGGGAAAACAAACATACAAAGAAAAAAAAGAAAAACAGAATATATTGGTGGACTTCACATGTCCCTGGTGGTATGTATACCATGGAAGCTGTAGAAGGTGCAGTTCAATGACCAGGAAGCACACAGTAAAACAGTTCTTTTTTTTTTCTCGTCACAGAACTTTGGCACTGCTAGCATGTATGGGGTGAGGAAGTGGCTTCTGAGGGTAGCGGCTGTACAGGTACACCTGCAGCAGGATGGTGATGTCCACAAACACCTGAAGTAGGCCGCAGATTGTGAACTGGAAAGGGGCTTGATTCAGTACAAAATATACAGTCTTGAACGTATCTCCACTTGTCCACATCAATACCATTTTGATGCTGAGGAAAGCAAAATACAGAGAGAATAAGTATACATTAAACGCATTACACATACCTTTTAGCATATTACATGGGATTGCTTTCCAAGGCCCATGTTGCCATTTAATAATTCCTGCCTATAACGTAATGTTATACATTAAAAATGCATTGAATTTCACATAAGCAACACACTTCAGTGGTGCATGTAACATACACCAGTGAGCATATTTAATTTTATTCTCTTTTCATTTACTGGCCCTATTTATCATGCCACGTCGTTGTTTTTTTTTTTCTATTAATTATAGCTGCTAAAATTTCATTTTCTGCCACGGTGATTTAAAAATGTAAATAAATAACACTCATTTCCATCAATGCATTTACATGTCCGGAACGACGGGACTCAAATAGTGACAAGGTCTGGTATAGGTTAAAAAAAATAAAAGTCTATACATTCTGTAATAAAATGTAAAGATGAACAGCCCTTTTTAATACAAACTTGGATTAGATTATAACAATTACACTACAGCAAGTGTTCCTCCCCGCCTAGCAAGTAAGAGGCTGTAGGCACATCATGAAATGTGCACTTAAACCCAATACATTCTAGAATAGTTATAAGGTGATTCAATTTACGGGTTTCTATTGCAGTAGTTTATACCTATATGCTTCGGTTCTATACACATATGCATAGGACATTATAGTATTCCCTGTCAGGTTTATTTACTAAGCTTGAGTGGTTTGAAATTCATAATTAATTTCCAGCTCTAGGCCAGAATAGCTGAACTGAATAAAAATACAAGAATGTTATATTTTATTACAGTTATTTTAGCCTAAAATCCGAATCGCTTTGAATTCTGAAAAACTGATACTTTTCATGACACGTAGCACGAAAACACATCGATCATTATAAGATTTGTCAAGCTTGACAAAGATCTTGGTGAATTTCGAAATGCTGTTCTATAGTATTTTTTTCGCTCCAATAAATCTGCCTAATTTGAACCTTGTGAGTGGCTGACGCCATTGTAATTTACACTTTGTTCGAAAAAAGTAGTCTAAAGTACTAACTGGTACAGTTACCAGGAAAACCAGTGCAACCAGCACTGTATTGTAATGTATTCATCCCTGGCACTGCTGATGCGACCACAAAGCTGGATGTGATTTCACAAGGCATCATAAAAACACCAAAAACACTATTTCCAGATTAAAAACCAAAGAAAAAAAAGTTACCTGCGCTCTCTCCTTAATCCCTATGTATATTTAGACAAATGGAGGTAAAAAATAAATAAAAAAAATAAAAAATACCCCTCTCTGTCTCAGTGGAGAGATCTTTGTCAGAAGCTCAAGGAAGCAAGGTGAAGTATCAGTGTAGGACCCGCTTAGGGGGGTCTGCTCTGATGTTGGCAGGCGGGCATTCCCTCCAATGGCCATTGGAGTAACTAGATGACCTCCATTTGTCTAAATATACATAGGGATTAAGGAGAGAGCGCAGGTAACTTTTTACCTTTGGGTTTTAACTATTTATTGGGGCTGATGTGTACTGTGGTCATTGCTGCCGCACAGGAGTGATGGGAGTGAGCGCAGGACTTATCTTTTTGAATTTGTATTCACTATTTCCAGATTGTTTGTGAGCCACATTTCTTTTACACTTTTCATCTAATATAATAAATGATGTTATTAAGTATGTTATAGTTCTCTTAACGTAGCAGATAAAGCTAAAAATATGAGAGAGAGAGAGAGAGAGAGAGTGTTTGTTTATGTAAAAAACAAATATATGGTTTTAGCTCAGCTGGAAAACGTGTACTAAAGAGATTTTGTTTTTTATCCAACGTCATAATGTATGTTTACATTCAAAATGCACATTCGTTCTGCACTTTTTAAATCACACATTTCCAGAAGTGCTTAGAGTTTATATTATATTATCTTATAAATCAGCACTTTCTAAAGTAGAATGAACCTGTTCTCTCTCTTTGGACAAGAGTCTGCAGGTACAGGACTTGGAATTCCCATTTCTTGACATTAAACCTACACTAAAACAATCCAGTTAGTTCATCACAATCACTGCACAGGCAGAAAATCTCTGTGACAAAGGCAATTTTCTGGCATTGTTTAGCAACCCTACTTTTTCTTTTGCTGGTTATGCATTTTTCTTGCTCCAAAATTTTCCAGTTGAGTTGAGCAATTTGTTCATGCTGACAAGAGTAATGGCGTTCTGATGTCCTGCCGGTGTGCCCTTTAATACAGCACAATTTTATCTTTTATAGCATCAATCATAAAACATATTTGGAGGTGGTTTACGGGATCTATAAAGAAGACATGCTACAGTAAAAACGGCTGGATGTACTGGAGTGAGCACAAAGCACATTGGCCAGATGTCACTTGTGAGTATTGGATCTTGGCATAGCTTTCAACACAGCCAATTTCATACAGGGAAGAAATACAATACGTTTCTTCAAACTGGAACTAAAGATATAAAGATAATGCGAAAAGAAGAGAGGAAAAAAACAAAACACAAACTCCTAAATTGCGAGATAACAGGACTATAAAGGCAGCGGAAGCTCAGCATTAAAGGGCCACTACAGCCTGAAGTTGAGCTCCCTTTTAATTCTATTATATACCCTTTATATAATGTACTAGAGGAGTAAGATCCAGTAAGATCCTATTTACTGGTAAGTGGCTGAATCTTCAATTCTAGCTCTCCCATGGTTTTCAGTGGGAGCACTAAACATGTCCTCTATAATCCTCTGCACAGAAAGGGCTTGTGCAATATGTACTGTGATGTAATTCCAGTAAAATACAAGTTTAGCAGGCTAAGATTGCCACAAGGCATATGTATGTATATGTGTTTGTAGTATCAGTTAGTTAATAACACGTAGCTAAGATACTGTCATCACTGTACTGACCAGGTGCAGGAATGTAAGAACTGGAATTACGCGTCCCTCTCCTTTGTATCAGATGAGCCACGTGGTTAGACCGGATGGATGAGTTTAGACTCTATTCATTAAATAGGTTAAGGGTATGTGTGGGTGTAGTTAATTGTGGGAGGAGCTACAGTGCTATATAAGGAATGTACTCTATGTATTCAGTACTCAGACTTTGCTGTATTTTGGTGACGCTAGTCCCTCTGAGTCCCGATCGGTGATCCAATAAAGAATCTCTTCCTTCCTGAAGAAACCTGTGTCCATCTCTCTGTGCTTGGCTTCCGTCAGTTTCTCCGGTATCATTTGGTGCATTGGCCGGGAAGCTCATCGTTCAACGGTAGCTGAGAGGCAGAGGCGTGAGACGGTCTATCTTTGCCCACGTTCTCTACGGCTGCACCCCTGAACTTCTGCGTGGACCTCCCTTCGTCTCGGCGCCACTGGTCTGTTGTCCAGGAGATCATCGGCCTCTACGTGAGAAGTGCTGGGGTGTCCCCGTCGATGAGTGTGAACTCAGGTTCAGGAACGAGGAGGTAAGATAACTGCTGTTTTAGACGGCAGGACCCGCTAGGGGTATACCGATTGTGCGGTAGGCCCAAAGGGGTTTTTGAATCTGTATCTGCCCCCTCTGTCGGAGGGAAGGAGCGAAGGCGCACCGCTCGATCGAACGCTCTTTAGTCAGACCGTTTGATTTGGTTAGTCAGGCGGGGTCCTGGTGTAAGATAGCCCTAGCCGGACACCGGTGTCTTGTCTAGACTAGCGTTCTAGGGTGTATATTACGTTCGCTAGGTCGGAGGGACCGGGAGACTAAGCGGCGCCTGTGTAAATTCGGTTCGCTAGTTCTCATCCTATCTGGGCTAAGTAGGAAGGCGTGTAAATTTGGAACCCACTAGACTTTTGATAGTACGACTAAGAGGCGCCTGTGTAAATTCGGATCTCTAGCTCGTTGTATAGTGCGACTAAGAGGCGCCTGTGTAAATTCGGTTCTCTAGCTCGCTATGTATATGTGGTGATTGGGCAGTGTGGCTAACCAAAACGGGTGTATATAGTTTTAGGTAGTCCATTCAAGGTACTGGCCAATAGTTTAGTTGGGAATTGTAAATGTGTTAACGATTGTTTTAGTAAAGTGTATATCTTGTTAGATAGCGCGAGCTCAGCCGTCTAGCGAGAGTGTTAATAGTGTGTTGCTGTATTATAGTGCACGGTACCATAACCCTGTATATTTACTGACATTATATAATAAGTACTAATCATTGTCGTCCATTGCATGTTTAACACCATAACCACTAATAATTGTATTGTGACCTTAACTTGTGCTTTGACCTATGCTAACCGTACTGTAACCGCTATTTGTAAAAGACGATGTTACTGGGGTGTGTTATAGACGGGTAATTCGTATATAGAGAATTATAGCGTGGGTGACTGTGTAGTTACGCCAAAGGGCATAATATTGATTATATAGTGACTGGTGTAGCAGCTGTGTGTGTACGGGAATTCCCTGAGTGTTTATTGTTATTGTGTACGTTTCACTTGGTAACCGTACCACGTGGTGCTGTTGCCAGAGGAAACGGGTGTGACTGTTGAATAGTACGCGTGTATAGTAATCGTTGTCGACGACGTTCCACTGTTAAATATGGGTGCGTCGCAGTCAACGATTCCGGATCCCTTAGGATGTATGGTTAAGAATTTTAAAAAGGGATTCAAAGTTTGTGATTTTGGGGTTAAGATGTCCCCTGTACGTTTGGTCACTTTGTGCACTAGGGAGTGGCCTACTTTGGTTGCGGCATGGCCGCCACGTGGCAGTTTGGATCCAACTCTGGTACAGCGCTTACACGTGGCTGTATCAGGTAGGCCTGAACTTTACGGCCAGTTTCCTTATATTGATTGTTGGAGACAGGCCGTAAATGACTCGCCAAAATGGCTCCGGACATGCCACGAGGAGCAGTGTCGCCTCATGGTAGCTAGGACTTGTTCGTCCACTAGGACTGGTGTTAGGCCCATTTTGGACACGCCCCCTGAGTCCGAGATCCCTTTGCCGCCCCCTTACTTTCCGGTAAGAGGAAGTGACGCAAATACAGGAAGTCCTGTAACCCTTCCCTCATTACCCTCATCCACTTCCGCTTCCTCCTCCAGTACAGGATCCACCCCCCCTCGTACTAAATCTCCCCTTCCGGAACCAGAACCCACCCCCATTAGAAACGAATATCCTGATTTGGCGCCACTTCAGACTTCCGGTCAAGCTTCATCTAGCTCGGCCCGAAGTGTTCTATTCACTACCTTTTCCCAAAACCAACCTCCCACATCCCCATACCCTATATCTCCCCGACCGGAACCCATGACTGACGCTTCCCTACGTAGCCCCATCCAAACCCGACAGTTGACTGGTGCCCAACAATTAAAGCACTATCAGATGCCTCTTCGCTTAAATCCCGGGTCAGCTTATATCGATGCCGCAGGTCAAATGGCACACGCTGACCCTGTCTTCGTATATGTCCCTTTCACCACTACCGACCTTTTAAACTGGAAGACCCATAATTCCTCGTATACTGAGAAACCACAAGCCATGACTGATCTGTTCACCTCAATAGTACAGACACATAATCCGACATGGGCTGATTGCCAGCAGTTATTAATGACTTTATTTAACAATGAGGAAAGGACAAGAATAAATCAAGCAGCCATTAAAGCATTAGAGGATAGAGCCCGTGCTTTGAACCAAGCTAATCCAGCAGCATGGGCCGCAACACATTATCCCAACACTGATCCCGATTGGAACGTAAATGGTGCTGATATGGTTCAACTCAGAGCCTATAGAGACGCTATAATTGCTGGCATGAAAGCCGGAGGAAAGAAAGCCATTAACATGTCGAAGACAGTTGAGGTGATCCAGAAAAGCGATGAAGCGCCCAGTGTCTTTTATGACCGATTATTGGAGGCGTACCGCTTGTACACCCCCTTTAATCCGGAAGACGCAGACAATTCCCGAATGGTGAACTCCGCCTTTGTCAGCCAAGCTTACGGAGATATTAAGCGCAAGCTACAAAAGTTAGAAGGGTTTGCAGGTATGTCAATCACCCAACTAATGGAGGTAGCTAATAAGGTGTATATGAATAGGGAAACAGAAAGCAAGAAAGAGGAGGAGCGCAAGATGCGTAAAAAGGCTGATATGCTAGCGGTAGCGATCGCAGGCGTAGATAAACGGGGCCCAGATAGAGGCAATAATAGATGGAGTAGGGAGCCTTTGAGTAGGGATCAGTGTGCGTATTGCAAGGAAGAAGGGCATTGGAGGAACGAATGTCCGCAAAGAGAGCAGTACGAGAGAGACCAACCCAGGGCAGGCTACGGAAACTTTAGAGGCAGAGCGAGAGGTAGAGGAGGTCCCGGAGGGAGTAATGGTTATAGAGGGAGTAATGGGAACAGAGGAAGTGTTAGGGAAGACAGGTATATTCCAGCAGCGCAAAGGTCTCGCGATAGAGAAGGTAGGGACTTTGTAGGATTGGCTGACACGGTCATGGAGGACTATTGATACCGACCGGGCTCCATCCCCCTTGGTCGAGCGGAGCCTATGGTCGATGTATCAATAGGGGGGAAAAGGAGTGCGTTCATGATCGACACTGGTGCTGAACATTCAGTGGTGACTAATCTAGTTGCTCCTCCATCTGGAAGGACTATTACTGTGATAGGAGCAACTGGAAGAAGTGCTGAAAGACCGGTTCTTAAAAGTCGACTCTGTACATTGGGAGGCCACGTAGTAAAACACCAATTCCTTTATATGCCTGAATGTCCAGTCCAATTGCTGGGACGTGATATGCTATCCAAATTACAAGCGCAGATTACGTTCCTACCAGATGGAACAACATCTTTAAAGTTTAATGGACCTTCAGGTATTATGACTTTATCCGTACCAAAGGAAGAAGAGTGGCGACTTTATACAGTGTTGACTAGCCAAAACCCTAGGAGTGATGAGACATTGTTTAACATACCAGGAGTTTGGGCAGAGAACAACCCACCAGGACTGGCCCGCAATATTCCACCAATAAAAATTGAACTGAAACATGGGGTTTATCCAGTGAGCCTAAGACAATATCACATTCCGCAGAAGGCTAAGAAGAACATCCAATCCTATCTGGATAAGTTCATACGGTATGGTATCCTAAAATTCTGTACTTCCCCCTGGAACACCCCATTGCTGCCTGTTCAAAAGCCCGGCACAGATGAGTATCGACCTGTGCAGGACTTAAGAGCAGTCAATGATGCGGTTGTTAGTATACATCCAGTTGTACCCAATCCATATAACCTGCTTGCTTTAATTCCGGGCGGGGCTACTTACTTCACAGTCTTAGATCTCAAAGATGCCTTCTTTTGCCTCCGAATTGCCGCAGAAAGTCAATGTATTTTCGCTTTCCAGTGGGAGAACGCTGTAACGGGCTCAAAACGCCAAATGACTTGGACAAGACTGCCCCAAGGGTTTAAAAATTCACCTACCCTATTTGGTTCAGCCCTAAGTCAAGATCTATTGGATTTCGAGTCCATCCCAGGAGAGTGTGTATTGTTACAATATGTAGATGACTTGTTGATAGCAGCAGTTACAAAAGAAATCTGTCAGCAAGCAACGCACGATCTACTACACATTCTCTGGAAGGCAGGATACAAGGTGTCTAGAAAGAAGGCTCAGTTGTGTTTGCCAACTGTCAAGTATCTAGGATTCCATATCTCTGAAGGTCAAAGGATTATGGGGCCAGAGAGAAAAGAAGCTGTCTGCCAAATACCAATACCCAAGAATAGAAGACAAGTGCGAGAATTCTTGGGGGCAGCAGGCTTCTGTAGGATATGGATTCCCAGCTATGCGATACTGGCAAAACCTCTGTACGCAGCCATCAAAGGTACAGAGCACGACCCCTTCTTATGGACCCAAGAACAGCAAACGGCATTTGAAGATGTGAAGAAGGCTTTGATGAGTGCCCCAGCATTAGGTCTACCTGATCACACACGACCATTCTACTTATATGTACACGAGCAAAGAAGAATGGCTGTGGGAGTATTGACACAGTACTTGGGATCATGGCAAAGACCTGTTGCCTACATGTCTAAGCAACTGGATGCAGTGGCCAGCGGACTTCCACCTTGTCTAAGAGCCGTAGCTGCAGCCGCCCTGCTAGTAGCTGAAGCCGATAAACTCACTCTGGGTCAAGAACTTTATGTACGAGTCCCACATGCAGTACAGACGTTGTTGGATTACAAAGGAAATCATTGGTTTAGTAACAGCCGTATGACCAAGTATCAAGCAATGTTGTGTGAAAACCCAAGAGTGCATTTAGAGACTGTAAACACCTTAAATCCAGCTACCCTTTTGCCACAACCTACTGAAAGTCAACATGATTGTTTGGAAGTAATGGATGAAGTATTCTCAAGTAGACCAGATCTTCGTGATTTTCCCATCCAGAACCCCGATGTTCAATATTACACCGACGGCAGTAGTTATGTGAAAGAAGGGATCCGCTATGCAGGATATGCAGTGACAACAATAGACAAGGTGATAGAAGCTCGGCCACTGGCGAAAGGAACATCAGCACAAAAGGCAGAATTAATAGCACTAACACGAGCGTTACAATTGGCTGAAGGTTTAAGAGTAAATATCTATACGGACTCTAAGTATGCGTTTTTAACCACTCATGCCCACGGAGCTTTGTATAAAGAAAGAGGACTACTGAATTCAGAAGGCAAAGAAATCAAGTACGCAGCTGAAATCCTACAACTATTGGAAGCAGTGTGGGAGCCGAAAGAAGTCGGTATCATACATTGTCGAGCGCATCTGAGAGGAGATGGTGATGTAACCAAGGGAAATCGGATGGCAGATAGTGCAGCTAAGCGTGCTGCTGAATCAGGAAGACAGGAGTATGTGGGGCATATAGCTGCTCTTATACCAACTCCACTGTCCCAATGGACTCCAGTTTATACAGCTCAAGAAGAGGAGTGGTTAAAGACTGAACCGGGAAAGTATCTGGAGAACAAGTGGTATCAGCTAGAAGATGGAAGAATAGTTATCCCAGCATCGCTAGCGGTAGAAATTGTCCAAAATTATCACAACGGGACACATTCTGGGAGAGACAGTACTGAAGAATCTCTCAGGAAACATTTCTACATACCAAGATTGTCCAACTTGACTCAGGCCATTGTACGCAGATGTGTAACGTGTGCTAAGAATAATGCAAGACAAGGACCAGTAAAGCCACCAGGAGTTCAGTTTATGGGGGGACTCCCCATGTCCGATCTACAAATAGACTTTACAGTAATGCCTAAATCGGGTGGACATCGTTACCTGTTGGTAATTGTGTGCACCTATTCAGGCTGGGTAGAAGCATGTCCTACTCGTACAGAGAAAGCAGGAGAAGTTGTGAGATTCCTGCTACGAGAAATAATACCCCGATATGGACTACCCTGTTCTATAGGATCGGACAATGGTCCAGCTTTTGTTCATCAGTGCCTACAACAACTGACTCATATGCTTGGTATAAAGTGGAGGCTTCATACTGCATATAGACCCCAGAGTTCTGGTAAGGTAGAGAGAATGAATAGAACTATAAAGAACCAGTTGGCTAAAATGTGTCAGGAAACCCAACTTAAGTGGAACGTTCTCTTACCTATAGCCTTATTGCGAATCCGCAGTACCCCTACCAGAAGGATGGGCCTCTCTCCTTTTGAAATCATGTATGGGCGACCACCTCCCGTACTTGGTAACTTAAGGGGGGACTTGAGTCAGTTGGGAGAAGGAATTACCCGGCAGCAGGTTGTAGAGTTGGGTAAGACTATGGAGGAGGTACAGAAATGGGTACAAGATAGATTACCTGTGAATATTTATCCCCCTGTTCATAGTTATCATCCAGGAGATCAAGTGTGGATTAAAGAGTGGAATAATGTACCGTTAGGGCCCAAGTGGAGAGGTCCTTATGTTGTTCTTTTGTCTACCCCTACAGCGATAAAAGTAGCAGAAGTGACTCCGTGGATACATCACTCCAGGGTTAAACCAGCAGCAGTCGATTCTTGGCAAGTTACAGCAGATCCAGAGAATCCCTGCAAGATCCGGTTAAAACGCACTACTCAGTCGGAGTAACGAGGAATTATTGTGGATTACAAATTTTATTGTTACAGGTGTGAGTGAGAAGGCCATAATAAAGCCTGTCCGCTTACCATCACATAGTGTATAAGCCAGGAAAGTCTCGAAGGGACACCTGTGAAGATGAGCAGAACTCCATTCCCTGCAGCCCCTCACATCCTGGAAGCTGAGGCGCCATCGCACGGACGAAGACTGAGGATGACGGCGAAAGATGTGCTTTTGATAGTGTTTATTTATATGTGTTTTTATATTCAGGAAGGTAGAGGTACCGACACTCCTAGCTGTGAGGTATGCATTAAGACTACGAGAACAGGTAACCATATTTCCCAAACCCTAATTTGGCATTCACAATACGAATGTAAAGGAGATGTATCGAGATGTAGATACTTAAATATAGATTATAGTGTGTGCCATTTAGGAGTAGGAGAACCTAAGTGCTTCAGTCCGGAGTATCAGCCTCGTACAATTTGGTTGACTCTCAGGAATGGAGATCCTCAGGGGACCCTAATTAATAAAACGGTGTTAGAATCCGTACATTCTTCGGGTGTTCTGCTATTTGATGCGTGTAAAGCGATATCGAGTGGTAGAAAGCCGTGGAATGTATGTGGGGATCTTAGATGGGAGAGGACGTATGGGTCTAACGATAAATATATTTGTCCCAGTAGCAAAAATAAATATGTAAGTCCTAGATGCCCAAATAGAGATTATAACTTTTGCCCATATTGGTCTTGTGTGGGGTGGGCAACTTGGGGACAGACAGTAGACAAAGACATGATAGTGACTAAGTTGCCGACTAGCCCTTATTGTAAGTCTATGGAATGCAACCCAGTCCATATACTCATTAATAACCCCGACAAGTTCTTAGATAAGTATGGAAATTTATTTGGGTTTCAAATATACGGGACGGGTTTAGATCCTGGGACATTATTGTTTATAGGAATAGAGACTGATACGGTATCCTCCCAGACTCATCAAGTATACCATTCCTTTTACGAAGAGATGAGTATAGATAATAAGATCCCCCATAATGCTAAAAACCTGTTCATCGATTTAGCTGAAAGTATTGCCGGTAGTCTTAATGTTACCAACTGCTATGTGTGTGGAGGTACTAACATGGGAGACCAATGGCCTTGGGAAGCAAAGGAGGTAATGTCCGGTTCTGAGGCAGTTGACCAATTAATATCTACACAAGCCGATTATCATATGAGTGTTAGAGGTAAATCTGAGTGGAGATTAAAGACCTCCATCATAGGTTATGTTTGCATAGCAAGGAAAGGAATAATGTATAATACTTCTGTAGGAGAATTAACTTGTCTAGGGCAAAAAGCTTATGATGATGATACAAAGAATACAACTTGGTGGTCGGCTTCAAATGTCTCAGAACCATCTAACCCGTTTGCTAGATATGCCAATTTAAAGGATGTTTGGTTTGATCTATCCATCACATCTACTTGGAGAGCCCCAGCAAATTTGTACTGGATCTGTGGTAAGAAAGCCTATTCGGAGCTGCCACAGGACTGGGAAGGGGCATGTGTGTTGGGTATGCTCAAACCATCCTTCTTCTTGTTACCGATTGAAACAGGTGAGACTTTAGGTGTTAAAGTGTATGATGTGAATCATAGGAAGAAAAGGGGACCCATAGAGATAGGCGCCTGGGAAGATGATGAATGGCCTCCCCAGCGTATTATAGATTACTATGGGCCAGCCACGTGGGCTGAGGATGGTACCTTTGGTTATAGAACCCCTATTTATATGCTCAACCGTATTATAAGATTACAGGCGGTGGTTGAGATTATCACAAATGAGACATCACAAGCGCTCAATCTTCTAGCGAAGCATAACACCAGGATGAGGACAGCAGTCTACCAAAATAGATTAGCCTTGGATTACCTTTTGGCAGTAGAGGGAGGTGTATGTGGGAAGTTTAACCTAAGTAATTGCTGTCTTCAAATAGATGACGAAGGGCAAGCAATAGCTGAGCTTACTAGCCATATGGTTAAACTAGCGCATGTGCCTACTCAGGTATGGAAAGGGTACAATCCAAGTAGTTGGTTTGGTAGCTGGTATGAGTGGTTTGGAGGGCTTAAGGCAGTGGTAGGTGGAGTCCTACTGATTTTACTGTTGTGTCTACTCCTACCGTGTCTTATACCCTTAGTAGTTAGGTCTGTGCAAAGCCTGATAGGAAGTATAGCAGAGAGGAAGGCTGCTGCACAGATAATGGCGATATATAAGTATAAGGCTCTAGATCAGGGAGAACCAATGCAAGAAGATGAATGTTGAAGATTCACATCATAAGATAAGTCTGGTCTGGTTCATGGTAACCTGAGGTATATGCAAACCAAGGTTAAGTGATGCCTCAAGTAATTGTGAAATATCAGAGGCATCAAAGGGGGGAATGTGATGTAATTCCAGTAAAATACAAGTTTAGCAGGCTAAGATTGCCACAAGGCATATGTATGTATATGTGTTTGTAGTATCAGTTAGTTAATAACACGTAGCTAAGATACTGTCATCACTGTACTGACCAGGTGCAGGAATGTAAGAACTGGAATTACGCGTCCCTCTCCTTTGTATCAGATGAGCCACGTGGTTAGACCGGATGGATGAGTTTAGACTCTATTCATTAAATAGGTTAAGGGTATGTGTGGGTGTAGTTAATTGTGGGAGGAGCTACAGTGCTATATAAGGAATGTACTCTATGTATTCAGTACTCAGACTTTGCTGTATTTTGGTGACGCTAGTCCCTCTGAGTCCCGATCGGTGATCCAATAAAGAATCTCTTCCTTCCTGAAGAAACCTGTGTCCATCTCTCTGTGCTTGGCTTCCGTCAGTTTCTCCGGTATCAGTACGTCAACACTCAGAAATTACTTGCAGTAGTTTCAATTAAGAAAATACATGAATGAAGCCACTATGCATGAAGACAGAAGTCAGATGAAGCTTGTTACCTTACCATATAACTGAAATCTTAAATGATCAAAACCTGGAGCTGATGTAAAAAGACTATCAGACTATGATGTCATAAAGAAGGACCTTACAGCTGAAATAATAATTGCAAATTGGAGCAGTTACTAGCAATCCTAATGGAGGCTAAAGGTGACAGGGGACCACCTTACACAATACGTACAAATATACATTGTTATGGTTCTTGCAAAATAACCATGATAAATACGAGGGATAACAAAAAATAAATGTTTTTTTTTTTTTTTTTTTAATGAAACCGCAACAAATTTTAGCAGGAGTTTCCCGTGTCATGAGACTTTGCCAGAGTAGCAAAGAATTCTCTGTGTTATAGTTCTATAGCACCTGGGGGTCTACTGATTCACCATCCCTAGCCTAGAGATTTAAGCAGTGCAAGTTCAGGAAAAGTCAAACTACTGCTTAGGGCCCAGGCAGGGTCACAGTGGGGACTGGAGCTCTGGCTCTGTATGTGAGGGGGGGGGGGAGGGGCGGGGGGTTCTCTCTTCTTGGCCCTTTGCTTATTCCCTACCTCAAGGGAGTTTCTTGATCTGCAACTCTATCGAGTGCAGATCACTTTAAGAGCTCCCTTGCGGTTCCTATGGCACTTCTCAATAACTCACTGACTGAGTGCTGGGACCCTGCAAAAGCAGGAGGGGGCACGTTAAATTTTTTCCCAACAGACTCAGACCAGTCCACACAAACAATACTCTACCACCACACACAAGAGTCACAGAAACAGAGCCCAGGGCTTTAGGAGATGGCCCTAAACTGACAAATAAGTTTGTTTTCCTGGCACTATTGTGGTCCTTTAAAGTGATTATTAATACATTGCTTTCATATTCATTGGTGCCATTATAGACTGAATATTTAAAAAGGGAGGATTAAAACAGTTTGATTGCTGACTAAAGGACACTAACATGGGACTCCTGGCGTGATTACTATAGCATACTGTTAGTGGTTATGGAGCTTAGAAAGCACCTTCAAAAATAAAAATAAAAAATGCTAAAAAAAATTCCAGGGAGAAAACCCCCCCAAAACATCCTTTATATATTTTATGTGCATACAGAATCTTATAAATAGGAGAGAAATGTTAATTTTTTGGACCTATGAAATATTAAAATGAATATATGTTCCCTCACAAACAGTATGCACTGTACTGTTAAAATACTATATTATACGGCTCTTCAGAAGAGCATACTAGATTTTTTTTGCACACATTGCTTAGCATGCAATACATTCTGGAAGAATAGCAAAGTCTATCTGTATTTTTATTATGTGATGTTTCCATGATAAACAATGGACCAAAAAGACCTCTCAATGAATCTAAGAATTGTATGTTTTATGTAATTATCTAACTATAGCGCAGAGGTCTATGAAAGGTCCCATAAGGCTATAGGACCCTCTGTAGACCTAATATAGTGACAGCTACGGAAATTGATAAAGTTATGTTTTGGTCAACATCAGGCTTGTCTTATTACATATTTTGATTGTGTAGTCTATGAGTATTTCATAAACAATGTTTATCTACATACATTGGAGAGCTGCCTTAAACTTAAATGAAAGAACAAAAATAACGGTAGTATTCTTTTAATGAAACTGGAAGAATGGAATGATAAAATCTTCCTCAAACATACGCAAGAATATCGAGTTTAACATTACCTAACCTTCCTAGTCCTTACAACCTATACCGGCCATCAAAGTTTGGATGGATCAAGCAGAAAAACGTCCATCTGAGCAGCATACAATGTGTCAGGCCAAGCCTTGGGTGCCAGCACTACTTGAAAATGTGCAAATGAATTGCATCTGAAGACTCCTTGTACCATAACTACTAACATAATATAGTGGTTATACTGTTTAGTGTGTTCCTTTAAAGTGAACCCTTCATGACAGGTTTACTTTAATGGAATTGCCTTACAGCCACCGAATACATAATTTATCATAGAGCTAAATGATGCATTCAATATAAAATATTCAGATGATAACTTTACTTACCCTACAATACTTTATAGCAGGGCTGGGCAAACAGTATATCCCCAGATGTTGTAGAACTTGAACTGCCATGATGCTTTACACGCTTTCAAACTGGCAAAGTATCATGGAAGTTGGAGTTCTACAATACTTGGGGAGCTACAGTTCGCCCAGCCATAACTTAGGGCAAGGCTTGAAAAATTTGCTTGGGATCTAGGAGCCAGCTAAAAAAAGTTCGGAGTTATGTTTTTCAACGTCAAAAATAAAATTCTTACAGGGACACTATAGTCACCAGAAGCACTACAACTTAATGTAGTTGTTCTGAAGTCTATTTCCTGCCCCTGCATGCTTTTCAATATAAACACTGAGTTTTCAGACAAAAGGTAGTGCTTACATTGCTGCCTGGTGACACCTCTAGTGACAGTCACTCAGGTGGCCACTTGAGATGCTTCCTAGGTCAGTGCTTCACACTGTGCAGCAACTAAGTTAATATTCCCTATGGGGATGGATTGATTTAATGTACACTTTGAGGAGAAGTTGATTGGCACAGTGGCAGTTTGCCGCGCATGCGCAATAGTCTGCCAATGCTTTCCTATGGGGAAGCATTGGTATGGCTGAGATCAAGATTGATGACCTCAGCCAAGGAGGTGGGGCTAGTTGCGGCGTCACCAGCACGGTGTGGGGAAAAAGGTGAATAAAAACACATTTCCCATGTGATTGGAGGGGGGGGCTCATCATCTAAACCGACACACACACTCACTGACCGACACAGACACACACACACTCACTCACAAATAATACATTTTTTATTTTCATTTAAATCCACCCATCCTCCCTATCTTTGGAGAGCTGGAGTGGATAGGCTTTCCCTGGAGTCCAGTGGGGCTACTGTCATCTCCCTGCTCAGCTCCCTCTCGCATTCAGTGATGCGGGGCCGGAGTGACATCATATTCTGGCTCCTCGCATCACTGCAAAGTGTGCTAGGAAGCAGAACAGGGAGATTACAGCTCCCTCCCTCGCTGCTGCACTAAGTCAGTCGCCCGCCTCCCTCCCTCAGTCAGTTGCCCGCCTGCCTCAGCCCTCTGTGAGTCAACAGCACGTCTCTGCTCTCAGACAGCTGATCCCTTTGGGGGCTGAACAGGCTCACAAATCACAAGTGCCTGGGATGTGTCGAGACCTGCCTTATGGTATTGTAACACCCAGGTCTGGTACCGCCTGTGTTCTGCGACACTTGATGCAGACATGCTGGCTTTATTGTCCATTCGTTCTTATAGTCACAAGCTAGTGCTATAAGTATCAGCTAGGGAGTAACCATAGCAACCACAGTGCATTTACTGTGGTTGCTATGGTTACAGAGCAGGAGGACCACTAGTGGGAGTTCTCTCCTGCTCTCTGTATCAGTGAAGTCTTCAGGTATAGAGTTTTATACATTTGCTATTAATTCTGCCAGCACAATGTTCAGATTGATTTTAATGTACCTGGGGGGCATGGGGAGAGTCCTGAGGACATTCACTGAGCCACTGTTGCTCATAGCACCCATGAAAGAAAAAAGGCACCACACAACCAAGACTGTCACTGCCCATAATGCAATGAAAATACATCAGTTTATTTTAACTCTGTAAACTTTGATGTACCATGGCATATATTCAGTTTTCTATTAGGCCAGTACAGATAGAAATAAAACATAAATAATGCACAAAAATAGGCTTCCAACATTTGTTACAAATGGCAGTAGTTTGAAAAGCATAAGCATTTATATTCTGTATGCGTTGCCTGTATACGTGATAGTTAAAGAAACAAAAGCAATTTTTAACATACTCTTTTTATGCCATAAACCCATTTATACTTTGCAGAACTGAACTGTTTTTCTGTTTTTCTTTGATGAACATTTTTCACAGCTAGGGACCATATGCTAAAATGAAAACATCGGCAAAAGTGAACATATTTTCAACAACTGAAATTCCACATCAAGAGGACTTACACCAGCATTTGTTCAGGATCTGTTTTGGCATCCCGTAAGCGATTTGTTTTAGGTTTTTAGGACCTAGCAGAATTTTGTCTAATACAAACCAGGGAGCCCAAGCACTAAAATCGGGTTTCTGATTTTTAAAAGCGCTTTTGTGACCAGCTGCAATTCAACCCTTGCTCTACATTTGGGAACCACAATAACAATGCAGGACCTATGGCAAATATCAACATGGGTTACTTGTGACATCCTCAAAAAAAAAAAAATCTTCCCCTTGTCAAGCATCTAGGATGTTAAGCAAATCTGAATGCATTACAGCAGCCGATACAAAATTAAAATAGCTCTGCTTCATGAACACCACCATATTTTTTTTATATATAAAGTATCTCTGATAGCATGCACAAAAACTATGTATAGATTTGCTCCATTGCATTAAAATTCATATACAACTTCAAACCCATCAGTGTTAAAAGAGTTAAGAGAAATTGGCACTTTTATGAAGTTTCTAAGTTGCGATCTTGTCAGACAGCTGGGATGGTGATTTTCCGGACTGCTTTGGGCTTCAGTACAAAGTGGATGGCCAAGCTTCTCAAAAAGAAGCATTGCAAGTGAAGCATGATAAGTGACACACATGCGCATTGCCTCTCAATGCTTCTTTATGAGTATTGTAAAAAATATGTTCCTTGGTTCTCCAACAGTCTAGTTTCCAAAATGTACATTTGCATGGTTTCCTGGGTGTTAATACATTTTGTAACCACACTCTAATGCCTTTTTTTTTGCTACAAAAGACCAGAGATTCCTTCAGTGAGTGTGCTTAATCTCCCCTGAAAATGTTTGACAGTGGCAAAGGTCATAATGCCTTCAGAGAGATGATCAGTTGGAAATCAGCCTGCTGGTTGAGCAGCACTCGCTGTGCGATATCCCCATGGAAGTTCCAGGTGGCAAACTGAAGGGGATGAACCACGTAGTGAGGATAGAGCTTGATTCTTAGCCGGGGATTCGTTAACCCCTTTCTGTTACAAATATACAGTGTCTAATAAAATTGCATCAATTTGTACCAAACAAAGAGATAAGGCAGGGAGCATTTTTCCTTTTTAAGACTACATCTGCAACATTGCATAAATTTGAAGAAGAAGAAAAAAAAAAAAAGAAAAAAAAAGGTTTATTATATGACACTGAAATGACGATCGTTTAATGCAAAGTAAACGCATGCAAAAGTCTTATGCCTTTTACCCTTGCAATAACATTTATTCATGTGTGCTTTCCCTAATCATTTCCATACATGGTTATAATTTCCATAATTCTCATTGCACTTATTGCGGAATGATTTCTGGGTTTGTGTAAGCTGCACAGTCATTTTGCTGCTTGTTGCATTTGATGGACTAGCACCAAAGGCGTAGCGTGGGGGGTGCAGGGGGGGCCGGCCGCACCGGGCGCAACATCTGGGGGGCGCAGACTGGCCCACCGGGACACCGGTGCGCGGCCGCCTAGTGTGCACCAGCCCCGGCAGCAATTACAGGGTGACCGGCAGGAGGGGAAGCGCTCCCCTCCTGCCGGTCACATAATGTAGCATGGCCGAGCAGGCAGACCGGGTAGGGGAGCTTCTGATCCCCTACCCGGTGTAACAGGAAGCAGTAAGCGAGCCGAGAATGCTCCTCCCGCGAGCAGGCAGGTTGGAGCGTTGCCGTGCGTTATCATGGCAACGCTCCGACCTGCCTGCTGTTCTCGCGGGAGGAGAGCGAAGTCAGCCTGCAGCCAGAGGAGCTGCAGGCTGAACAGCACGCGACACCACTGGACCACCAGGGATTGAATTGAAGCTGTTCCCCCTCTCCCCTGGGCCCTGACCAAGGTAAGGGGGGAGGGGAGGGGAGTAATACAAAAGTTTTGTTTTTTTTAAATATAAATATATCAATGCTTTAACCCCCCCCCCATACACACACTACACTCCTCCCCCTCACCAACAGCACCCCCCCCACACACATAGAACCCCCCCACACACAGAACCCCTTCACGCACACAGAACCCCTCCACACATAAACAGAACCCCTTCGCACACAAAACCCCTCCACGCACACAAAAACCCCTCCACGCACACAAAAACCCCTCCACGCACACAAAAACCCCTCCACGCACACAAAAACCCCTCCACGCACACAAAAACCCCTCCACGCACACAAAACCCCTCCACACATAAACAGCACCCCGTCCACACATAAACAGCACCCCGTCCACACATAAACAGCACCCCGTCCACACATAAACAGCACCCCGTCCACACATAAACAGCACCCCGTCCACACATAAACAGCACCCCGTCCACACATAAACAGCACCCCGTCCACACATAAACAGCACCCCGTCCACACATAAACAGCACCCCGTCCACACATAAACAGCACCCCGTCCACACATAAACAGCACCCCGTCCACACATAAACAGCACCCCGTCCACACATAAACAGCACCCCGTCCACACATAAACAGCACCCCGTCCACACATAAACAGCACCCCGTCCACACATAAACAGCACCCCGTCCACACATAAACAGCACCCCGTCCACACATAAACAGCACCCCGTCCACACATAAACAGCACCCCGTCCACACATAAACAGCACCCCGTCCACACATAAACAGCACCCCGTCCACACATAAACAGCACCCCGTCCACACATAAACAGCACCCCGTCCACACATAAACTGCACCCCGTCCACACATAAACTGCACCCCGTCCACACATAAACTGCACCCCGTCCACACATAAACGGAACCCCGTCCACACATAAACGGAACCCCGTCCACACATAAACGGAACCCCGTCCACACATAAACGGAACCCCGTCCACACACACACACGGAACCCGTCCACACATAAACGGAACCCCGTCCACACATAAACGGAACCCCGTCCACACACACACACGGAACCCGTCCACACACACACACGGAACCCGTCCACACACACACACGGAACCCGTCCACACACACACACGGAACCCGTCCACACACACACACGGAACCCGTCCACACACACACACGGAACCCGTCCCCACACACACAAACGGAACCCGTCCCCACACACACACAAACGGAACCCGTCCCCACACACACAAACGGAACCCGTCCCCACACACACAAACTTACCCGTCCCCACACACACAAACGTACCCGTCCCCACACACACAAACGGAACCCGTCCCCACACACACAAACGGAACCCGTCCCCACACACACAAACGGAACCCGTCCCCACACACACAAACGGAACCCGTCCCCACACACACAAACGGAACCCGTCCACACACACACACACGGAACCCGTCCACACACACGGAACCCGTCCACACACACACACACGGAACCCGTCCACACACACACGGAACCCGTCCACACACACACGGAACCCGTCCACACACACACACACGGAACCCGTCCACACACACACACACACGGAACCCGTCCACACACACACACACACACGGAACCCGTCCACACACACACACACGGAACCCGTCCACACACACACACACGGAACCCGTCCACACACACACACACACACGGAACCCGTCCACACACACACACACACACGGAACCCGTCCACACACACACACACACACGGAACCCGTCCACACACACACACACACGGAACCCGTCCACACACACACACACACGGAACCCGTCCCCACACACACACACGGAACCCGTCCCCACACACACACACGGAACCCGTCCCCACACACACACACGGAACCCGTCCCCACACACACACACACACGGAACCCGTCCCCACACACACACACGGAACCCGTCCACACACACACACACACACACACACACACACACACGGAACCCGTCCCCACACACACACACGGAACCCGTCCACACACACACACACACGCGCGCGGAACCCGTCCACACACGCGCGCGCGCGCGCGCGGAACCCGTCCACACACGCGCGGAACCCGTCCACACACGCGCGGAACCCGTCCACACACGCGCGGAACCCGTCCACACACGCGCGGAACCCGTCCACACACGCGCGGAACCCGTCCACACACGCGCGGAACCCGTCCACACACGCGCGGAACCCGTCCACACACGCGCGGAACCCGTCCACACACGCGCGGAACCCGTCCACACACGCGCGGAACCCGTCCACACACGCGCGGAACCCGTCCACACACGCGCGGAACCCGTCCACACACACACACACACACACGGAACCCGTCCACACACACACACACACACACACGGAACCCGTCCACACACACACACACGGAACCCGTCCACACACACACACACACACACACGGAACCCGTCCCCACACACACACACGGAACCCGTCCCCACACACACACACGGAACCCGTCCCCACACACACACGGAACCCGTCCCCACACACACACACACACGCGCACGCGCGGAACCCGTCCACACACACGCGCGCGCGCGCGGAACCCGTCCGTCCACACACGCGCGCGGAACCCGTCCACACACGCGCGGAACCCGTCCACACACGCGCGGAACCCGTCCACACACGCGCGGAACCCGTCCACACACGCGCGGAACCCGTCCACACACGCGCGGAACCCGTCCACACACGCGCGGAACCCGTCCACACACACACACACACACACGGAACCCGTCCACACACACACACACACACACACGGAACCCGTCCACACACACACACACGGAACCCGTCCACACACACACACACGGAACCCGTCCACACACACACACACGGAACCCGTCCACACACACACACACGGAACCCGTCCACACACACACACACGGAACCCGTCCACACACACACACACACACGGAACCCGTCCACACACACACACACACACGGAACCCGTCCACACACACACACACACACACACACACGGAACCCGTCCACACACACACACACACACACACACACGGAACCCGTCCACACACACACACACACACACACGGAACCCGTCCACACACACACACACACACACACGGAACCCGTCCACACACACACACACACACACGGAACCCGTCCACACACACACACACACACACGGAACCCGTCCACACACACACACACACACACACGGAACCCGTCCACACACACACACACACACACGGAACCCGTCCACACACACACACACACACACGGAACCCGTCCACACACACACACACGGAACCCGTCCACACACACACACACGGAACCCGTCCCCACACACACACACGGAACCCGTCCCCACACACACACGGAACCCGTCCACACACACACACACACACACACGCGCGCGCGCGCGGAACCCGTCCCCACACGCGCGGAACCCGTCCCCACACGCGCGGAACCCGTCCACACACGCGCGGAACCCGTCCACACACGCGCGGAACCCGTCCACACACGCGCGGAACCCGTCCACACACGCGCGGAACCCGTCCACACACGCGCGGAACCCGTCCACACACGCGCGGAACCCGTCCACACACGCGCGGAACCCGTCCACACACGCGCGGAACCCGTCCACACACGCGCGGAACCCGTCCACACACGCGCGGAACCCGTCCACACACGCGCGGAACCCGTCCACACACGCGCGGAACCCGTCCACACACAAAGAACCCCCTCACGCACAAAGAACCCCCTCACGCACACAGAACCCCCTCACGCACACAGAACCCCCTCACGCACACAGAACCCCCTCACGCACACAGAACCCCCCCACGCACACAGAACCCCCCCCACGCACACAGAACCCCCCCCACGCACACAGAACCCCCCCCCCACGCACACAGAACCCCCCCCACGCACACAGAACCCCCCCACGCACACAGAACCCCCCCACACACAAACGGCACTCTCTCCACGCACAAACGGCACTCACTCCACGCACTATGATAAAATCCACGGGTTGGGGGGCGCAAATTACTTGCCTTGCCCCGGGTGCTGACAACCCACGCTACGCCACTGACTAGCACTATTTACGTATATATGCATTTGTTCTGGCCATAGTTATAGTGATCAATACATTCATCATTACTCAACAACATACAAATAGCCCATTTATGCTGCACTCCACAGCAGTGCATACACTCACATTTTACCCATCCTGCTATTCACCCTAGTTACAGGTCAATCTGACAACAGTCCATCTCCCAGCAAAAAAAAATATTTATTTTCACTATCCCACCCAGCCAACCCCCTCCTCTAGCCCGGCTTGTTTTCAGTTTGCTTTGTAGCTTGCCTCTCCAATTGCATGATATGTTCTCCATATCTCCTCCATCATTTCACATTCCAAAATTTTCAGAAAAAGTCATCTAAAGCTTCTCTTCAAATTCTCCTTGCTCACTTATGTCTCAGTTCACATCATAATGGTGCTGTAAATGCTAGAACGTGGTTCATGAACTGGGGCTTCTTTTTCTTCTGCACTGTCTGTCTACACTCCATCATCATTAATAAATTGGAATCATAATAGTTATCAGAATGGAGTGGTTTCTCCAAGCCTGGAGCTATTTTAGATAAACTACACACCAAACGGCACGGACTTAAATTTAATAAACACTGCCTGGAAGACATGCAGACATCCACATATTATTTGAGTCAGCACTTGTCACCTACATGGATAATTATTGAAGATTCGTGAGCATCTTGCTAAACTGTGTTAAAGTCTTCTGAAAAAATCCCAAGTACTTAAAAAAAAAAAAGGAAAAGGAAAAAAAAGGCTTATTTAGATGGCTATAAGCAGTGCCAAAAAATTAAGCTAATGGAAGCCGAGATGGAAGAATACAAACCAAATGTTGAAGATCTGTATTAAAAAAATATAAATAATAAAAAAAAGGGAGGGCAAGTAATTTGTCAACTACTTAAAGGAAATGTTTAGATTAAAGGCCAAAAACAAAAAAAACAAAAAAAAACACAAACACCCAGCTAAAACTGTCAGCAAAAAAAAAGAAAAGAAAAAAATATAAACATGCAAAATTATTCAGGCAAACTGAGACAGCTGATAAGCAAAGAATAGCTAAATCACTGGAGGCTCCAGAACATGTTTGAGGAGATTATGGAGATCTATAGAGAACGTGAAGGAGCAGTTCAATGCCTCAGTAAGGCATTGATCATCTATATCAGGGGTAGTCAATCTGGTATGGTTTGGGATTTCAGGTGGGCGGTGGTGGGTTCTGCAGAAAATGCCCGGGTGGGCATCGATGTCCGCGGGCAAAGGCCGGCATGGGAGATCATTTCATCTTGCTGTAAGTCCTCTCGTGCTGTTGAGGAGATCAAAGATCTCCCTCACCAACCCTCTGGCACTTAGTTCGAGCAGAGGGAGGGAAGGCTCTGTGTTCCTCCCGCGAGCAGGCTGGTCGGAGCATTGCCGCACATTACCATGGCATTGCTCCGATACAGTGCTGTGCTCGCTGGACAACAGGAGAGTCAGGCTGCAGCCAGAGGAGCTGCAGGCTAAAGCGAATATGCCACCACTGGACCACCAGGGCTTGCAGCATTAAGTCCCCCCTCCCTGGTAAAAGGTAAAAAGAAGCGAGGGGAGACGTTTAGATTTTCACATCTCACCCACGTACACACAGTATAGACCGTATCCACCCTTCACACACAAACACCCCTCACACACACACTGACTGCCCCCCTCACATGCGCTGCCCCTTCACACATGCACAGCACAGCACCCCTCACACACGCACTGCCCCCGTCACACACACACAGCCCCCCACCACACTGGACCTCTTACCCACGCTGCCCCCTCACAAACACAAACACTACACACACAGCTCCCTTCAGACACACACAGAAAAAAGTAGAATAATAAAAAAATAAAAAATAAAAGATTAATTTAAGTAATTTTTTTTTTTTATCCTACTTTCAAAAAATAAAATAATATTTGCACTTGAGCTATAAAATTAGTTACTGCGACACTGGTGGACGGTAAGGAACTGTTACCATAAACAAAGATACAAAAGTGACCGGTAGGTATTAAAAGGTGGACTACCCCTGGTGTAAATAGTTTAACTCTCGAACGCCAGGAATTTTGAATAAAATAAAAAAGATTTGTTGCCCTATTTTGTTTCTTATTATTGTCCTTGCCAAGTATTACTCATAATAGAATAACAAATCAGGAGACAGTTTTGTTATACACAAGATTATTACATACAAGCTGCACAGAATAGAAGAGGTCTTGGATTTTGATATCAGCATTATGCTTAGCAATATTTCAAAAGAAAGCGTGGTTGACTTAGCAATATTCTGAGTGCAGTGTTTTTTTCATAAGGTCATATTAAAGTCTGCAATGTAATCGTTTCACTAGGCAGCCTGGAATAAGGTGATATTACAGAAAAAAAAGTTATGTTAAAGTAAAGAAGAGACAAACAGATTTAAGGGGGGAGAAGGGTGGGCAAAAACACAACCGTGTGGGATCTTTGGTAAAAGATTGACTTACTAAGTAAATAAGCCAATACATAAATCAGGCATTTAGAAAAAGAAAGGTGAGACACTCAATTAAATCCAATAGGTACTATAGGTCATTGAACTATCGAAAAGAACGTTAAAAATATGTTGAAATATGGGGTAAAGGAGAAGTCTGGGAACTTTGCCCAATGGTACAACTGTGCCTATACCAATCCAATTACAGGGTATAAACCCTGATCTCTCTTAATAGTATATGTTGAGAGGCTGCGTCTCCTCTTAAGGGCACTTTAAGTCTTTTACGTCACTTTTAATAGTGGTTATACTCAACAAATGGCTTACACTTTTGGAAAGGGAAAACCTTTTTCTTAAGGGCATTTACCTGGGTGATATAAAGTATATTCTCTTTATAGTTTAAGTTTATATTGTGTGTAGAACAATATAGTACTAGTGGGAAACTAACTGCATTTTGAAATTATTCTCTTTAAAGGTGCAGTTAGTCACCATGCCAGAATACAAGGGCACCCGGCATCAATACAGAGGGCGTGCGCGAGGGAACAGTGAGGAGCAGGAAGACTGAGCTCCCTCGCTGCCGCCAGGCACCTCTCCTCTCTGGCTGGGTAATTTTGGCAGAGTAGGCACCTGCAATGTGGGGATAGCAGGTGCCGACTCTGCTTTAGTAAGCATAGCAAACTTGCGGCTCACTTGGCCACAAAAATATTCATTGTGGGCCGCGAGTTTGACATGCTTGGCTTATATGATCAAGATTTCATTGGATTTTTTCTGATTACAAGGTAAGACAACATGGTCAGTGCAACTGAACAATAATAATGGTTTGTGTACTGCTTCAATAAAATAAAAACTGATTATCTAATTTTTCTTCATAATGCAATTCCTTTTTCTAATTTTATTGCATTTCTCTGAAGGTTTGCCAGTTTTCTAATGCCTTTTCGGGCCATTTCCTGCCAGTAATCTACCAGTTTTATTTATACATTGTAAAGAAATAACGAATTAAGCACCTGTGAGCTTGATCTATCTTTATTTTCTTTCAAGTTTGTTTGTATATTTCCTTCCTCTGTAGAAAATAAATATAAAAGCAGACGTTGTGATTTCATTCCCAGAGGGGGCTGGGTATTTTCCTTTTTTTTTCCTGCGATTTTTACTTCTGCAATTAACTTAGGTTCTGCAATTCAATTTTTCCTATACAGACAAAATTATATTGTGCTACCCTTTGCCCATAAATCATCCTCATGATTAACTTCATCATCTGTCTTTGTACCCATTTGCAATTTGTAAATATCTTGGTATGGAGAACAAAAGTGCAATTCATATCCTGATGGCTATATTAAGACTCCGGAATGTGAAATGACAGAATAACAATCTTTTCTCCCGTTCTTTTGCAAAATCAGCACAGCTCTGCCGTATTACAATCTGGATTGGCATGGTCACTTTCACAGCTATACTTGTTATTCATTCTAATATTAGCTATATCCTACTGTTCTAATACTTTTTATTATATGCATTAAAAACTGAAGTATAAAGCAATCATCCCACTCACATTTTCAAAAGTGTTCATTTGAGTAGAATGTATCACTGAACTGCGTTCTAAAACTCCAGCAAGCAATACACTGAGCAGCCACGACATTAAAACCACCTGCATAATATTATGTAGAGGCAAAAGAGCTCTGATGCGTCCCCAAGACCTGTGAATGTGACCTGTTGTGTCTGGCACAAGTCCTGCAAGTTGCGAGGTGAAGCCTCCATGGTCAGATCTGTTGTTCCAGCACATTACAAAGATGCTCAATCGGATTCAGAACTGGGGAATTTGGAGGACAAGACAACACCGGAACTCTTTGTCATGTTCCCCAAACCATTCCAGAACAATGTTTGCATTGTGGAAATGTGCATTATCCTGCTAAAAGAGGCCACTGCTATCCGGAAACACCATTGCCATGAAGGGAGGTATGTGGTTTGTAACAATCTTTAGCTAGGTGGCATGTGTCAAATGCCACGAATGAAAGCCAGGACCCAAGGTTTCCCAGCAGAACACCGACTCTGCTGGCCTTCTTTCCATACACATATATTTTTTATTTAAAAAATCTGTGTGTACATTGCTAAGGGTACCTGCAGAAATGCAGTGCGATGTCTGAAACATGGCGAAGAGCAGGTACATCAGTGCTCCCTTGACACCACCTCTATCTCCCCACTGGATGCATACATTTCGCCAGAGTAGGCTTCTACCGTCCACTTAAGCAGGTGCCTACCCGTTTTAGTGGATATTCCCCGGACTTGCAGGGCCCTATTATGGTTAGTCGACCACCTCCTGGGCCCCCTGTGACAAGCAGAATGCGGAGGGCATGGTCGCATATAAGGCCTCAGCGACCCCTGTGGCTCTGCCACTAAGCAGGGGGTTGACAGGGTAGCTGGGCCTCCTGTCACCGTGGTAGATCCGCCATAGTCTCTCTCACGCAGTTTAAAGTTCACCAATTGGTGGCAAATACAAAGATTGAAAGAAAATGTATATAAAATAGGCCCCTCACCCAAGTGTTAATCATTTTTTTGGCACAGATATGACAATACTTAAGCCAAAAAACATAAAAATCTGGTCTTGAAGTGGCTCTGATGTGACCTTGCACCACCTCCCCACCCCTCCACCCTCCCAACTCTACAAGTCCTTATTGGTCAGCTGACACTCTCAACCAATCACAGCTGCCCATTGTTTCTTAGGCTCATATTTCCTCACAAGGACCAGCTACTGGGGGTTCTCATGCACTATTAAAATATTTAAAACAGTTTAACACTGAATGAAAAAATTAAAGGATGACACCAGGGGACTGCAGACAGTGTAGCCACTTCAATGATTGAAGCAGTTAAAGTGCCTACAGTGTTTCCTTTAATCTCTACTCTGTCAAGTGGAGGAAATATACATAGGGCAAAGTAGTCCTTACTTTTGCCTTATATTTGTCAAGAGAAATAGATCAGAAATTAAGAAAAGTAGAAGAACAGATTCTGTCAGGGGAAGATAAAGAGAAACGATTAGAGAATAATTGAGTTCGGGATGGCAGTGGCACTTTAAAAAGCTCCATGCATATGTTAACTGCAAAAGGAAGCATTTAATTTTATATAAAAAAGTTCCACTTATTCTCCTTAACATATTGCTTTCCTCCAGTGCATTAGATGCCCTATTTTCAAAGTTTTGAACAACGCATTTTTTTTGTATCTGTAGCCAAACTTTTTTGTCCACGACGTAGATTTTTTTTTAAATGTCACTTTCCTTTTAGTTTAAACTGACAATTCTATTATAGTACCGACCTATTTTGGATTTTCTAGCTTCCCCTGAGCAGCATTTTTCCATTTCAATTTAAAAACCATGTAGGTTGGAATTTTTTCACCTTGCGTAGTGCTTCTGCAAATGCACATATTTACTGTGTAACATGCTCACGGCATACATTATTGGATTTTCCCAACAAACCCCCAACGGGATAAATGTCATAAATAAAAACACATAAAATACAAAAAGTGGCTTTTAAATGAGCACAACGTTAAAAGCGTACTATTTTGTAAGATATATTTGCATCACTGTACATATACTACACAGAAAAGTCTTTTAACCCATTAAGGACACATGACATGTGTGACATGTCATGATTCCCTTTTATTCCACAAGTTTGGTCCTTAAGGGGTTAATCAAAGTCCTGCAATAAAAGAAATTCCTTAATGCAAGAATTACTTGCATACAAAAACACATAAGTGTGCGGCACATTTCATTATGAGATACGCATAAATACTTGCATACAAAAAACACAAACATGCACACACTAATCAGCAACAGTATTAAACAGTAAATGGGTGTGATATATTAGGGAGCAAGTGAACAGTTTTTGAATTTCAGGAAAAATGGGCAAGAGAAAAGACTCACAGGTTGCTCACGGTTTAATAGACATGCACCTACTCGCAGGATAGCAAGTAGGGGCAGAATTTACTAATACTAAGTAATCTTTACATAGTATTAGTAAATTTGTCTGAAAGACCAATTTAGGTCTTTCAGCCTTTTGGCAGACAACTCCCTGATACCGTAGGAATTAGGGAGCTATCTACTAAGCGGCTGCAAAATGCAGCCATGGCACGAATAGGATCGGAGTTTCATTCATTCAAATGAAATTCCGATCCGAACAAAGTCCCGAAATGCATCCTAACACGAATGGAGAAACTATTCTCATTCTGTTATGACGAAATTCGGTAGTTTCGCCGGCGTTCTGTCTAAGTGACAGGACGTTCGGGAATACTGACAGGAAGCATCGCAATATCACGGAGGAAAGGTGAGAATTGTGGGAAAATTGCTCTGACCACCAGAAATTAAGCACACTTTGCTCCTCCGTTGGTCACAGCTGGTCAGGCGTAGGAAACCTCCATAAGACAAAGTAGTCCATACTTTGTCTTATGTTTTAAAGAAAACGAGAGCAGACAGGAAGAAATGAAGAACAGATCCTGACAGAGGGAGAGAAGAGGAATCAATTAAAGAAAGGCAAGTCCAGCATGACAGTGCCACCTTAAGTAAGGTTGGGGGTAGATTTCTAAAGGTTGTGTATTGTTCACTGTTACTAGATTAATGTTTCATTAGGCATGATTTCTCCACACTTAAGCGTGCTTCGATCTTATGTTTACCATACACTTTCCTCATATTATTAGGTTCTCACTATTTCTGTGACGTTTAGGGACTTCCTTATAAATAAAACCTCTTCTATAATTTGCAAGGTAGGTGTTACTGGAAAGAGTTATTTTGCTTCTCTGTGCCAGTCTAGATACTCACTCATATTCCCCCTTCATTCAGTAGGTACTCACTGTCACAGTGGCCCAGCAGTCTCATTTTCCAAGTCTGTCTGTATAAGGAAGGTAATATAATCCTCTCTTCTCGATTAGCACTCTTCTATGCGTACTTTACCACACACACTATTTAGGCTCTTTTAGCTTGTTTTTTCCCCATTGGGTAGGTCTAAGTCACACGTATCATTATACCGGGATTACTTCACACATGTCTATTCTTAGTAGGTACTGGTCAAGTCCTTTTCTTCACACATTTCAAAAAATTGCCCCTCGTTACGTCACTGAAGTAGGGATAGCTGTACTGGCTATAGGTGATGAGTAGCATAGTCTTCCAGGCCTTCTATGTCTAATGATGGTGGTCTCTGAGGAAAGTGACCCCACGGCCCAAATCACAGTTTGCAAAAATATATATATATATATCTGTCACAGCTAACACAACAACGGTCGGTGGCCTCATAGATTAAGCCTCTCTAGCCGCTTGGTAACTAGAAGATTCCTTACTTGTCACCTTGTTAGTGAATTTTGTAGTCACTGACTTAAATCCCCCATGATGAGGCATGCACAGCCAAGCATGCATTATCCTCTGCAACAGGTGCAGAATGACCTGATCAGGCCTTCTGATCAGAAACTTTGGTGACATCAGTAATGACGTCACTGGGTCATAGCTGAATATGGAAGTTCAGCCATGGAAGTTTAAAGGGCTGCGTGCAGCGCTCACTTTAAGCGTTGCACATAGGTCACTGTCATTCATGGGCCACTTATAATGGCCCAACCTGAAAAAGGGTAGCACAAAATATTGGGTGATGCCTGAGGTTCCTTAGTACCAACAGCGAAACATAATTATTCCACAATGGGTCCTTAAAAGACACGCTATCATGCCAGAATAATGACATCATCGGTCAAGAAGGGGAACAGTGACTTCAAAGTATTTCAATGTTTTAGTCAATAGTATAATTTCCAGAAAACTGATGATTTTCATTCAGATAATTTTTTTCAAAGTTAATTATCGAAACAAATATTCATGTTTCTGTAGAGATATCACTTGCTGAATTTATTTTAAACAAAATCTGTTCAAAAACATATAAAGTACATTTGACAAAAGTGCAATTAAATCTAACTTAGAATCTATAGAGTTAAAAGTACAATATGTGATGTTTTTAGGAAGATGTTGCTCCAAACATTTCATTTAAATAATATGAGACATACCTAGCCCGAAACATGTCGGTTACGGAGAAATTGCCTTTCTATAGCCACAAGGAAACAAGCAGAACATGCTGTTCTTTTTTCAATACTTAATATAATCCTTTGCTTTTACTAAATGGTCACATTACGTTCAAGGCTACACAGTAAATATATTTTTAAATGTACTCAAAGAATATATAACAAAGCAACTAGAATATAAAGAAACTGAAATATAGAAATTGGTAAAGCAGGTTTAAAAAAGAAAAAAAAAATATATCAAAATAAATGTAACTAAATAACCATTATTTCCATATAACTTATGTTGGTTTAAAACTTTTATGTGTTTTACGGTTACGGTAGTTTAAAGGGACACTATAGTCACCTGAACAACTTTAGCTTAATGAAGCAGTTTTGGTGTTTAGATCATGCCCCTGCAGCCTCACTGCTCAATCCTCTGCCATTTAGGAGTTAAATCCCTTTGTGTATGAACCCTAGTCACACCTCCCTGCATGTGACTTGCACAGCCTTCCATAAACACTTCCTGTAAAGAGAGCCCTATTTAGGCTTTCTTTATTGCAAGTTCTGTTTAATTAAGATTTTCTTATCGCCTGTTATGTTAATAGCTTGCTAGGCCCTGCAAGAGCCTCCTGGATGTGATTAAAGTTCAATTTAGAGATTGAGATACAATTATATCTGTTTGAAAGTGAAACCAGTTGTTTTTTTCATGCAGGCTCTGTCAATCATAGCCAGGGGAGGTGTGGCTAGGGCTGCATAAACAGAAACAAAGTGATTTAACTCCTAAATGACAGTGAATTGAGCAGTAAAATTGCAGGGGAATGATCTATACACTATAACTGCTTTATTTAGCTAAAGTAATTTAGGTGACTATAGTGTTCCTTTAAAGTAGAGTTCACTTATTATTATATGTTTTATCTCTTGGTTATCAACAACACCCTTATCAAGTGTGCATGTTGGGTGAGTACAGCCCTTGAAATGGGAGATGACCACCTAATTTAATTCATTAAAAAAAAGATCCATTGTTTTACAAGATATCTTACAGGTCTCCTCTCTTTCTCAGCAGCAATAATGGCTCGGAATCTTTCAAACAGTTCCAGGTCTGTAATATTATTCAATGAAATTAGACTAGGCATTAGAAAAGTTAGATTGTGCAAGTGGGACATGGTATATTACACTTGACAACTGATTGCGTGTCCTAATGATACCGGAGAAACTGACGGAAGCCAAGCACAGAGAGATGGACACAGGTTTCTTCAGGAAGGAAGAGATTCTTTATTGGATCACCGATCGGGACTCAGAGGGACTAATGTCACCAAAATACAGCAAATTCTGAGCCCCGGACAATAGTGCAGGCTCCTTATATAGGCATATAACTCCTCCCATATTAAGCTCCACCCGCACATTCTCTTGACCAATCAATACAATATAAGAATTAACTTCCTGTTTGACCGCATGGCTTGTCCAGCACAATGGAGGAGGGGGAATACTATATCCTGTATTCTTGCACATGCTCCGTACACTACTGATCGTATCTTGCCTCGTGCAACCAACTGATCGATACGTCAGCATATGCACGTACACATGCCACGTGGTAATCTCGGCCTACTAAATTTATTTTTACCGAGATTCCACCACATTCCCCCCTTTGATGCCTCTTGATATTTTACAATTACTTGAGGCATCACATAACCTTGGTTTTGCTTACACCGCAAGTTACCTTGAACCAGACCAGACTTATCTTATGATGTGAATCTTCAACATTCATCTTCCTGCAGTGGTTCTCCCTGATCTAGAGCCCTATACTTATATATCGCCATTATCTGTGCAGCAGCCTTCCTCTCTGCTATACTTCCTATCAGGCTTTGCACAGACCTAACTACTAAGGGTATAAGACACGGTAGGAGTAGACACAACAGTAAAATCAGTAGGACTCCACCTACCACTGCCTTAAGCCCTCCAAACCACTCATACCAGCTACCAAACCAACTACTTGGATTGTACCCTTTCCATACCTGAGTAGGCACATGCGCTAGTTTAACCATATGGCTAGTAAGCTCAGCTATTGCTTGCCCTTCGTCATCTATTTGAAGACAGCAATTGCTTAGGTTAAACTTCCCACATACACCTCCCTCTACTGCCAAAAGGTAATCCAAGGCTAATCTATTCTGGTATACTGCTGTCCTCATCCTGGTATTATGTTTCACTAGGAGATTGAGCGCTTGTGATGTTTCATTAGTGATAATCTCAACCACCGCCTGTAATCTTATAATACGGTTGAGCATATAAATAGGGGTTCTATAACCAAAGGTACCATCCTCAGCCCACGTGGCTGGCCCATAATAATCTATGATACGCTGGGGAGGCCATTCATTATCTTCCCAGGTACCTATCTCTAAGGGTCCCCTTTTCTTCCTATGATTCACATCATACACTTTAACACCTAAAGTCTCACCTGTTTCAATCGGTAACAAGAAGAAGGATGGTTTGAGCATACCCAACACACATGCCCCTTCCCAGTCCTGTGGCAGCTCCGAATAGGCTTTCTTACCACAGATCCAGTACAAATTTGCTGGGGCTCTCCAGGTAGATGTGATGGATAAATCAAACCACACATCCTTTAAATTGGCGTATCTAGCAAACGGGTTAGATGGTTCTGAGACATTTGAAGCCGACCACCAAGTTGTATTCTTTGTATCATCATCATAAGCTTTTTGCCCTAGACAAGTTAATTCTCCTACAGAAGTATTATACATTATTCCTTTCCTTGCTATGCAAACATAACCTATGATGGAAGTCTTTAATCTCCACTCAGATTTACCTCTAACACTCAAATGATAATCGGCTGGTGCAGATATTAGTTGGTCAACTGCCTCAGAACCGGACATTACCTCCTTTGCTTCCCAAGGCCATTGGTCTCCCATGTTAGTACCTCCACACACATAGCAGTTGGTAACATTAAGACTACCGGCAATACTTTCAGCTAGGTCAATGAACAGGTTCTTAGCGCTATGGGGGATCTTATTATCTATACTCATCTCTTCATAAAAGGAGTGGTATACTTGATGAGTCTGGGAGGATACCGTATCAGTCTCTATCCCTATAAACAATAATGTCCCAGGATCTAAACCCGTCCCGTATATCTGAAACCCAAATAAATTGCCATACTTATCTAGGAACTTGTCGGGATTATTAATAAGTATATGGACTGGGTTGCATTCCATAGACTTACAATATGGGCTAGTCGGCAACTTAGTCACTATCATGTCTTTATCTACTGTCTGTCCCCAAGTCGCCCACCCCACACAAGACCAATATGGGCAAAAGTTATAGTCTTTATTTGGGCATCTAGGACTCACATATTTATTTTTACTACTGGGACAAATATATTTATCGTTAGATCCATACGTCCTCTCCCATCTAAGATCCCCACATACATTCCACGGCTTTCTACCACTTGATATCGCCTTACATGCATCAAATAGCAGAACACCCGAAGAATATACGGATTCTAACACCGTCTTATTAATTAGGGTCCCCTGAGGATCTCCATTCCTGAGAGTCAACCAAATTGTACGAGGCTGATACTCCGGACTGAAGCACTTAGGCTCTCCTACTCCTAAATGGCATACACTATAGTCTATATTTAAGTATCTACATCTTGATACATCTCCTTTACATTCGTATTGTGAATGCCAAATTAGGGTTTGGGAAATATGGTTACCTGTTCTCGTAGTCTTAATGCATACCTCACAGCTAGGAGTGTCGGTACCTCTACCTTCCTGAATATAAAAACACATGTAAATAAACACAATCAAAAGCACATCTTTCGCCGTCATCCTCAGTCTTCGTCCGTGCGATGGAACCTCAGCTTCCAGGATGTGAGGGCTGCAGGGAATGGAGTTCTGCTCGTCTTCACAGGTGTCCCTTCGGGACTTTCCTGGCTTATACACTATGTGATGGTAAGAGGACAGGCTTTATTATGGCCTTCTCACTTACACCTGTAACAATAAAATTTGTAATCCACAATAATTCCTCGTTACTCCGACTGAGTAGTGCGTTTCAACCGGATCTTGCAGGGATTCTCTGGATCTGCTGTAACTTGCCAAGAATCGACTGCTGCTGGTTTAACCCTGGAGTGATGTATCCACGGAGTCACTTCTGCTACTTTTATCGCTGTAGGGGTAGACAAAAGAACAACATAAGGACCTCTCCACTTGGGCCCTAACGGTACATTATTCCACTCTTTAATCCACACTTGGTCTCCTGGATGATAATTATGAACAGGGGGATAAATATTCACAGGTAATCTATCTTGTACCCATTTCTGTACCTCCTCCATAGTCTTACCCAACTCTACAACCTGCTGCCGAGTAATTCCTTCTCCCAACTGACTCAAATCCCCCCTTAAGTTACCAAGTACGGGAGGTGGTCGCCCATACATAATTTCAAAAGGAGAGAGGCCCATCCTTCTGGTAGGGGTACTGCGGATTCGCAATAGAGCTATAGGTAAGAGAACGTTCCACTTAAGTTGGGTTTCCTGACACATTTTAGCCAACTGGTTCTTAATAGTTCTATTCATTCTCTCTACCTTACCAGAACTCTGGGGTCTATATGCAGTATGAAGCCTCCACTTTATACCAAGCATATGAGTCAGTTGTTGTAGGCACTGGTGAACAAAAGCTGGACCATTGTCCGATCCTATAGAACAGGGTAGTCCATATCGGGGTATTATTTCTCGTAGCAGGAATCTCACAACTTCTCCTGCTTTCTCTGTACGAGTAGGACATGCTTCTACCCAGCCTGAATAGGTGCACACAATTACCAGCAGGTAACGATGTCCACCCGATTTAGGCATCACTGTAAAGTCTATTTGTAGATCGGACATGGGGAGTCCCCCCATAAACTGGACTCCTGGTGGCTTTACTGGTCCTTGTCTTGCATTATTCTTAGCACACGTTACACATCTGCGTACAATGGCCTGAGTCAAGTTGGACAATCTTGGTATGTAGAAATGTTTCCGGAGAGATTCTTCAGTACTGTCTCTCCCAGAATGTGTCCCGTTATGATAATTTTGGACAATTTCTACCGCTAGCGATGCTGGTATAACTATTCTTCCATCTTCTAGCTGATACCACTTGTTCTCCAAATACTTTCCCGGTTCAGTCTTTAACCACTCCTCTTCTTGAGTTGTATAAACTGGAGTCCATTGAGACAGTGGGGTTGGTATTAGAGCAGCTATATGCCCCACATACTCCTGTCTTCCTGATTCAGCAGCACGCTTAGCTGCACTATCTGCCATCCGATTTCCCTTAGTTACATCACCATCTCCTCTCAGATGCGCTCGACAATGTATAATACCGACTTCTTTCGGCTCCCACACTGCTTCCAATAGTTGTAGGATTTCAGCTGCGTACTTGATTTCTTTGCCTTCTGAATTCAGTAGTCCTCTTTCTTTATACAGAGCTCCGTGGGCATGAGTGGTTAAAAACGCATACTTAGAGTCCGTATAGATATTTACTCTTAAACCTTCAGCCAATTGTAACGCTCGTGTTAGTGCTATTAATTCTGCCTTTTGTGCTGATGTTCCTTTTGCCAATGGCCGAGCTTCTATCACCTTGTCTATTGTTGTTACTGCATATCCTGCATAGCGGATCCCTTCTTTCACATAACTACTGCCGTCGGTATAATATTGAACATCGGGGTTCTGGATGGGAAAATCACGAAGATCTGGTCTACTTGAGAATACTTCATCCATTACTTCCAAACAATCATGTTGACTTTCAGTAGGTTGTGGCAAAAGGGTAGCTGGATTTAAGGTGTTTACAGTCTCTAAATGCACTCTTGGGTTTTCACACAACATTGCTTGATACTTGGTCATACGGCTGTTACTAAACCAATGATTTCCTTTGTAATCCAACAACGTCTGTACTGCATGTGGAACTCGTACATAAAGTTCTTGACCCAGAGTGAGTTTATCGGCTTCAGCTACTAGCAGGGCGGCTGCAGCTACGGCTCTTAGACAAGGTGGAAGTCCGCTGGCCACTGCATCCAATTGCTTAGACATGTAGGCAACAGGTCTTTGCCATGATCCCAAGTACTGTGTCAATACTCCCACAGCCATTCTTCTTTGCTCGTGTACATATAAGTAGAATGGTCGTGTGTGATCAGGTAGACCTAATGCTGGGGCACTCATCAAAGCCTTCTTCACATCTTCAAATGCCGTTTGCTGTTCTTGGGTCCATAAGAAGGGGTCGTGCTCTGTACCTTTGATGGCTGCGTACAGAGGTTTTGCTAGTATCGCATAGCTGGGAATCCATATCCTACAGAAGCCCGCTGCCCCCAAGAATTCTCGCACTTGTCTTCTATTCTTGGGTATTGGTATTTGGCAGACAGCTTCTTTTCTCTCTGGCCCCATAATCCTTTGACCTTCAGAGATATGGAATCCCAGATACTTGACAGTTGGCAAACACAACTGAGCCTTCTTTCTAGACACCTTGTATCCTGCCTTCCAGAGAATATGTAGTAGATCGTGCGTTGCTTGCTGACATTTTTCTTTTGTAACTGCTGCTATCAACAAGTCATCTACATATTGTAACAATACACATTCTCCTGGGATAGACTCGAAATCCAATAAATCTTGACTTAGGGCTGAACCAAATAGGGTAGGTGAATTTTTAAACCCTTGGGGCAGTCTTGTCCAAGTCATTTGGCGTTTTGAGCCCGTTACAGCGTTCTCCCATTGGAAAGCGAAAATACATTGACTTTCTGCGGCAATTCGGAGGCAAAAGAAGGCATCTTTGAGATCTAAGACTGTGAAGTAAGTAGCCCCGCCCGGAATTAAAGCAAGCAGGTTATATGGATTGGGTACAACTGGATGTATACTAACAACCGCATCATTGACTGCTCTTAAGTCCTGTACAGGTCGATACTCATCTGTACCGGGCTTTTGAACAGGCAGCAATGGGGTGTTCCAGGGGGAAGTACAGAATTTTAGGATACCATACCGTATGAACTTATCCAGATAGGATTGGATGTTCTTCTTAGCCTTCTGTGGGATGTGGTATTGTCTTAGGCTCACTGGATAAACCCCAAGTTTCAGTTCAATTTTTATAGGTGGAATATTGCGGGCCAGTCCTGGTGGGTTGTTCTCTGCCCAAACTCCTGGTATGTTAAACAATGTCTCATCACTCCTAGGGTTTTGGCTAGTCAACACTGTATAAAGTCGCCACTCTTCTTCCTTTGGTACGGATAAAGTCATAATACCTGAAGGTCCATTAAACTTTAAAGATGTTGTTCCATTTGGTAGGAACGTAATCTGCGCTTGTAATTTTGATAGCATATCACGTCCCAGCAATTGGACTGGACATTCAGGCATATAAAGGAATTGGTGTTTTACTACGTGGCCTCCCAATGTACAGAGTCGACTTTTAAGAACCGGTCTTTCAGCACTTCTTCCAGTTGCTCCTATCACAGTAATAGTCCTTCCAGATGGAGGAGCAACTAGATTAGTCACCACTGAATGTTCAGCACCAGTGTCGATCATGAACGCACTCCTTTTCCCCCCTATTGATACATCGACCATAGGCTCCGCTCGACCAAGGGGGATGGAGCCCGGTCGGTATCAATAGTCCTCCATGACCGTGTCAGCCAATCCTACGAAGTCCCTACCTTCTCTATCGCGGGACCTTTGCGCTGCTGGAATATATCTATCTTCCCTAACACTTCCTCTGTTCCCATTACTCCCTCTATAACCATTACTCCCTCCGGGGCCTCCTCTACCTCTCGCTCTGCCTCTAAAATTTCCATAACCTGTCCTAGGTCTGTCTTTCTCAGACTGTTCTCTTCGCGGACACTCATTTCTCCAATGCCCTTCTTCCCTACAGTAAGCGCACTGATTTCTACTTAGAGGTTCCTCATTCCACTTACTATCGCCTCTATCTGGGCCCCGTCTATCTACGCCTGCGATCGCTACCGCTAGCATATCAGCCTTTTTACGCATCTTGCGCTCCTCCTCTTTCTTACTTTCTGTATCCCTGTTCATATAGACCTTATTTGCTACCTCCATTAGTTGGGTGATGGACATACCTGCAAACCCTTCTAACTTTTGTAGCTTGCGCTTAATATCTCCGTATGCTTGGCTGACAAAGGCGGAGTTAACCATTCGGGAATTGTCTGCGTCTTCCGGATTAAAGGGGGTATACAAGCGGTATGCCTCCAATAATCGGTCATAAAAGACACTGGGCGCTTCATCGCTTTTCTGAATCACCTCAACTGTCTTCGACATGTTAATGGCTTTCTTTCCTCCTGCTTTCATGCCAGCAATTATAGCGTCTCTATAGGCTCTGAGTTGAACCATATCAGCACCATTTACGTTCCAATCGGGATCGGTATTGGGATAGTGTGTTGCGGCCCATGCTGCTGGATTAGCTTGGTTCAAAGCACGGGCTCTATCTTCTAATGCTTTAATGGCTGCTTGATTTATTCTTGTCCTTTCTTCATTGTTAAATAAAGTCATTAGTAACTGCTGGCAATCAGCCCATGTCGGATTATGCGTCTGTACTATTGAGGTGAACAGATCAGTCATAGCTTGTGGTTTCTCAGTATACGAGGAATTATGGGTCTTCCAGTTTAAAAGGTCGGTAGTGGTAAATGGGACATATACGAAGACTGGGTCAGCGTGTGCCATTTGACCTGCGGCATCGATATAAGCTGACCCGGGATTTAGGCGAAGAGGCATCTGATAATGCTTTAATTGTTGGGCACCAGTCAACTGTCGGGTTTGGATGGGGCTACGTAGGGAAGCGTCAGTCATGGTTTCCGGTCGGGGAGAGATAGGGTATGGGGATGTGGGAGGTTGGTTTTGGGAAAAGGTCGTAAATAGAACACTTCGAGCCGAGCTAGATGAAGCTTGACCGGAAGTCTGAAGTGGCGCCAAATCAGGATATTCGTTTCTAATGGGGGTGGGTTCTGGTTCCGGAAGGGGAGATTTAGTACGAGGGGGGGTGGATCCTGTACTGGAGGAGGAAGCGGAAGTGGATGGGGGTAATGAGGGGAGGGGTGCAGGACTTCCTGCGTTTGCGTCACTTCCTCTTAACGGAAAGTAAGGGGGCGGCAAAGGGATCTCGGACTCAGGGGGCGTGTCCAAAATGGGCCTAACACCAGTCCTAGTGGACGAACAAGTCCTAGCTACCATGAGGCGACACTGCTCCTCGTGGCATGTCTGGAGCCATTTTGGCGAGTCATTTACGGCCTGTCTCCAACAGTCAATATAAGGAAACTGGCCGTAAAGTTCAGGCCTACCTGATACAGCCACGTGTAAGCGCTGTACCAGAGTTAGATCCAAACTGCCACGTGGCGGCCATGCCGCAACCAAAGTAGGCCACTCCCTAGTGCACAAAGTAACTAAACGCACAGAAGACATCTTAACCCCAAAATCACAGGTTTTGAATCCCTTTTTAAAATTCTTAACCATACATCCTAAGGGATCCGGAATCGTTGACTGCGACGCACCCATTTTTAACAATGGAACGTCGTTGACAACGATTACTATACACGCGTACTATTCAACAGTCACACCCGTTTCCTTTGGCAACAGCACCACGTGGTACGGTTACCAAGTGAAACGTACACAATAACACAATAAACACTCAGGGAATTCCCGTACACACACAGCTGCTACACCAGTCACTATATAATCAATATTATGCCCTTTGGCGTAACTATACAGTCACCCACGCTATAATTCTCTATATATGAATTACCCGTCTATAACACACCCCAGTAACATCGTCTTTTACAAATAGCGGTTACAGTACGGTTAGCATAGGTCAAAGCACAAGTTAAGGTCACAATACAATTATTAGTGGTTATGGTGTTAAACATGCAATGGACGACAATGATTAGTACTTATTATGCAATGTCAGTAAATATACAGGGTTATGGTACCGTGCACTATGATACAGCAACACACTATTAACACTCTCGCTAGACGACTGAGCTCGCGCTATCTAACAAGATATACACTTTACTAAAACAATCGTTAACACATTTACAATTCCCAACTAAACTATTGGCCAGTACCTTGAATGGACTACCTAAAAACAATCTACATACGTTTTGGTTAGCCACACTGCCCAATCACCACATATATAGCGAGCTAGAGGACCGAATTTACACAGACGCCTCTTAGTCGCACTATACAACGAGCTAGAGGACCGAATTTACACAGACGCCTCTTAGTCGTACTATCAAAAGTCTAGTGGGTTCCAAATTTACACGCCTTCCCACTTAGCCCAGATAGGATGAGAACTAGCGAACCGAATTTACACAGACGCCGCTTAGTCTCCCGGTCCCTCCGACCTAGCGAACAAAATATACACCCTAGAACGCTAGTCTAGACAAGACACCGGTGTCCGGCTAGGGCTTATTTTACACCAGAGCGCCCTGCCTGACTAACAGAATCAAACGGTCTGACTAAAGAGCGTTCGATCGAGCGGTGCGCCTTCGCTCCTTCCCTCCGACAGAGGGGGCAGATACAGATTCAAAAACCCCTTTGGGCCTACCGCACAATCGGTATACCCCTAGCGGGTCCTGCCGTCTAAAACAGCAGTTGTCTTACCTCCTCGTTCCTGAACCTGAGTTCACACTCATCGACGGGGACACCCCAGCACTTCTCACGTAGAGGCCGATGATCTCCTGGACAACAGACCAGTGGCGCCGAGACGAAGGGAGGTCCACGCAGAAGTTCAGGGGTGCAGCCGTAGAGAACGTGGGCAAAGATAGACCGTCTCACGCCTCTGCCTCTCAGCTACCGTTGAACGATGAGATTCCCGGCCAATGCACCAAATGATACCGGAGAAACTGACGGAAGCCAAGCACAGAGAGATGGACACAGGTTTCTTCAGGAAGGAAGAGATTCTTTATTGGATCACCGATCGGGACTCAGAGGGACTAATGTCACCAAAATACAGCAAATTCTGAGCCCCGGACAATAGTGCAGGCTCCTTATATAGGCATATAACTCCTCCCATATTAAGCTCCACCCGCACATTCTCTTGACCAATCAATACAATATAAGAATTAACTTCCTGTTTGACCGCATGGCTTGTCCAGCACAATGGAGGAGGGGGAATACTATATCCTGTATTCTTGCACATGCTCCGTACACTACTGATCGTATCTTGCCTCGTGCAACCAACTGATCGATACGTCAGCATATGCACGTACACATGCCACGTGGTAATCTCGGCCTACTAAATTTATTTTTACCGAGATTCCACCACACTATCAGCATATGTCACTTTCCTTATCATCTGCTGTAATATGCAAAGATCTCCAGATTTAAGATGGTTCGGAAACGTTACATGTATTACAGAGCTTGTTTTCGTTTTTTTTCTTGGAGTCCAGTGTTTGACAGTTGTGATTGATACACATACAGACTTGCGGTGATCACACCCTTAAGTTGAAGGAGCATGGTGATGTGTTTTCTGAAGTCTAGCAAGGGTACCACTGACTGCTTCATACATCATGTCCACACGAATCAGGAGAAATACACAAAGGATTATCCATGCTTAAAGGCAAATGTACAAATATAATACACACAAGACAGGACTCCTGCTCTGAGAAAAAGCCACTGTAGTAATAAAGATCAATTGGCATCAAGTAAGCATTGCTAATATTCCAAAAAGCAGTCTGCACAGTATACTGCAATATAGGTGCTCAAAATGGGCTTGCAGTCTGTGGCAGTAGGGCAAACAAGGATTTAAATGAGATGAGAATAGTGGTTTGCGTCCTTTTCCCCTGCATTAAGGTTTCAAAAATAATTTTTTCTTTATCCCTGCCATAAAAGGATCATTGTTAAATATATACAAAATAATATTATAATGCTGTAATTATATAATTATTACTGTATAAGCTTTTGAATATTATATATTATTGTAAAAATTTTAAACTTTTCAATAAAAAATATTTGAAAATAATAAAGGAATGCAACCCATGTTGCAGCAAGCAAAGTGTAGATAAAGTATACTTTTTTCCCTAGCAAGGGCTAGATTTTGATAAATAATAGGCAGCCGAATCTCAAATTACCGTATATACTCGAGTATAAGCCGACCCGAATATAAGCCGAGGCCCCTAATTTTATCCCAAAAAACTGGGAAAACTTATTGACTCGAGTATAAGACTAGGGTGGGAAATGCAGTAGCTACTGGTAAATTTCTAAATAAAATTAGATCCTAAAAAAATTATATTAGTTGAATATTTATTTACAGTGTGTGTGTATATAATGAATGCAGTGTGTGTGTATATAATGAATGCAGTGTGTGTGTGTGTGTATGAGTGCAGTGTGTGTGTGTGTATGAGTGCAGTGTGTGTGTGTATGAGTGCAGTGTGTGTATGTGTAGCTGAGCCTTGGTGGGGGGTGGGCAATTTTATTATTTTTTGTAAATTATTGTAATAATTTTTTATTATTATTTTTTTTAATGTAATTATTATTATTTTTTTTTTTTTTTTTTTTTGTCCCCCCTCCCTGCTTGATACATGGCAGGGAGTGGGGCTCTCCTTCCCTGGTGGTCCAGTGGCATTGGTAGTTCAGTGGGGGGGCTGTCAGAGAGCACTTACCTCTTTTGCAGCTCCTGTCAGCTCCCTTCTCCTCCGCGCCGGTCCGGTCAGCTCACACTGTAAGTCTCGCGAGAGCCGCACTATGACCCCGCGGCTCTTGTGAGACTTACACTGGGAGCTGACCGAGGTGCTGAACGGACCGCCGCGGAGGAGGAGAGAGCTGACAGGAGCTGCAGGAGAGGTAAGTAACCGCTCTGCAGCCCCCACAGCCCCCTGTCTGTATTATGGCAATGTAAATTGCCATAATACAGACATTGACTCGAGTATAAGCCGAGTTGGGGTTTTTCAGCACAAAAAATGTGCTGAAAAACTCGGCTTATACTCTAGTATATACGGTACTCTTTTTTTCAGAAATTTCTCATATACCTGTATATTTCAGGAAAAAAAGTGTTATTTGAAATAATATAGTATATATATATATATATATATATATATATATATATATATATATATATATATATATATATATATATATATATATATATACTATATTATTTCAAATAACACTTTTTATTTATATATATATATATATATATATATATATATATATATATATATATACACACACACACACACACATACTATATTATTTCAAATAACACTTTTTTATACATACACACACACAAAACTTGACATAGTTGAAGAGCTGTAGTAAATAACTAGTATTTCTGATATTGCTCATTTAGGTTTTTGGACCAAACATGATCAGAGACTGCTGGTCTGTGTTGCTAATCTCAATGTATGGATGCCATTTGTATATGCTTATAATGCCAGACCTGTCTGCTGCCATTGTTGTTCATATGCCATTAATGTTCATAGTATATTAATGAGATCAATGGTAAATCATCCTTCTCAATGGATCTTATTCTTTCTCAAGAAACATTCACAGCCGATAGTGATGTTTTTTCGCTGTCCCAAAATAAACTCATTCCACCATGGGATGCCAAAAGACTCAATGTTAGCACCACTATTGTTCAATATTATTGTCAGTCCTGGGTATACCTCAACCCAGGCATGGAACAGAATACGACCACTATGCAGATAACACCAAGATCCATGTCACTTCAGATGACAGAATAATCACTGTAGGTTACCGTTCTCACTGCCCATCAATAACAGACATGACGAGAGGACAAAACTAGTTGAGACTCATCTTTGAAAAGGAGTCCTGATGTTAAGCTCAAATGTTGTCTAAATGTATAACAGGGCTTGATTGCTCCTGTTTTTTTTTTATAGATGAGGTTCTACCAACTCTAATGTAGTCAGATGGCAAAAGATGGTTCAATTTTAACAGCAGTTTGAACATATGAATTCATCTCTCAGATGCGGTCAAATCAGCGATCTGTACTTTATGATAATGTACTTCCAGGAGGCAGTCTTTGGTCAGGGAAAGATACCATGGAATGCATTTTTTTCCTTCTGGTCTTTATGAATTGTACTTGTATTCTTTATGCTTTAATTGCTCGATGATGTTATTTCCAGTTTCACTTGCTGAAATCATTTTATAAAATGCTTTGGTAATTCCCTGCGGCATTGAGGTACAAAAACAGATAGATAGACCACATAATGGATGAATGGCATTAAATGGGTCAAAACAAATTACATTGTTCTAAAGGCTGCAGAAAACAAAAAAAACAAGTTGCTATTATAGTATGATCTAGCCTCTTTAAAATATAGTATAACTATCCAGATAGATTGCATGGGTGGCAACTTAATAAAAACATTTTTTCAAACGTAGCCCAAGGTTGTTCCTGTGATCTACATTGTGCAATTTCTTTTTGTTCTATGTTGGAAGGAGAGTATCAGGAATATCTGTTAAATAATCATGCATTGTGAAAGAGGTTTTCAATGTTCAATTCAAAAAAGACCAAGATGAACAAAAAAAAATAACTTTAAATTAATTATACCAGCATCCAGAATCATTTTCTATCTTAATGAATATATAATACATAATGAATTATGATGCAGAGAATTTAAGGTTTTAATTGTGCTTTGTGTAGGATAGGGCTTGACAAATTTTCTTAGATCTAGGAGACTGCTAAAAAATTTAGGAGCCATGATTTGTTTTGTTTGTTTGTTTGTTTTTTAACCCCTTAAAGGGACACTCCAGGCACCCAGACCACTTCTGCTCATTGGAGTGGTCTGGGTGCCAACTCCCACTACTCCTAACCCTGCAACTGTAATTATTGCAGTTTTTTCTAAACTGCAATAATTACCTTGCAGGGTTAACTCCACCTCTAGTGGCTATCTACTAGACAGCCACTAGAGGTCACTTCCTGGTTTGTAGCAAGGATTTTCCTTGCTAGAGCGTTGCTGGACGTCCTCACGCTGTGTGAGGACCTTCAGCGTCGCTCAAATCCCCATAGGAAAGCATTGAAATTTGTTTTCAATGCTTTCCTATGGGGAGCGCTAATGCCGCGCATGCGCATTAGGTCTCCTCGGCCGGTGGGCGGGATCAGTCTCACCCACTGGCCAACGGAATCACAGGGAGGAACGGCGCGGAGGAGGAGGCAGCGACGAGGGACATCGCCGCTGTCCCAGGTAAGTGACTGAAGGGGTTTTCACCCCTTCAGCCTCCAGACTCCCCGGGGAGGCCGGACGGCCGCCTCCAGACTCCCCAGGGAGGCCGGACGGCCGCCTCCAGACTCCCCGGGGAGGCCGGACGGCCGCCTCCAGACTCCCCGGGGAGGCCGGACGGCCGCCTCCAGACTCCCCGGGGAGGCCGGACGGCCGCCTCCAGACTCCCCGGGGAGGCCGGACGGCCGCCTCCAGACTCCCCGGGGAGGCCGGACGGCCGCCTCCAGACTCCCCGGGGAGGCCGGACGGCCGCCTCCAGACTCCCCGGGGAGGCCGGACGGCCGCCTCCAGACTCCCCGGGGAGGCCGGACGGCCGCCTCCAGACTCCCCGGGGAGGCCGGACGGCCGCCTCCAGACTCCCCGGGGAGGCCGGACGGCCGCCTCCAGACTCCCCGGGGAGGCCGGACGGCCGCCTCCAGACTCCCCGGGGAGGCCGGACGGCCGCCTCCAGACTCCCCGGGGAGGCAGGACGGTCGCCTCTAGACTCCCCGGGCCGGTCGTCCCCTCCAGGATCCCCGGGCTGGCCTGCCGCCTCCAGAATCAGGGAACAGACAAACACCCAAGCGACTTGGTGCCTGTGATTTGTCGAGCAGTAGTAGCAGGGCATAAAAGTAATTCAAAACAAAGAAAGACAGAGCAGAATTGACAGGGTTATTCAAAGTGAATTTTAAATTGAAGGTAGAAATTGCCAAAATAAAAAAAAAAAAATTAAAAAAATAGAAATCAGTCAGCTATGCTTTCAGCTTGGCTACTCTGTCCTTAAAATGAAATTAATTTGAACTCAAGCTGTAAATATTATGCCAATACAATGCACTAGGACATAGGCATAACCGCAGAATTGCTCATGAGATGTATTTTTTGTATTGACTAGTGTCTCTGAGTGCCTTTCTGCTATTTCTAACTGGATGGCTACCCACTTCCTTAAACTAAACTTGACCAAAACTGAAATTCTGGTCTTTCCTCCCTCAATTGTTGCTACTTCTGTGTCTGTCTCCCTCCAACTCAACAGTGCTACCATCAGCTCCACCACGCAGGCTTGCTGCTTAGGTGTTCTCTTTGACTCCAACCTCTCCTTCACGCCTCATGTTCAGTCTATCGCCAAATCCTGCCGCTTCCATCTCAAAAACAATGCGGTGGCGAAGCACATCTTCCTGTCCGCCCACACCTCACCCTTCTGTCAGTCCCTACTTTGGCTTCCTGTAAGATATAGGGCTCAATTTAAAATTCTGGTTCTTGCTTTCAAATCTTTACATAATGCTGCACCTACCTATCTATCCTCCCTAATACACAAGTATGTCCCGTCTAGACCCTTGCGCTCTGCTGAAGACTTATGTCTATCTTCTGTCCGTACTCCCACCTCTGATGCTTGCCTTTAAAACTTCTCGAGGGTGGCACTGTTCCTGTGGAACTCACTTCCCTCCTCTATTAGATGCACACCCAGTCTCAACTCCTTAAAAAAAAAATCATAAAAAACACACTTCATAAAAAGTGTATCAATTAAACAGTTAATAGCTCCCGACTGATTCCTCTCTTGCAACTGTCAGTCTAACACTATGCTTACCTTATGTGTCACTTTACAACTCCCTCTAGCATGTAAGCTCATTGAGCAGGGCCCTCAGCCCCTCTGTTCCTGTGTGTCCAACTTGTCTGGTTACAACTACATGCCTGTTCGTCCACCCATTGTAAAGCGCTACGGAATTTGTTGGCGTTATATAAATAAAATAATAACATAATAATAAAGAAAAGGATGAACAAAACTCTGTGTGTTCTGTTTTGTGGAAGACATCCAGAAATGAGCAGATAGACAGCCATTAAATGTGCTGTAAGAATGACACGAAGAATGACATGAAGAATGAAGCACTAATGACATTAACCCCTTAAGGACACATGACATGTGTGACACGTCATGATTCCCTTTTATTCCAGAAGCTTGGTCCTTAAGGGGTTAAAAGAACCACTATAGGCACCCAGACCACTTCATCTTAATGAAGTGGTTTGGGTGCCAGGTCCACCTAGGATTAACCCATTCTACTGTAAACATAGCAGTTTCAGAGAAACTGCTATGTTTACTTTAGGGTTAATCCAGCCTCTAGTGGCTGTCTCATTCACAGCCGCCAGAGGCGCTTCCGCGCTTGTCACTGTGATTTTCACAGTGAGAAGACGCCAGCGTCCATAGGTCCAGACGCCAGAGTCCATGCTTTCCTATGAGACTGGCTGAATGCGCAAGCGGCTGAATGCGCGTGCGGCTTTTGCCGCGCATGCGCATTCAGCTGATGACGGGGAAAGGAGGAGGAGAGTCTCCAGCACCGAGGGAGCCCGACGCTGGAGAAAGGTGAGTGTTTAACACCTTCCTCTCCATCTAGCCCGGCGATTGAGGGACCCTGAGGGTGGGGGCACCCTCAGGGCACTATAGTGCCAGGAAAACGAGTATGTTTTCCTGGCACTATAGTGGTCCTTTAAGAAACAGAATTACTACAATCCACTAGTCGTTCATTATACAGAGATACATATTCACATGTTTAAATCACAATAGAAAAACATTTGCTGTGATTGTTTTTTTACTTTTTGGTATAATGCATTGCATATCTAAAACTGCTTTTTCACTGTGTTATCATACTTATCATAGGGCATTCTGTAAACCAGAATATAAATCTAACAAATTAACCCAACACTATAAGATAGTCATGGTATAGTTAATGGTACAATAAAAAGATGGCTGACCTTGGTGAAAGGCAATTTGTTATTGTGACTGTGAATGACCAATTTAGAAAAATAGTATATATTGAATTGTCAGAGGCATTAGGTGCACTCTAAGTTCCCATACACCAGTTTTTCTTTGTTCTCATGAAGGTCTGTGGGAACATTTTCAAGGAGAGACAAAATTAAAGCCGTGGCTGAATAAATAAGAGCTCATCTGCATTAATCAAAATTGTCCTTTTCTTGGTGTCACCAGCTAATTAATGTTTTAAGAGAAAGCACCTGTGACTTGAAAGAAACAAGGTCACAAATAAGGATTAACTTTCCCCGTGGATATTAGCACCTGTCTTTTATGTGTTCTATTACCTTGTGCTCAAATGAGTGCTGCAATTAAAACAAAAAAAGATCACAACCAACAAGGATTTTTAACTATGCAAATAAACCCCTTTGAACACAACTACAGACAAAAGTCTGATCTCTGAAATAACCGTGAGGACATCAAGTCAACATTTTTTCTGCCATCACGGGAGAGAAAAGACATTTATTCTATAATCTAATGCTCATTAGAAGGAATTTTGGATTGCAAATGTTCAGTATCATCATGACTCCTTCCTCCCACTGCCCCCCACCAAAAAAATGATAAGAGAAGTTTCCAAGTCTTCATTTCACTATTCGATTTATACGATTCCTCAAAATTTTATGACACCTATTTTTCCCCTCCAGTTATATAAGCCTGTTATATGGAAAGAGAAGTCAGTAAAAATAAACAGGCTTCATCTACACACATTCACACAACAATTAAACTGATGAGGGTCCTGCGAGCTAGATATCAGAGGGTATAGATCAAATTCAAGAACTTGTACACATGCTTATTTCCCATTCCACAATTACACGTCGCATTTATCTCCTTTACAAGTGGTCTCTTAAGTATCCCAGTTGTAATGCGATAAAGTGTTATTTTGCGGTTGACCCGCCAACATTATTGAGAGATATACTAAAACAAAGTTGTGCCTAGGAAAGAATATGGTCTATAGATATCAATTTGCCATTTCGGGAAAATGGAAAACATAGGGGGGGCGGGGCCGGACCGCCATGCTAACCGGTCGCATGCAGGAGAGGCTCCGGAGAAACCGGGCCCTTTAAGCTACTTACAGCGGAATTTCGCACACAAAACGAGCCTACAAGGCACCCCACAGATGTGGGAGCGGTGGCAGACCCCGAGGTCGGGAGTTCTGGCCCTCTGAAGGGGGCACGGAGCTTCGAAGGCTGCGGCTTACCCGGAACGGGAGCGCGGTGGACGGCCGCTGCTGCGTCTTCCTCCCCGGCTGCCACAGACTGTCAGAGTTGCTTGCCGGCCCTGTTTTCCCCCCCCCCTTTGGACCGGGGGGGTCATCCCGGTCCCCACTGAGGGGAGCCTGAGACGGGCGGGGGCTGAGGCGCACGGAACAATCGAACTGCCCCACAAAATGGCGGCGGCAGACAGCTCAACGTTATCTGCTCCTGCACCATGGAGCCCCCTTGAACCGCGGGTACATCATCTGCCCAGCCGGAAAGCTTCAAGCACAAGAAAACCGTGGAAGTACTCACCGCGGTCTGGGAGAGTGAGAGACCCCCAGCCCACACTGGTTGTTCCTAGGTGTGACCGAGTGCAGAAGGCACGAAATGAAACTGGGCTGCAGCGTGTAACAGCCAAACAGACCTACACGACTTCCAGCGCTGCACCCCCACGACTGCAAAGGCTGACATGGGGAGACTTACCACACACAGATGAGCACCTGCAAAGCTGAACTGCCATGGTGATAGATCAATGTCCGAGGGGAAGGAGTCACACATGCCAACATAGAGACTCTCACATCACCGCAGGACGCTGACTAAACAAGAGAAGCTGTAGTTTTATATCAGCTACCTAAGAGCAGCTACCTATTCATCTCTTGCCACCTAAACGGCGCTCTAACATTCACCGTAGCAATACTATTATATTACTATGTCTAATGATAATACCTAATGATACAGGAATGCATTCAGCCCCGATGGCCGCCCGCCTACCTACGCTCGGCAGTGGTAATATCGAAGTTCAACTATGTAATACCCTTGAAAGCCCACATTTACCTCTTTAAGTTAAAAATATATATTTTATGCCATAAGCTAGTAGATCCCATCGTGACCCATTGCATAAGATATGATATAACTCAGCCTGCGTTTAACTTAACCTGCATTACGCTAGTTTCATTACAAACAAGCATACAGTATGTAAAACGTACAAGTTAGCATGTTACACAACACGACTATAACTACTGCTTTATCTTGCAATTCTTTTTGTATAATTCATGTTCCTACTCGACAAAAAAAAAAAAAAAGTGCAGCACCTCTTGACTATATGTACCAATTGTTTGCAATAATATTGTATACTAAACATGTCACAGATTAAGCTTGTAATCATCTCTGCACTCAAAAATAAAGATTTCAAAAATGGAAAACATAGATTAAAGGGGGGGGGGGGAAATGTTTTTAAAAGTGGAACCATAACTTCTTCTGCTTGCTGAAGCTCTTAAGGTGCAAGGACTCATAGCATTATCACAGCTGCTGATCTTACACTGCACGAGTACATGCAGCTTTTACTAACGGCGAAAATGACTCTAGCGAGTCAGTGCTTGCAGCAAGCTGATTGCTGCACATTATTTTAAAAACACGATGGATGGACAGCAGCCAGGGGGTACTTATTTTTGGAAAGACAGAGAATCTTGATGAATTGGTCAGCTCTTTGCAGAGACCACCTAGCTGTTGTGAGGCAGATCAGATCTCATTATCGGAGGGACGGGAAAGTTTATTAACCCCTTAAGACCGGAGGGCGTACTATTACGTCCTTTTAAAAGCGTCTCTAAACGCCGCCGGACGTAATAGTACGCCCTCCGGTTTTTAGTAACTTACCCGGTCGCTGGCGGTCCCACGCCGGCGATCGCGGTTCGGGGGACTCCCAGGGAGCCCCCCGCGGCACGTCCGCCCTCCAGGAGCCCTACCGGCCATGTGAGAGTGAGGTCCTTGCGAGGACCTCACAATCACATGGCCGGTATAGCTGCCTGCTGCATTGCCAGCAGGGGGACCAACTGTAATGACAGTTGGTCCCCCTGCTGGCTGAAAATCAAATAAAAATGTTTTAAAACAGTGTAAAAATAAATAAATTATATACTTAGATCATATATATATATTATATATATATGATCTAAGTATATATATACACATATACACACATACACATACACCGTCTAGGTGTATTTTAATATTAATATATATATAATTATATATATATATTAATATCAAATTACACGTAGACTGATACTGATTAAATATATATATAATTATTGTTATATATATATATTTATAAATAATATAAAAAAAATAATATGTAAATACGTAAAAAAATTAAATAAAAAAAATATATAGATGTGTTTTATTTCGTTCTAACTGTATTCTGATATTAATATATATATATTTATATCAAAATACACTTATAACGAAATAATATATATATCTATATACATAAATATATACGTATATATCACTATATATATACCTATATATAAATAAAAATATTAAAAAAAATATATATATATATACGTATATATACACATATGTATATATATACATATATTAATTCTACACATATATTTATGTAATAATTTTACATAATTAGGTATCCTAATTAATTACAATTAGCGGGACCTGCCTGACCACCCATGCCGAAAGTATAGGGAATTTAATTTGCTAGCACTATATTTAACCCTATAACTTTCCAAGACACCATAAAACCTGTACATAGGGGGTACTGTTTTACTCGGGAGACTTCGCTGAACACAAATATTAGTGTTTCAAAACAGTAAAATGTATTACAACCATGATATCGCCAGTAAAAGTGACGTTTTTTTGCATTTTTCACGCACAAACAGCACTTACAGGGACGATATTATTGCTGCAATACTTTTTACTGTTTTGAAACACAAATATTTGTGTTCAGCGAAGTCTCCTGAGTACAACAGTACCCCTCATGTACAGGTTTTATGGTGTTTTCAAAAATTACAGCGTCAAATATAAGGCTTGTGTTTAATTTTTTTCACATTAAAATTCGCCAGATTGCTTACGTTGCCTTTATGACCCTATGGTAGCCCAAGAATGAAAATTACCCCTATGATGGCATACCATTTGCAATAGTAGACAACCAAAGGTATTGCAAATGGGGTATGTCCAGTCTTTTTTAGTAGCCACTTAGTCACAAACACTGGCCAAAATTGGCGTTTTTTGCATTTTTCACACACAAACAAATACAAACGCTAACTTTGGCCAGTGTTTGTGACCAAATGGCTACTAAAAAAGACTGGACATCGCTTATTTGCAATACCTTGGGTCGTCTACTATTGCAAATGGTATGCCATTATGGGTGTAAATTTATTTCCTGGGCTACTATACAGTCTCAAAGGCAACGTAACCAATCTGGCGAATTTCAATTTCAAATGTAACACGCTATATTTGACCCTGTAACTTCCCAAAACACCATAAAACCTGTACATAGGGGGTACTGTTTTACACGTGAGACTTTGCTGAATACAAATATGTGTATTTTATTGCAGTAAAAGCAAACAGTATTATGACATTGACAGTTAAAATGTCATGAAGAACGAAAAAAATAAAAAAAAAAATCTTATTTTCTCCCATTTTTTTTCATATTAAATTATGTTTCATAGCTAAATATTTGATATTAAATGAAAGCCCTGTTTCCCCTGAATAAAATGATATATAATAAGGGGGGGTGCATTTAATATGAAAGAGGTGAATTACGGTTGGACAGACATATAGCGCAAATGCCAGGTTTTGTTTACGTTTTGTTTCGTTCACAACTTGTACATTTGGCTGCGGTGTTAAGGGGTTAAGGAAAGCTTTTTAAAACAAAGGGGAAAAAAAGTGTTACCAAGAGACTGTGAAGGCAGACAGGGAACGGGCTAAAAAAAGAGCGTGAGAAGGAAATAAGGCTTGTCAAGTAACGGGGGCCAGGAAAGAAAGTTTGGGAGGTGATGGGAAAAGTTGGGGATCAGAAAACAAAAACAAGAAAACTGGACTGATGAAAAAAGTAGAGATGGGTGTTCTTTAACTTGTTAAAGAAAGTGGTTTTATGTGTATGAAACACTGGCACACTTTGCAAATAAACACAGACATTCACACAAACTAGCCACAGAAATGAATACCATCATACGCTCACATACTCGTTCATTCACAAACACTTAGGCTATATACACAAACACACGCATTCTTCCTGACTGTAAGCAAACACACACAAATAGAAAAATGAATACTACCTATGCACACATACAAGTATGTTGTTACAGAAAAAGTTTATATGCCTAAAGGAACACTATAAAACGTATGCTCTTTGTAATGATAACGATGCAACAGGCCCCCTTTCAATGTATGCTATTTCCGCGAATCCTAAATATGATTTACCTTAAAGCGGCACTGTCACCATCAGGGAATTTCCAGAATTTGCAAAGAGCCCCCAACTGTGACATTGCCGCTAATGGTCCGGTGGCTGGAGGAGGGGGCCACGGTATAGGTGAGATTACTTACTTAAACCTGTCCCTTGTGGGTGCAGCCAACTTCCTCCAGCGCCAGGAGCCGTCGTCACTACTGTATGTAACAGTACAGTATTGAGGTCTATGGAGTATTCCGCAAGACCGTGGGATCCTCCACAGACAGAGCAAAGTCCCTACAACCGTCACTGTTGATGGCTGTTGGGATTGACACTGTAGCTCTACCCGGTGTCTAAGAAACTCAGGCGGAGGAAATATACAGAGACAAAGTAGTCTCTAATATATCTCTTGCATGGGTTGGAATTTCAGTGAAATTCCAATACAGTCAAAATGAGTATTTCATGAATATTCCTTCTTTATGAAATACTCATTTTCAGGTGGTGAGACAGTACCGTTTTAAGGGGCACCCAAAAATGTCTTGCACCAGGGCCCTCTGTTCACGAGCACTAGTAAGGATTCTAACATCCCTACAGCATGTGTCCCTATCTAATATCATGTAAGCTAATCAATGTACTCCATTCTCTATAAATAAACAAAAAACTATAACAAGAAAGGATAAAAGGGAACAGACCAAAAATGGCAAAACTGACTGAAGACAAGTGAAAATATGAGTAAGCTGACCTCATTCCTTCGGTGGAGTTGTTTTGGTAATTTCTGTAAAGCTGAGGTACTCCAAGCATGGCTTCTGTAAACACTGCCAGGAATCCTAATGTCTCTACATAGAGCACAGAGTCCAGGAACAGATAGGTAAGGTATCCAGTCACACCAGTGAAAGCCAGCACACACTGGATGTAATCCAAGAATCTGCTCCAGTGCCAAAAGAAGGTCACGTCAAAATCTGTAATGACAAGATTTCCAGATTCACTTAAAAGTATACACAATAAACCCAGCTTTACACAACATATGAATGTAACCATCACTGTAACTGCATCCTACACAAAGTGTACAGCCTCTCATGTGACGGTAACACAGCAGTGAAACAAAAGAAGATTACAAGGTGTTTTAAGAACACACACTGTGTATATGTGAATTGGCGTACAATGCGTGGTTCATATGAAACTAACATGTTGCCGGTCATCCTTGTGTATGTGCATTATAACTTATGGGTTATGTCAGTTAATTAGTGAGCCAACTTTTGAAGAAAATCCAAGGCATCTCTTTATATTCATGGTGGTTTCAACTTAACACACACACTCACTCACTCACGCTAAACTTCATGGCCAGGACTGCCTGCTTTGTATGGGGTTACTCTATGTAATACAATACTTATCAGCGCAACATTAATTTGTGAGTTTCAGTTGAAAATGCTGTAGCGTCCTTTATTCAGTTTACAAAAATGGAAACGTTCTTTTATTGTAATTGATTGGAACACCATGAGACACAATGAGCAGGTTACATTTGGATCAATGCAACCCAATTAAAAATGAAAAACATGTAATTGCTTTAAACAAAAAATAAAAAAATAACGGAGAGGTGTATTCTTACTTCAGAAATAACTTGGCATTTTAGAACATAATGTCACATCAATTAGTTGTCCCTTGGTAGATGACATAATTTATTTTTATTTTTTTTTAATTCACAAGTATATCTGAAGACTTTAGATCGGCAATGGATTGTCAAATAATAAAACTCAAAATGTGTTTATGGATACACTACTTGTTATGTTAGGCTTTCACATAAAGGAGACAATGTTAAATAGCAAAAAGCATTGTATTACTGGCAAATGCAACAAAATATCAAATAGACCTGCCATTCTCCAATTGAGCAACACTGATAAATATAATTCGGGCAAATTTTAAGCATAAATGTAACGATTCTGTTGATTTTTAACACAATAAGAAACCATAGAAACACTGCAAATAGCACACATTTTTATAGACAGTCTAGGAGATTTCTGGATATAACACCACAGTTTTCTGGTGGAAATTCTATGCTTCGTAGCTAGCCAGCCCTTACGTAAGGTCTCTCTAGCAATGAACAGTCAGATGACCTAGCATAGCCAGACAGCTTATGCACTCCAGTGTAACAGTACTACCCGGTAACTAAGACAACATTGCAATTTCATGGGATAAAGCAGCAAAATAACCCAAATATTAAAACCTGATTCGCGAAGATTCAATTTAAAGTATCTCATATATCTCCATTTGTGTTTTGTATTCTGGAAGACAGAACGACCCACTTTAGATACAGGGATCTCCCATTTCGGTCTTTAGAAAGAAAATGCTACAGTTTTACTATGAATTGCAATCTTCTATCACCGCAAAATTCCAATAAGTAGAATCTGTAATTGTAAACCCCATAAGGAACACTACCACCCCGAGAAAACTTCAGCTCACTAAAATAGTTATAGGGATTAGAGTGTCTGGCGGCATCTTAATTTCATTTGTTAAATGGTTTAATCCTAAATTTGTTCCTCCCACACAGACACCACTGTCTCCTTACTTACTTCATCCCAGCCCTTTGCAGTATGAGAAAGTTTTATCACACAGCTGGTGATAGGCCAAGGGCCTCAGCTGAGGCTATCAGCAAATCACTGGTCGACCATTAAGAGAAACAGCATGTACTTTAATGAGCTGAAGTTGTTATGAGGTGGACCGTGGTAGAGTTATTTTAAAGAAGGAAACAACATGTCTGATTTTCCCCTGGCACCCAGATCTGGTCTTCTACCTTGTACGTAGAACAGCACAATTTATCAGAGCAGCTAATGGCCTCTGAACATTCCGCCTGCGTCCAGGTTACTGGAAAAATGCCTGTCTTGGTTACTCTGCAATATAGTTAAGCAGTAGCAGGCATGAGACGTCTAAACATCTATACACACACTTTTACTTGTCTTTAATTATTGCTTCATTCAGTAGCAATGCCAAAGCTGCTACTAAATAGAGACCACGGTGCCAGGATTTCTATAATTAAATCCTTATTAAAACAAAGCTGTAAAATGAGGTGAAATGCCTTTGGCAGTGAAGACATGGCCTACTAGGAATATTAATGGCACACGTCCCGTAAGCACAGAGGAGCCACTCGGACCACACATGATGGAGATGGTGAGAGATATGGGATTGAGAATGTAAGAGAGTGGAAGTTTATTAACTTTATAATCTAGAAAGTGCAAGATTAGATACATGCTGTACACAATGGTTAATGGTCTGTGTAAATTAAGGTTACATGCCAGAAATAGTTTCTTCGTCTGTGTTAAACTAAACAGTGAATGATGACTTCAAAAATGTTTTCTGTAGACTACATACCACAATAACAAATACTAAAAGGTAAGTCCTGCGCTCACTCCCATCACTCCTGGGCTGCAGCAACGACCACAGTACACATCAGCCCCAATATATAGTAAAAACCAAAGGGAAAAAAAAGTTACCTGCGCTCTCTCCTAAATCCCTATGTATATTTAAACAAATGGCCATTGGAGGGAATGCCCGCCTGCCAACGTCAAGGCAGACCCCACTAAGCGGGTCCTACACTGACCCTTCACCTTGCTTCCTTGAGCCACAATAAATACCACAATAAGCAATAGAGTATTCACAAATATCCGTGAAAGGTAAATACAGCAGAACACTAATTAAGAACGAAAAAAGTGATACTCAAAAGGATACCCAATTAGGTTTGTGGGGGTCCTGTAATTAAATCCCTTTTTTACCATCTGAAAAGGCTGTGCACTAAGAATCTGGAGCGGTGTCTTTACTGAGCACCGTTTTCTCGAAGTATGAAATGCTATGTTCCATAAAATACAAAGATACCACAAATATTACAGACACAGAACACTAAAATGAGTTAGATGTCAGGACACAGCCTGCTAATGTCAGAGGAACAAACATCGCTTGGATGAAAGTCATGTTTTAATATACGTTAGTTTAATTTAAGATATAATTAAAACCAAAGGGGAAAAAAGTTACTTTCCCAAATCCCTATGTACATTTAAATAACTGGAGTTTTTTTAGTATCACCAATTTAACCCCTTAAGGACACATGACGTGTGGGACACGTCATGATTCCCTTTTATTCCAGAAGCTTGGTCCTTAAGGGGTTAAATGTGCATAGGGATTTTGGATAGTGCGCAAGTAACAGTTTTTCTTCATTTTTATTGTAGGCATTGTGGGCTGATGTACTGCCGCCTAGGAGAAGTGGGAGTATGAGCACAGGGCTTAAATTGTTGTGTGTTAAATTAAGATATGAATTTTTAGACAAATTAAAGAAAATCAGTAAAAAAAAATATAAGATTTTGGATAGTTGTATCAAGAAATGTAGAAGAAACACCAGTAAGCTAGCTCAGTGGAGCTAAATTCAGTTGCTCAGAGCACCTACCTTGCAAATACTTCTCAGTTGAGATTCCTCAAAGCATGTATGTTTTCATTAGGGATATATACTAAACTGTGATTTTTATTTTTTTATATTTGGACATTGCAGTTTCCATTTAACTGATCCAATCGCACTTTGTAACTTAAGTATGATGCAACACTTATTGCATCATAGCAACAAGTAGACACAACCTTCTCATGGCGCCAAATATGTGCGAAGACCATACATAAATTGAGAGAGGATCCAACAACATCAGAACAATAATAGAAAAAAAGTCAAAGAAACATTCAGTACCCATACATTGTAATTAATGTCCTCAGTTTAGGTTTATTCATTTTAAACGTCAAACTAGTGAGCAAAATAATAGACATTAGTGGGAGACAACAGGGAGAAACCATTCTCTTAGAGAGAAACCTCTTGTATTCACTGACTGAAAACACGTACACCAAGGAGTTTATATTTAGTATTTTTTTCGTTTTAAGTTTATGCAATCTTTTTTTTATTATTATTTTTTGCAGTAATATTTTTGTCCTTCATTTTATTTACAGCACTTTTCATGTTTTTTTTAAATATATTTTTATGTAATTCCTTTGTAAATAGTGGGTTGCTATCAGACACCATGTTTTTTCCTGATGTAGATATATAGATAGATAGATGAGGTCCCTTCTGTACTATACTATCTGTTCCTATAGGCTTGCTGTATCATTGGTATTAATTATTGCATTATCATACATCATTTAAATACATTGAACATCACAGAAGTATAACTGCACAGTATAATAACAAATTTTAATCTAATACTTTTGTTGCTTTAAATGTTATTACTAATTTAATAACAATTTGTTTTATTGGCCCTGTTGCTTCTTCAGCTCTATATGTTTTAATATAATAATATGTTTGCCAAGAAACGAGGATTCTCAGAAGGTCAATGTGCTATAGGCTTTCTTCAAGCTACATTGATACATAAAATTAAAAACATACATCTAAACAGATTATACAGCAGAATGATCATCGACGGTAGCCGGTGGGTCAATAAATATATTAAACCACGCCACTATCAAACCCGGAAATTAACGATCCGGTAAAGGAACGGAGAGAGGGTGTTTCTTCATTATATATATATATATATATATATATATATATATATATATATACCTTGAGGGATATAGATGACAAAGCTGAAAGTTAGTTTGAGACCAAAATCCAAGTAAAGCTTTGTGTTTCAGCTGACATGGGAGACATTGATATAAATTTAGCAACGTGATTATCTTCTTACCACAACTAAGGTCTACCTGTACATGTGCCATTAGATCTGCATTAACATAGCACCTTTAATTTAGTATGGTGCCGGCGAGCGTTGAACTTCAGTGAATAATAAAACAAACAAAATGTTACAAAAAACACTAAACATGTAGTTCTGTATAACAAAGGCAATATATTACAATAGCAGAAGATGGTACCTGCACATGTAGTAAGATAGTTTTAGAACATGAAAGGTTTGTAATGGCGGAGACACTCGGGGAACGTCAGACACAAGCATTTATGTTTCTACAAAGAGCTGTCTTTGTACCACGTTGTGGAAGATGTTGCTGCTACATGAAGTACCAGCGACCGTGATAACTGCAGAAATGTAGGAGATTATGTGTAAAGAGTGCTCTGTATTTCTAAAAGTTTCACAACCAGCATGCAGACTGGTGGAATCTCCCCCCACCCATGGCACATTACATTGGGGGCTCATCTTCTTTTCCATGTTTGCACCACTTTTTAGAAGAGACACTTTTTGTATGTTAACTCCGTTGTTTTGATTCAATGGAGGCAGATTTACTGATTTTGACACTATAAACATACAGTTTATCTTTCCCAACTCACATAGAACACTGCAAAACAATTAGCTCCTCGCTAACTTCATTTAAAAAAAGCAGGCGAGAAACAGAGTTGCAAAAATATGAATAAATCTCCAATATAATGACTCAGCAAGTGAATCTCAATCACTGCTTAGCAGGAGGTGCCATCTAGTGGAATAATGACAGATCTACAGGTTTTTAAAAGACTAAGGGTCAGTATAAATGTTCAACTATTGCTTCTATGATAGAAGTTCAAGCAGGAAAAAAAAAAGTCTGACAGGTGTAGAAGCAGGTGTATTTCTGCCATACAGTAGTCATAATGTGTCAGGCTATGCCAGTAGCAAGTGACTGACCAGACGCATTGAAAAATTTAAGTATGTATCTTAAAATATATCTGACATTTATTAATACGTTAGTCTCATTCTGTTTCAATATTTCTCAGGTTAAAGGAAAAAGTGAACAACACAACAACATGTGATGGTATACAATGTGTATGGAAGAACCAAAGTAAGTTTTGCATTTTTGTGTTTCACTGTAATTTCCATCTGTCGTTTTTTCCACTGACACATATTACATACTATTTTTTTTTTTTTTTTTTTTTAAAGGATAAAAAGGGCTTTAATTTTATGTGACATGGATATATAAATGCTCATTAATTGTATAAAAAAAATAGCACACAAAAATGCTAAACAAAAGTGAAAAAACACAACACATTTTACCCACGTTTTTGGCAATTATAATGTATGCATAATTAATACAGCTCAAAAGTATTTCAAAATAAATTAATTTATATGTTCTGGTTTACAGACTACATACTGGGTCTAGGATTTCAGTTTATAATTGGTAGTTACAGGTACACAAAGTAAAATAAAATCAATATAGAGCAATTTTCAGATTTGGTATTTTTGTCTTGTAAGTTTAATAGCGATCACAGAAAACAAAATTGCCACGCAAAAGGAAAAATAGGTAGGTATCATGGTGGGGGAGAATAAACATTATAAAATCATACATTTTCCCTAAGTGGGTGTGATGTGGGATTATTAAAAATCTTTATTGTACTTGTATTGAATTATTGTACTAACTCCATTTTAACCTTATATTGTGACAATCCTCCATTTTGTCCTCCTAACCTGACTTCTTCAATCCTCCATTTTGTCCTCATGACTTAACTTGTTCATTTTAAAACTACCTTACGTGACTGAACTTCTCAACCCAATTAATATAGTAGACAAAGACTGTATTTCCTGCAAAGACACAGGAGTTGCCGACTACTCCCTAAACTTGTAAGATAGTATAGTTTGAAGGCCACGAGAACACAGTAGTAATGAAATGTTCTATTCATAAGAGACCTTGCACCTGGACATGAGGCCTGATATCATTGACCGTGTAAAATGACGCTCAAGACCCCCTTATCCCCACCCGTGTCCAGAATAATCCCACCTCTGGTGGGTGGGCACGGGACTAACCTCTTAATTTTTTGAACCAATAAGTAAGACACTAACTCCGACACTTAACAATTAATCCAATTGATGATGTTTATTTGCTGATATTCTAATAATCAATGATGACGCAAAATGCCTCTTAAAAGGGCCTGCGCGCCCGCTTTTTCTTCACTTGCCAATAAACTTTCTCGAAGTTATTTTAACCTGAACCTTGCGTGTCAGACTTAATTACTTCAGCGTATATACGCAATTCAATTTTATTAATTTGGACAGGAACAGATAGACATTTAAACATTTTGGTTTACTTTTAAAAAGTACCATAACAACTTGGCGCCCAACGTGGGGCACCGGGCTATGTCCGGCCGGTGAGCCGTCCTAAGGAAGACAAGGGTGGATGGAGGAATCCAGGGGGAAGGAAAGGAGATTGATCACCTCCAGGTACACGGTAGAGACTTCTGCAGAGCCACCGGTATGTTCCGGCCCCTTTGATTGACCCGTCCACGTGTCTGTGACTGCTTCCCGGGAGGACATCAAAGACAGGTAATATCTTGCCCGGTGTCTCGTTACTCACTTGTTTACCTGCATTTTAGTCTGTTGCCTGGGTGTGTTTGAATTGTTTGCCTGTTTCCCCATTTTGAGATAAGGGGGGGGTGGACCTGCAGGGGATTTGCCTGGGGTTCTGTCTTGCTTGTTTTCCCCTTTTTGGGATAAAGGGGGGTGGACCTGAGGGGACTTGCCTGGGTCTTCAGTTTGTCTGTTTATCTGTTTGTATTTTACCCCTTTTGGGATAAAGGGGGGTGGACCTGTGGATGCGTTCCTGGGGGTCTTCTGTTACCTGTTTTACTCCTTTTAGGAACCACGGTGCTGTGGTTGTAGGGAAAAAGGGGGGTTGACCTGTGGATGCGTTCCTGGGGGTCTTCTTTGCCTGTTTACCTCTTTTAGGAGCCTCGTGGCTGTGGCTGTAAGGAAAAAGAGGATTGTTGGAACTGTGGATTTTGTGTAGACTCATAATTTCCTGTGATCCTTCTTGTGACACTTTGAGAGCCCAGCTAGCCTCATTGTGCACGTGGTAACCCACAGTTTCGAGTACTGGGGCTAGTGGAATTCCAAGTTTGGTAACAACTGCCCCGAGTGCTGAGAGTGGGGGGATTCCAGTTTTGGTAAACCTCAGCTTCGGCTGGGGGGATTCCAGTTTTGGTAAACCTCAGCTTCGGCTGGGGGGATTCCAGTTTTCTTTTGGTAACCACAACCCTGAGCGCTGGGGCTGGTGGAATTCCAGTTTTCTGTTTATTTGTGGTAGGGGACTTAGTCTTGTGGCAGGGGACTCTGTTTCCTGGGGGGATCCAAGTAGGCATTGCTTGTTTTCCGCATCACGTGGTAGTGAGACTTATAAGTGGGTTTTATAGGGGCACTACGGGAGTGAGGATAGAGGTGGCCACATTCTTGTGGGCTACTGTGCAGAGGGAGGCTGACGGAACTCGGACCGGTGTCAGTTGTTTTCCGTGGCCGCTGGTAGTGAGACTTACGAAAGTCGTTCTCCGAGCGGAGACACTACGGGGTTGAGGGAGGTGACTTTGGAGTAAGCACACGAGTAAAGGAAAGGGATTACTGTTGATTTCATTTGAACTGTGATGCATGCACTGTATTTCAATTGTATTGTTGTCTTGTTTGTTTAATTAGGAGTCTCATGCACTCCTGTGTCTGTCTCTAAGGATTTTCCTTGCCTTTCATCTTTTCTACACTTCCTATATTATTATACTATCCACTCCTATTTCTCTTAAAAGAGAAGTGATTGGTCACACACTTCTCACCTCGCTCCAATCCGTGTCTACCACCCCGGGTAGGCGGATTCAGTGACTAGTCTACGTTTTGGGAAGACGCACCAGAGAAAGTCCCATGGTTCTCAGGTGGCAGTCGAGCATTGTAGACGTTCTTGTTCAATTTTCCTTCTCTCTCCCTATATCTAGGACGCTGGTATAGGGGGAAAGGGATTATGGGGCAGGATTTGAGCAAGCCCAGTAAGGGCTGGTTAGCATGTGATTTAGTTGAGGACAGAGAGGGCGAGGAGATGGTTAAAGGTGTTGAAAAGATTGCAAAAGTATGTAAAATCGCTGTACCAACAGGTGGAAGATTGCAACCAGAAAGTTGGCGTAGGTTACTGACAGAAAAGAAAGGCAAGCTTACAGATAATGATTTATTAAAGACTGCTGAAGCATGGTACAGAGTAGCGAAGGCTATTCAGCTAGAAGGTTGGGTTGAGGAAGAAATAAATCACAAAGGTGTGAAATTGTTTGTGTATCATAATAATTGTGTTACTGGGGTTTACCCTCAGCCAGCGCCCAAAAATGGCGCCCAGGGAATGTCTATCCCCAAGGTTCAGTCAGCAATAGGTGATAGCCAGCTGACTATGTTCCCCACTCCCAATCCTCCAAACACCCATCCCATCACCTCCCCTGTCTGCCCGGTCCTGAATTCTGATGGATCTTTCTTTTCCCCTTCCCCGTCTCTAACATTCCCATCATCCTCATCCGTCCCTACGCTACCTGCTGTACCTCCTCCTAACATCTCATCTGCCATTCCTTCCCTACATTCTCTCTCCGTTACCGATCCCCTCCCCTCTTCATCCGCCCAGCTAACCACCTTCCCCACCCTTGCTCCGGCTCCTCCCTCTACACCCACCTCTACCAATCCCTCTCCGTCCCTTCCCATCTCCACCCCAGTCCAATACCCCACCTCCTTCCCCTCCCCAGCCTGGCCCTACCCCTTCCCATATCCCATGGCCCTGCCCTATCCCGGGTATCCACTACCCCTTCCCCAAGCCACTCCCCAGGTTCCGGTCATGCCCAGTCCGGCACAGTCTGCCCCGGATGTGCCCACATCCAACATGGCCGCCACTTCTTCCCTTAATCCTAATGCAGTACCTTTTCCGGCCACCAATATGGCGGCCCCCAGTACAGCCCTGATGCCGGTAATTCCCGGTGACTACCTATCCCCAGGTTATGACTCGCTAGCCACCCCTGCATCTGGGACCCCCGCTCATCCTCCGGTCCTGTCACCTCACCCGGGCCCTGCACGCAAGAGAGCCCAGATCATAGAATTAGATGAGGAAGAGGAGGATAAGCTATCCCAGGACTCATTGGAGGCTGCAGGAGCCGCTGCAGGAGCCTCAGCTCATCGTTCTATCGATGATCCCTTTGGACACAAGGGTCGGGGAGAACGGACCCCTCCTAAATATGTTGCTTTTTTTTTTTTTTTCTTTTATTAAGGCATGTGCAATGGGGTACAGAACAGAAAGAGGGGAAATGCAGTAATGATATACAAACAAGGGTCAATACAGCATCAAGTACATTTCCTGCTTAACAATGCCTAATTTTTTATTTTTGTGTTGGTTAACGATAATTTCTCATTCAATCAAGTGGTATAGATTATCTGTCGGTCTCAGTAACTGACTATACGTATAAGATCGATAGAAATGGTTCGCTAGCTATTACCTCACTGTCTAGTAATACCTCGACACAACATAAGCAAATCAACGTGGTGAGGCAGGTACTGCGCTTGCTAGTAACAGGTGAAGAGCACGTATAGTGAGATCGCATGTGGTCTGGTACAGCATTTGGTGGTAGGTTACATTATGTTAGGCTACCTGAGGGGTCTGCCAAGTAGTACACAAGTATATGTTTTTCGATTAAGTAGCATAGGTTAGTTTCTGTGGTAATCATTCCAGTCATCTGGGCTAGGGTAACACACTGCTAAAACATAACATATTTAACAGAAACAGGGCACGCTGACTCTGAACTAAGACAAAAACACTGCCCCGACATCTCCTGCTAGAGCAAGAGTGCTTTATGTGTGGAAGCGAAAATATGTAAAATGTTAAGCCAGGCACAAGGGGGTCTGTTGGTAGCATGAGAAGGGGCAAATACCACCAGTGGTCTGCCACTCGGGCTAGTCCTCATCATGTCCAGTGACAGGGGGCCAGATCAGGACCCAGAGTCCCGCTTGCTTTCGGAGTCGTTAAGCCGCTGACCAGAGTCTCTGTGTTGGCTATGCTGTTTTCGAGGGTCGCTCGTCTTCTGCCTGAGGCCTTGATGGGCACTCGCGCCTGTGTGCCATTGGACCCATCTTCAGGACCGTGGGCCCAGGGTTCCGCCGGGCCCCTAGCTTCTCCCTGGGTGTATGGCAGGCTGTGGGGGGGATTCCTCCCGATGAGCACCCAGCTCAGATGAAGTGTGTGCGGACCTCTCAGCAACGCAGCGGTATTTGTGTCAGGGGTATTTCTGGGTGTCTGTGCCCGTACCTGAAAATGCCTCGGGTGCCAGAGCGGACGGTGGCTGCAGGTCGTCCTGCTGGTCTCCGCCATCTTGTGCACGAGTCTAGGTTGCATGTTGGTGCACGTGTGTGGGGCTGGTAAGCGTGTGTTCTGCCTCTGTAATTCTCTGGGCTTTAATGCTGCTTTAGAATGTGGGTCTTGGAGTTCAGGCGACTCTGTGTACCACGCCAGGTCTGCTGTCGGCCCCATGCGATCACCGCTCTCGTGGCCTCCGCCATCTTTGCCGCGTGTCTGAGGCCTGCATGATGGACTGCTGGCTCCTCCGCTTGTAGCTTAAAGCATGGACCGGGATCACCCCCCCCGGTCCGGTGGGGGGGGAAACAGGACCGGGTCCGCTGTTGCGCTTAGTGTGCTCCGGGCTCCATTGGGCAGGATAGTGGAGCGGCGGCCGTCCACTCCACTCACCGCCAGGCAGGTACCCGCTGGTTGCTGCAGGGCACCCCTCCTCCGGGGGACTAGAACTCCGCGAGCAAGCCTCTCCCCGGCTCCGGTAACCCGTGTGCTTTGCGGGTCGAGGTCGGTATTAGTTGATTTCTGATTTAGAGCCGATTTTCCGGTGAAATTAGGTAGCTTGTGCGGGAGCTGTGCTTGTCTGCGACCGCTCGGCTCGGCGGCCCGGCCCCGCCCCCAAATATGTTGCTTTTAACCCCACTCAAGCTAGTGCATTAAGGAAATCGCTCCCTGACCCAGAAAAACAGCCTATGCCTTTTTACCGAGGGATAGTTCAAATTCAAAAGACTTATTCCGCCGCATGGCGTGATTTACTGAGCATTTGTGCTATTAAAGCAGGGGATGCATATTGGCCGAGCATGGCCCGTCACCTCAGTACAGATCTGCTTTCCAGTGATGTTGATTACCCCTCCGGGGTAACCTTTTGCACCCAATTAAGAGAATGGGCTAAAGACAAACTTGCAGATCAGGCTGCTGGCCTTACTGATGTTATTCAAGATAAAGGAGAATCAGTGGAAAGGTTTCATGCAAGACTGTATCAAATGTTTACAGATTTGGGATTTGATCTTACTGACAAAATGCATTCACAAATGCGGTCAGGTGCGTTTGTCCAAGGTGTTAAAGACTCCATACGCAAGGGAATCATTGCTGCACGCCCTGAATATAAGGTTGTTCCCCTGGATACCCTGCTTTTAGTTGCTAGAGGTTTGGAATCTGTTCAGACCCCAAGAAGACCCACTTCAGCTCCTCTCATGGTATCCCGCTCCACTCCAGTCCCAAGAGGTACCAGACCGGAGGAGGGGGGACATTGCTTTAATTGTGGAGCAAAGGGGCACTTTAGAAGTGACTGTCCAGAACCAAGAAAGGAGCAAAGGGAACCCAGAAAGCCACCCAAGCCTGCCCCGGCTCCCAAAGCCACCAAACAGGTTCCAATAGTTGAGGAACCCGATGACTAGGAGATTGGCAAGCCTGTGTCCGTAACCCCTGTCATGGCAGTGTCTACAGGGGATAAGGGGGGGCCACTTGCCACAGTGACTTTACCCATTGAAGGCCACCCTACCACATTTCTAGTTGACACAGGTGCAGCCCGTAGTGTTCTGCAAGAACAAGACCTGCCAGACCCATCCTTCCTGTCCAATATTGATGTATCTTGTGTTGGAGTGGATGGCCAGCCAAGACATAGCCCTTTAACAACTCCACTACGAGTTGGCTCTAGCCTGCTTGCTCGCTTTGTGGTATCCTCCACATGCCCAATTAACCTGCTAGGTGCTGATGTTCTCTCACGCCTGCAAGCATCCATCACCTTCACCCCAGACGGGCAGGTAGAAATGTTTACACCTCTATCTGTATCAGACACCTCAGCCCTGTGCTCCTTGCCTCTGATGCTGCATTTAGAAAAGCCCCGTGAGGAAGCAGCAGAATTAAGGTCTAATTTCCCAGAGGAATTAAAAACACAGGTGCCCGCCAAGTTATGGTCCTCAGGCCCAGAGGACATAGGTCACCTAAATGTTCCCCCTGTGGTGGTAAAGCTTATTCCAGGAGCTAAGTTACCAAGAAAGCCACAATATCCATTAAAACCAGCACAGTCTGCTGCCATTTCTATCCACATCAAGGCACTCTTAGAGAAGGGTGCCCTGGTAAAATGTAAATCTGAATGCAACACCCCATTATTTCCTGTGAAAAAGAAAACTCCAAAAGGTGAGCCAGAGAAGTACAGGATGGTCCAGGATCTCCGTGCTGTTAATGAAGCTACCGTCCTGGACACCCCTCTTGTACCAAATCCTCATACTCTGCTCTCTGGGGTCCCACCATCTGCAAAATTTTTCACAGTCATTGACCTGGCCAATGCCTTTTTCAGTGTCCCACTGGACCCATCCTGTCAATACCTGTTTGCTTTCACCCATGAGATGCAACAGTATACCTGGACTGTCATGCCCCAAGGGGCATAAAATTCTCCAAGTCAATTTGCAAAGGCCATGGGTACCATCCTTGACCCATGGCAAGCTGAGCACCCAGAAGTTGTCTTGCTTCAGTATGTGGATGATCTACTGCTCTGTGGAGATGATATACCCACTACTGAAAGGTGTTCAATTAGTCTTCTTTCCTATTTGGCAGAACAGGGATGCAAAGCTTCACTCATCAAGCTGCAATTCTGCCAATCTTCAGTGATTTTCCTTGGACATTGCCTATCCCAAGGCACCAGACACCTTACTCGGGACCGGGTAAGAGCTGTACAAGACATTCCACCTCCAAGGACTTCCAAGTCTCTTCATGCCTTCCTAGGCCTCATTTCCTACTGCAGAGCATGGATCCCAGAAGCCTCCCTGCTTATGCAACCTCTCTATGATGCACTTAAGTCTGACCCATTCTGTCTGACCAATGAAGCTCTGGACAATTTCAATGCTCTCAAACGTGCCATTGCTTCTGCTCCTGCCTTGGGCCTGCCTGACTACACCAAACCCTTCAAATTATTTGTCTCTGAAAGACAAGGCCACGCAACAGGAGTTCTCACCCAAACTAATGACTTAAGAGGCCGCCAGAGGCCTATTGGATATTTCTCATGTCAACTGGACATCGTGGCCAGAGGGACCCCTCCTGCCTCAGGGCCGTTTTTGCCGCAAGAGAGCTCATAGAAAGAACCTCAGACCTGGTCCTTGGCCACCCTCTGGTTGTTTTGGCCCCTCATGACATTTCTGCCATCATCAACCAAGTCCAGCTCAAGCACGTGTCTCCAGCAAGACACCTGCGCCTACAGTGTCATCTTCTTTTGCCTGACAACATTTCCATCCAGAGATGTCAAGTGCTTAATCCATCCACTCTTCTTCCACTCCCTGAGGGGGGTATCTACTATGGATTCATCACGGATGAGACCTACATTTACCTGCTCTGCGGGTGTATCAAGAAGATCATGCACCCACATTTGACATTTCAAGAAAATGGGAATCCTCTCTGTGAAGGCCCAGATTACGCCTTCTGTACCATGTGGTACAAACCAAACATTTCTCCCGAACCTTGCTATGAAGATGAGCTTTACCACTGGACCGATGCAAAGCTCACTGCACAAGACTTCTATTGTGATTCTGAAGGCAATAGCATGGTCTTGGTCCAGCTACCTCAACAACTTAACTACCTTTACCGCCATTGGGATACCGCTATCCCACATATTCCTGTTACCAAATTGAAGACAAGGTCATGGAATGATCTTGGGCCCATGGGGAAGCTATGGGCCACCATGGATGAAGAACAGTTACAGGAAAATGGTATCGTCAAATACCCAACAACTGACCTTCTGGAAGCATGGCCACGCCACTTCCTAGAAAAAGAATTTCAAGATCTGGTCATAGTGAATGATTATGACCCTGAAACACCTCATGACTGTTTTGAACAGATGAAAATGGAGACAGTGCACCTACCAACTGTGCATGAGAATCCGTTACCAGATCCAGATTTTACCCTGTTTGTGGACGGCTCAAGATATGCTGATGAAGAAGGAAGATATCATACAGGATATGCCGTAACCACAACAGATGAAGTTATCAAATCATCATCCTTACCGCCAGCAATGTCTGCGCAAGAAGCTGAATTACAGGCTCTGACTTCAGCATGCAAAATTTCCGAAGGAAAACGTGCCAACATCTATACAGATTCAAGATATGCTCTGGGCGTGGCACATGACTTCGGCCTAATTTGGAAGACAAGAGGATTTCTTACCACCGCCGGTACACCAGTCAAGCATAGTACTGCAATCAAGGAGCTAATGGATGCCCTCCTACTCCCTAAAGAAGTGGCCGTTTTGAAGGTAAAGGCCCATGGGAAATTGGATACAGATGAAGCAAAGGGCAACCATTTGGCTGATCAGGCTGCTAAGCTAGCAGCCAGGGATCTGCAGGAAGTGGATGAAGAAGTGTCCGGACAAGAAGAAGAAGAAGTCCCTATTTTTGCTCTGCAAACTCTTCCTACTGATTTGCGAATTTTGCGAGAACAGCAAGCTGCAGTCACTCCTGAAGAAATCCAGAAATGGAAAAAGAAAGGAGCTGTCCAAAAGGACGGAATATATTACAACAACTTCAAATTTTGTCTTCCCAAAAATTTATATCCAGCAGTTGTCCAATGGGCACATGGGCCTGCACACCTGTCAAAGGAATTGATGGCCGCCCTCATACAGAAGTATTATGAAGCACCCGGAATCACAACATTGATCAGCAGCTTCTGTAAAGCCTGTGTCATTTGTGCAAAATGCAATCCAGGAAGACCAGTCAAGGTGCCTGCAAAACACCTGGCAAAGCCCATGTACCCCTTCCAGCGAATTCAAATTGACCACATCCAAATGCCCAAGAGTGGGCCCCATGAATATGCACTAGTCATAGTGGACATGTTCTCAGGATGGCCAGAGGCCTACCCAGTGGCCAATATCACTGCAAAAACAACCGCAAGACGCCTACTTACCGAGATAGTATGTAGGTTCGGACTTCCAGAAGTCATTGAAAGTGACCAAGGCCCAGCCTTTACAGCAACAGTGACTAAAGAAATTTGGACTGCTCTAGGGGTGACTCTAGCCTTCCACACCCCTTACCACCCACAAAGTAGTGGTAAAGTGGAGCGTATGAATGGCACTCTAAAAACCAGAATGTTAAAAATGTCACAAGAAACAAAGATGCCCTGGCCAGAAAGCCTGCCAATAGCGTTATTTAGTGTTAGGCACACACCTAGAGGGAAGCATTCACTGTCCCCATATGAGGTTCTATTTGGGACAGCACCCAGACTAGGTTGTTATTATCCGCAGCAGTTGCAGCTCCAATCAGATGTTTTAATAGACTATGTAACTGAACTTGCAAGTGTTTTAAACAAAATACATGCCCAAGTTTTCTCTTCAATTCCAGATCCCGAATTGGATACAGGTACCCATAACCTGCTTCCCGGAGATTGGGTCCTGGTCAAGAAGTTTGTGCGGAAAAATACCCTGGAACCAAGATTTGACGGTCCATTCCAAGTTCTCCTGATTACCGCAACCTCCGTCAAACTGGCCGGTAGGCCAAATTGGATCCACGCTTCCCACTGCAAGAAATCTCCTGCCCCAGAGGAAGCGAATACCGCACAGACATGTATCTCTGGTACACCTTCTCCCTAATTAGCCTTATAAAGGCCCAGCAAGTAGCCATTACCAAAGATATTAGTGGGTACACCTTCTGGTATAATTCATCGTGCACCCAGGTGGCTACTTATACCTTTGATTACTGTGATATTGTAGAATGCCCATTTCCCACACCACAAATCCAGAGCATCTATAGAGATATCCCTCATTCGAAAGACCCATATGTTTGTGTAGTTGACAAGCAATGGGGGCACAATTGTGACCATTGGGGGGCGGCGGGATGGAATGCCGGGCCTGCCTGGGGTTACAAACCAAAAAGTGCCGTATCCAAAGTAGATGATCATGGTAGATCCCTTCTCCAGAGAATGACTTTGAGAAAGCCTGGGGGGAGTACACCAATGAAACTAATCCTTAACATTGAGCATCCAAGCCCAACAGATGCAGACCAGTATGTGATGGGAATATATTGGAAAAAGGGTTCCTACCGTAAATTAGGGCATTTCTACCTCAAAGATATGTGCAACTCTTCTGAGTGGCAAGGGGCCACCCATATGGTCCCTAACCCATTAAAACCTCATATCCAGACATTTCAAGACATGATGGCCATTGCTAACCCCACCTTTGAAGATACCATGGCCGCTGAAACAGGTTTTAATGATGTAAATCTATGGTTAGAATGGATGAAATATAATGCTAATAAGCATAATAGGACTGCATGCTATGTGTGTGGCGGTGCCCGGCCTCACCTGGGTACTGTGCCTTTAATCCTACCAGTAGATATAGAAGAATGTGTTTTAAGCCTTTTTGCCTATCACTATAATTTTAACAGGTCCATATGTATTGCATGGACAAAAGAGTATCCTCTCCTAACCCAGGATGTCAAACCCCCAGATGGTATTACTGTGTATAAAGGTAATTACACTTGTTATGCTAATTACGATGGAATAGGTAAATTCTTGGGTAACTTCTCTAAGGGGTATTGTGCTACCTACAGAAATGTCTCTATGGACTTGTTGCAGTTTCACACCAGGTCATTAGGGGATATTTACTGGTTGTGTGGGGATTTACAGCTAAGATCCAGAATGGACAAGCAGTGGTGGGGGGAGTGTACTCTGGCTAAAGCCATTATGCCTATACATATCATCTCTGACACACACCTCGTCACCCATGGGTCCAAGCACACTAAGGTTAAGCGTGACGCCCCAGTGAAAGGAAGTTTTGATCCTCATGTGTATATTGATGCCATTGGAGTGCCTAGGGGGGTGCCCAATGAGTTTAAAGCAAGGGATGAAGTTGCTGCAGGATTTGAATCAATTTTTACCATAGTTACCGCAAACAAGAATTTAAATTGGATAAATTACATTTATTATAATCAACAACGTTTCGTTAATTATACCAGAGACGCCCTCCAGGGGTTGGCCGAACAGCTGCAGGCCACATCCCAAATGGCTTTCCAGAATAGAATGGCCCTAGATATGATCTTAGCCGAAAAAGGAGGGGTTTGTAAAATTTTGCCCGACACCATGACATGTTGTACCTATATCCCAGAAAACACAGGCCCTAATGGTAAAGTTACATTAGCCATAGAGAAATTAAATGACCTGTCTGAAGAGTTAAAAAGGAATTCTGGGATAAAAGATCCCTGGGAAAGATGGTTTGGTTGGATGACAGGATGGCAAAAAGCTTTAATGCATATTGGTATGGCTATACTAATTTTCCTTTTTATCTTTGCTCTTCTCTTTTGTTGTATCCTCCCATGTCTGAGAAAATCCCTCATGAAGACTGTTGACCAAGCGGCACCCACTTTCACCCATCTCGAAGTTGATGACCAAGAATTCCAAGACATCAATTCACCCTGTCTGCCGCTGCAAACTATCCCTTTTGTTGATAAAGTGCAGGAATTCTAGGAAGGGACTAGCTTAGGGACAGCATCTGTCAGTGAATGGTAAAGGCCCCGTGTGGAGAAGTGGTGGGTTAGCTGCCATGGGACACCCATGGGTGTGAAGTGTTCGAGAGCCATACTGACGGATGAGTTAGCCTATTAGGGTCAGCTCTAGGGACAGACTTGCACTTAGCATTAACACCTAGCTAGCGGCCACGGGGTTTCTGTGCCTTTGGGTTAACACGTCTTCTGATACTAACAAATAAAGTTTTATCTCTTAGAATCTAACATTTCATAGGGGGGACTGATGTGGGATTATTAAAAATCTTTATTGTACTTGTATTGAATTATTGTACTAACTCCATTTTAACCTTATATTGTGACAATCCTCCATTTTGTCCTCCTAACCTGACTTCTTCAATCCTCCATTTTGTCCTCATGACTTAACTTGTTCATTTTAAAACTACCTTACGTGACTGAACTTCTCAACCCAATTAATATAGTAGACAAAGACTGTATTTCCTGCAAAGACACAGGAGTTGCCGACTACTCCCTAAACTTGTAAGATAGTATAGTTTGAAGGCCACGAGAACACAGTAGTAATGAAATGTTCTATTCATAAGAGACCTTGCACCTGGACATGAGGCCTGATATCATTGACCGTGTAAAATGACGCTCAAGACCCCCTTATTCCCACCCGTTTCCAGAATAATCCCACCTCTGGTGGGTGGGCACGGGACTAACCTCTTAATTTTTTGAACCAATAAGTAAGACACTAACTCCGACACTTAACAATTAATCCAATTGATGATGTTTATTTGCTGATATTCTAATAATCAATGATGACGCAAAATGCCTCTTAAAAGGGCCTGCGCGCCCGCTTTTTCTTCACTTGCCAATAAACTTTCTCGAAGTTATCTTAACCTGAACCTTGCGTGTCAGACTTAATTACTTCAGCGTATATACGCAATTCAATTTTATTAATTTGGACAGGAACAGATAGACATTTAAACATTTTGGTTTACTTTTAAAAAGTACCATAACAGGTGTATCGCTTCTGCATGGTACCTCCAGCATGCCCAGACAGCTGTCTGACTCTTATCTAATCGATTTTTAATAAATGTGTCTGGTCAGGGAAGCATCCCTGTATCAATTCAAAGCGACTGGCATTAAGGGTTGACCAAGGTGGACTGGGCATTCCCCCGGTAAAACAACAATGGAAAACTTGCAATATTGAGCACGCAATTATCACTCAGATAGTTCTGAACAGAGTATTGATTACATGGGAGAAATGTAAAAAAGAAATATCACTCCAAAATAAAATCTCTCTCTCTTTCCTTAGGACAATTCGCGAATAATATTGAGGATTTAAATTTACAGAAATGGATTAACTCCGGTATTACAAAAATTGATGACCAATGTAAAGAAAATAAAATTAAATACTTCACTTCCCTATGTACTGAATATAATGTAGACAGCATAGAAATCTTTACATACATAAGAGTCAAAGAGTACCTCCGAGAACATCTACCCAGAGACAAATCTCACATTTATGAGAAGCTTAAAAAAATTCTAAATAATAAGAACATCTTGAAAAAAACACGTGTTTCTAGACATGCAGAATTGACTGCTGGAGACCCAGAACGTTTCATCTGTCCCATTATAAAGAAATGGGAGTTAGATTTGAAGATTAAAATAAGTTATGATGAAATGAAAGATTCCCTGACTACTAAGATATATAAAAAATATACATTGTCTCAACTTAAATGAAATGCACTATAAACTCTTATGTCTCCCAATGTCTGTCTTTGTCCCTATCCTGTAAAGGAGACCTGACCATTTCAGTTTTTACAGTTAGAATTTTGATGCATGGATGTGATGGGCCTATATCTCATTTGTGGGCTTTATAGCAAATTGACTGCTACAGGGGAGGGCTGGCAGCCTTAAGCCTGGGGGCCAAACCAGTCAAGTGGCCAATTGCACCACCGAATCAGCTCACCATCCATGCCCACCTTTTCCTGGTTTTATAATGCAGCCAGTCACACCAAGTCTTTCCCACGCTCCGCTGGTGCTACCTAGTGCCTATCCTCTGCCTCCAACTTCCAAGAAGATTGTCTGTGCGAGGACTGGGAGTTGTAGTTTCCTGCTGAGCTAAAGCTGGGTTCTCCCCGCCCCACAAGAGCGTGAGAGGGCCCCTAGCATGGACTACAACTCCCAGAATGCATCAGCTCTCACTCCCTGTCAGCCAGTGAGTGGCCGTTCCATTCCTCCTCCCTCTGACTCCACAGCCAAGAGACAGCCAAGAGATCCTGTCTGCCTCTGTGGCAGGCAAGCAGGAAGAGACAGTGGCCGTTTTTAACATGATTTAGGCAGGGCCTGTGCAAGGCTTTTTGGGTACATAGGCGAAGATGCATTTCTCCCCTACCCTCACCCACCCACAAAACAACGTGTCCCTCTTAACCTCCCTTTTGTGTTTCTTATTCCCTTTTTGTTTTAAATGTCTTACACCCTTTAGTGTATCTCCTATTTTTCCCCATTGTGTGTCTTACAACTCCCTTGTGTGACCCTTATCCCCTCTCTTTGCTTCTCCCAGCCACTTTGTGTCTTTTGCTCTTTACAGCTCACTTGTGTGTGTCTCTTTCACACCCAGCACATCTGTTTCCCCCCAACCCCTCGGTGTCTCTTTTTCCCCTTCAAGCCCCTCTCCCCTCCAAGTTGCTTAGTGTTTCTCTCCCCACCCCTCCCTGTCCCTTGGTGCACCCCCTTAGTGGTCCCCTCCCCTTCCGGGTGTGCCTCCTACCTCACTTGTAACGTGGCCGAGTAGAGTGGATTCCCATACAGGAGCTTCAGTTTTCTGTACCCAGCCGGACTGACAGGAAAGGTGCTCTCAGTGAGCACCTCCTGTTAGTTCGGCCAGGTACAGGAAACAGAATCTCCTGTACCGCACTCCACTCCACCATGCTACACTCAGTGGTGTATACACACTGACAGTCACACAGACTCAATGACAAAACACACACACACACTCACTGACCGTCACACACAGACTCAATGACAAACATACTCTCACTGTTTTGACAGACACACTCATAGACACAAACACAAACACTCATACACTCACAAACACAAACACCCATACACTCACAGACACAAACACCCATACACTCACAGACACAAACACCCATACACTCACAGACACAAACACTCCCTAATTATTAATATTTTTATATTTAAAAATGTTCCACCCAGCCTCCCTACCTGGAGAGCTGGCGTTGATCTGTCCCTGGGGTCCAGGGGGACTGCTGGGAGGCGTGCGTCTGTTTTTGAATCCAAGGCGGCGAGGGAGCTGTGATCTCCCTGCTCTGCTCCCTCGCGCTAATATCAGTGCAGCGCTAGGGAATTTGTTGACACGTTATAAATAATAATATAAATAATAATAATAGCAAACGGAATTGTAGGCCAAAATAGAGAGTGGTATGGTGCTGTCATCTACTGGCTATTTTCAGTATGACAGACACGTCTAGCTATAGGCATTTAAATGCCTTTTCAAGGAGTTGCATGCTGTGCTGACTTTCAGCACAGTATGCAGCACATCTTCTAAGACCACTAAAAATGGCTGCAGCTGAAAGTAGGGAGCAGTGATTTAACCCTGCTCACACCACACTGTAAAAGATCGTCAGTCAACCTGGGGCCACTAATTCTGGCCCGAACAGGGGGGAACCACTGGAATCAAATGATCCCTGGGGTTCCCAATAACAAGCAGGGAAATGCTCCCTGCTGGTACAATACCCCAAGACGGAATTATTCTTTCATGGGTCCTTATGGCACGAACAACCATGACAGAAAAATTACATTGTGGGTCCTTAAGGGGTTAATAATCATAACATATTTACGATCAGCTTGACATATTTATACTCACTTTACTTGTTCCTAAATTTGACTTTATGTGGGGGCAGTGCCTGCTTGCAGACCTAACCATGCACCATTTCATTGAGCTCCTCAAGGAAAACTGACAATCTGCTTGATATCGGTGAACCAGACGCCACTCCAGCCCTAAAAACCGGATAACTGAACTCTGCCGCCCAGGCTGTATTGATACCTTTTTTTCAGACCCAAAAGCAGCCTAAATGGCGATGAAGATTGAGGGCCTACCACTCACTGCCAATCCCCGGTCACGGGGCCCTCCTCCGCGGAAACTTTGCGAGGGCCGCTTCACATCCCTCTCCGCCCCTTGCAAAAGCCTGCATGCCGACAATGGGCCACAGATCCCAAAAACCCATCTCTGGCTCGGACAACAGAGATATTGGGGCCATGCTGCAAAGGCCTGCACAGCCAAGACCAACTCCGAGCCAGGCAGCCGGGAAATGCAGGTGCCTTCAAACTCCCAGGCAACATGCACCATACCTGCGGAATCCTCCAATGACTCAGCCCTGCCCACAAGCGAGACCTGAAGATTCATCTGGCCGACATCCACTAAATAATAGCTGCTGACTCTGCTATACTCAAAATGGAATTGCAAGCAGTCACTGAACGAGTAAAGGTCTCTGAGGGGGACATTGTGGACACACAAGCTAACTTGTCCACAGTACAGAACCAACTCCAAACACTTCAGAGAATCCTGTCTGCCAGAATCACGGCCATAGAGGACTGACAACGTCACACACATAAAAATCAGGGGTGTCCTCGCAAAAGAAATGCCTCACTATATCAGGCACCTTCAAGCTGCTTTGCTACCCCCCACAGTGGCACGGAAACTGACCATAGATGGACTCTACTGCATTCCCAGCACAATCCACTCTAAATCCAACATGAACCGGGATGTTATTCTCCATTGTCTTACAGTCCAGGATAAAATTCTAATAAAGGACAGCTCTGAAAGGCAAAACACCTCTTGCCTTCGAGGACTCCACCTTGACCTTCTCTCAGGATTTAACCAGAGATACTCTGTTATGGAGAAAATCCTATGGATCTGTTACCAGTCAATTACGATCGTCAGGATTGCCTTACAGATGGGGGACTGACAACTCTCTGGCGCTAACACAGGCTGGAGGCACCCACGTTCTCCACTTCATGAACGATGCAACACCCTTCCTAAAGAAATTGTGTCTGTCTCTCCCATCTACAACCCTGAGTCAGCCCAAAAACTCATGGGATCCAGCTAATGTTACCCCCTTTGTTCCATGTGCCAGAGGTGTACCAGCAGACCTTCCCATTGTCGAAGGCAGCTCCAGTACCCCATGAACTTAATGGGCCACTGTTATAGATTAACACCTCACAGCTGGTTTTACTGTTTTTCTTTGTTTTATTTTGTTCTATTGTTCCGATATGTTACAATCTTCACCAGCTCTCCAGTACTTAAGGAATGGTGTAATTAATACCAAGCAATCCCTCCCTTCCCCCTGCTGCCCCCTTGGTTAGGGGTACTACACTCAATTGCATTCTCCCTCACCTTATTATCCCACCTGTGGGGTAGTCTGGATACCGGCATCTTACCAAGACTTTCTGGGCCACCTTACCACTAGCACCCTTCGCAGAATGCAATTACAGTCCTCACTGGACCCCAACATTATTATACAATGGGTTCTCTGGGAGATGTTCATGTATCTCCCTAAGTATGTCAATGACCATTTGGGCCACTCTTTCTACCCCCGTGTGAAATCCCCCAAGACATAATGAAATCAACTCTAATAGAAATATTACATTTTTGATTGCTCAGCATTACTCAGCTATGGCTACTTAATGGTAATTACGGCCTGATGTGCCTTTTGTGTGTGTTCAACATATCTCTATTGCCAACTGTGCCTCATGGGTTCCCTGGGAGATGTTCATGTATCTCCCTAAGTATGTCAATGACCATTCAAGTCACCCTAAGTATGTCAATGAACATTCGGGCCACTCTTTCTACCCCCATGTAATCACCTCTAATAGGGCGTCAGGTACAATTGATGGTTATACAATTTCTCTCATCACATAGATGTCCTTATTAGCTAGTAATCCTGTTTTATAAAACTCAAAAAAGTGCATCAAGCGAGATATTGTTGACTTGTGATTCCCTTACAACTTTATGTGCAAATATCTCTTGTTAATTTTGTGTATACTTTGCATTACCAAAATAAAGAATTTTTTTTTTAAATGTTTTAAAAATGTTTACTTTATGTAGTCACAGTAAGATTTGTTAGTTAGTTTCAGCAATTTTCACTCTGCTTTTTTTGTTACTGAGTTACCTGAGGTTTATGAAATTCAACTTAAAAGGAACACTCCAAGCACCAGTGTGCTGTAGTGGTTATGGTGCCAAGAGTGCCCTCATTGTAAGTAGTCAAATTGTTTTAGAATGGTTTGACTTCTTACTTGGGGTCCACTGGGTGGTGCTCTCCACCTCCACTAAGTCCTGTATTGAATGACTAACTCACTGACTAAGAGCATCAGCTGATCAATCTCAGCCAGTGATCTAATCCCTGCACTGCCACGACTCCCCTGTAGCTGTAGTGGGAATGGAGTGCAGCATCCAGTGAAAAACTGTTGAAAACGTGTTTGAAAACTGTTGAAAAACATAACATAGTGGTTATGGTGCTTGGAGTGTTTAACTTTACTTGTTCCTGAATGCTACTTTATTTTTAATTTTTTTTAACTAAGCTTTACTTGTCACATGGCTGTGCATATTTAAAATGATTTTTTTACTGTTCACATACTTTATATATTTAAAATAAATTTTGCTTGCCACAGAGCTTTACATATTTAAACATTGACGATCATGTTTTCGTTATGTTCAGAGCTCTGCACATGGATTTCAAAGCCACTGGCTCACCACAGGTTATTTAAAAAAAAAAAAAATTATAAATGAAAATTGTTAAACCCATGCAAACTCAACAACAAGCTAATAAGCACACCAGAGCAAAAAAATAAATAAATACAAAAATTATAAATTTAAATTGTTAAACCCATGCAAACTCAACAACAAACGAATAAGCACACCAAAGCAGAAAATAAATAAATAAAACAAAAATCACACGATACGGAAAAAGATCTCATGCAAGGTGGGTGCACCCAGTACCTACCCAGAAAGCATCTCTTGGGATGAGTTTTGAGATCTTCATCCTTACTATCTGAAGCTAAAACAGCATTAACAGCAGAAGGGAGAAAAACAGAAGACAGAAAGAATTGATTCAGTGTTATAAAATAAAATAATTTTTTATTTTTTTTTAAAGTAATCTGATCTGAAAAAAATATTTTACAAATGTACGTTTTTAAAGGCATCCAGGAGACCTGTACATGCAGAGACCAAAAAAGTCTGCATATCTTTCAGTAATGTTAAATACCAGCTCACACATAAACAGTTACAAAACACAAGACAAATATTTAAAATAAAAATAAAATACTTCCTCCTCTGGAAAACCTTTTTACATAGTATAATGGTGTCAAGCTGACCTTGCTAGCTTGTTTGAGGATAATTAGTAAATAATTCCTTCAAAAATACTACAAGCATTTCCTTCAAAAATACTACAAGCATAGCGATGCTCATGGCTTTATGTAGGATACGGTACAAGGAGGTCTCAAACAGCAGTCTCTCTAAACATGCTTGTAATTGGAGGAGTTTTTGAGAAAAGGAAAGGAAATGGTTACACCTATAAGCCTTCGCTTATCCTCTGGGACATCAGAGGAGGAAACCAGATTTCTACCTCTACCAATATTTGCACGGTGTGTGTGCCCAATGTTCGCCTCTGTGCCTCCTTGGGAAGTTCGGCTTATGTGGCCGGTAGTGAAAGCAGGCACAGTATGGCTGCTTTCACATTATTCTGCAGTTTAAGCTTTCTGAGCTTAAGAATGGAACTGCAACTGGAGGCTGAGCTACATGCCCTATAAACCAGAGCAGGACAAAGGGTTTATGGGATAAGATCAGACCCAAGGATCAGGGTAAAAGGCAAAATGTAAATGGGTGGGCGGTGAAATAATAATGATAAACTAGTGCAGGCAAGCCACTGTCATGAGGTCACTCCAAAACCTCTATACAAAAGAACAAAATCCTGAACGTAAATCAGAAAAACAGGGCGCCACAATCACATTCAGTCGGGAGATTCCCATGGATGGAAGGAACAATAAATGTAAGAAAAATGTCCTCTTTATTGGTAATACATTAAGATAAAATAGGTAATAGCACACAAAACTGTGCAAAATCGCAATTGCAAAGCCAAATAAGGCAAAACAGCCCTTGTGGACAGCAACTTAAACCATACAAGTAACTGTACAGATATTAAAAAGTACCAAAGTGCCAAAAGTGCAAAGGATACCAAATGTCACTCTTCAACACAAACGACAACAGTACACTGACAGAATAAAAGACTGCTGTACCACCAATGAAGGGCTCTCGTAGCTGCTAAACGAGTTTCGTCGATTAGACTTCTTCGGGAGCTTCTGTGTTCCCCTTTGCATCTTCTTCTTTTAAATCCGCCGGTCTGGGCGCCATTCATTGCCTGCGCATGCCCAGATCATGTCGGGCGCACAGCCATACGTAATGACGTGCAGTCGACCGATGTGCACATGTGCAACCAAGCTGGAGCGCAAATAACTTTATGAGTACTGTACCCAGCCGCACAAGCGAGCGTAACCATATTAGGAGCGCTCTATGTTCCCACGGTCTGGGTTAACAGCCCTGCCAACTGTAGGAACTATAGACTAACATAGAAAACCAATATTAAGGATACAAATTGGACCAAATAAATGGTAATAAATAGCTCATGTGGACAAAGTACAAATGACTCATGTGGCGAAATATGGAAAAAAAGTATAAAAATAGATAAAAGATAAGTAGTCAAAATCAATCAAAATTAATGTGGAGAAATATATATAAAAATATACATAAAAATATATATGTGATAAAAAAATACAAATATAAAAAAGGAAAGATTAAAAAAAGAAAAAAAGTCCATTTGTATCATGGTGTGTCATTCAAATTAATACATAGATATTGCTAAGGCTAACAAATAAAATCTAACTCATCTATCATACCTATGAGGCACGGAACAGAATATACAAGAAAGTGTACAGAACAAGGATAAGTAGGTTCATAACAATTCATATAATCAGAAAGTAACAAGGAAAAATGGGTTCATAACAATTTCTTATAATCAGAGAGTAACGGATTATAGTTACTAGATCAATTAATGTACTCATTGTACATATCGAGGGAGACGGACAATAAAATGGACAGATCATTTGAACGTAAAACATATGATACAAAATATATAAGCATGTGCAAAATTAGCATAGTGTAATAAAGGCGAGAAACCAGACGATAATTCTTCAAGATCCCAAAGATTGCCCAGAATGGAAGATACCGTCCTCCGGTACTTTTGTTACTTTCACTAATTAAAAATATATGGCAGATAAAAATAGAGATAAAAATAGAAAAAAAGTAAAATATAAGTAAAATATACAGGACACAGGAGAAGAAAAAATGGTTAGTACACTTTCAGACAATAAAAGCCAATATATCAAGGTCTGTATTAAGACCTGAGGGGACCGAAGTTTTCATCTTATATATTCATTCGGTCTCCCTCATAGCCAACGTTTTCTCAGTCCCCCCTCCAATGTGGTACAATAAGATCAATCCCAATACATAAAAAAATCTTTCCAGTTAAAATCTTTACAGGTAGTGCAATGCATAGGGACACTGTTTCATATTTTTATTATTAATTCCATTAAAATGTTCTAAAAGGGGGGCGGGACTGGACCACCAGGTTGAATGGACGCAAAATGGAGTAGCTCCTGTAAAAACCTCCAGTTTTAGCCCCCCCCCTCAAAAAAAAACCCGGCTACATGCATACCTGACAACTGGCTGCCGTGCACCGGTGCAAGAGGTCACCCTGGTCCCGAGGAGAGGCTTGCTGAGCAGTTTTAGTCCCTCGGAGAGGCGATATAAGTCACACGATGCGGACCGCTCGGGCGGTGAGCGAGGTGGACGGCTGCTGCCTGGCTATCCTGCCCAGCAACGGTAATGCAGCAACCCGGGGTTAGGCGGGTCTGGCTCCGTTCCCCCCCCTCTGGGCTGGTCTTACATGTAACTTTCTAATGGTACGACGTATGTATTGGACGCCACATTTACATTGTAACAAGTACACTACAAATCTGTTCTGACAATTTATAAAATGTTTTACCTTAAAAACCTCATTCGTGACTAAGCTCTTAAATTCTGTAGTTTTTTATTCACTTGAAACTTACATGTGCTGCATCTACCGCATTTAAAGAAACCTTTAGGTTTCCCAGATAAAAAAAATAAGATGATTTTTCTCAACCTCTTTCTTAGGGAGTATGGGGGGGGGGGCTAAAATACTTTTCAGATTACTCATTTTTTTTTTATACAACACTTGCGGGTAAGATCTTCTTTAGATATTGATCTTGTAATAAAATCGGCCACTTTTTTCGAATAGACTTTTCAATCAGGTTCGCCTTGCCATTTTATTTTGTAAGAAAGGCAAAGTCGAACCTGTTACTGGTAAAACTTCTCATGTTCTTATTTTTACCTCCAATCGATAGTAAATCCTTCCTTTCAAATTTTTCTCCTTGTGATTGGGTCTTGGATATAAGGTCATCGGGATAATTTCTATCATAAAACTTTCTGTTTAAAAGCTGTATGGGTTAGCACTTTGAATTGACTCCTATAGGATACAGGAAGCCAATGCAAGGACTGACAGAGGGGTGAGGTGTGAGAGGAGCGACAGGAGAGGAAAATCAGTCTGGCGGCAGCATTCATTACAGACTGTAGCGGGGCAATACGGACTGTCTTTAAAATCATCTGCATCAGGGCAATTTTTAAAAATTCTCATATGTTGGCCTTTCGGAATGTTGGTTAACCATTTACGATGGTGACAACTTGAAAACTCAATAAAACCGTTGCCGTCAGTGGGCTTAAAACTAGGTCTTACTTCTAACTTTTCCTTCTTCTGGGATGTACACTCAAGAGTACATTGCAGATATTCCTACTCGGTTTAGATATTACCCAGTACTGCAAACACTCACCAGAGCACAGCGTTAAGACAATGCGTTTTTCACATTTTTGATCTATAAAGAAAATTAACAAAAATAACAGATTTTCTTGAACCACAGAAATATAAAATTTGTGATTGCTCAGCATTACTCAGATATGGCTAATTAATGGTAATTACGGCCTGATGTGCCTTTTGCGCGTGTTCAACATATCTCTATTGCCAACTGTGCCTCATGGGTTACCTGGAAGATGTTCATGGTCTAGCATGGAGCTCCGTGAATTAGACTGTGGTACTTAACTAAAACACTTTTATATTGAAGTTAACAGTTTTATCTTTTGTATTTCTATTTTCTTCGGGCTACTAGCCCCTGTTTGTGGTTATTGAAAATTTATGCTCCTCTACCACTTGTATAATTATATAAATATATATATATATATATATATTTTTTTTTTTTTTTTTTATTCCTCTTTATGAATTATCGCACATAAAATAGTCAGTCATTAATTATACATAAAACACGTAAAAAAAAAATTAAAAATACATATATTATTTTTTTAAATGTATTTTATGTATAATGAATATTGCTTTGTATTTTATTTGCAATGTTTTTATTTGCTATGGTTGTTCAAAGCTCAGTGTGCATATTAATTTAGTTGAATGGTCCCATCATTTTAGCAGCTAGCCTGAGCTCAGTGCAAGTCACAAGCAGACACATTTAAAGAAATCCCTGTAAAATAGACCCCAGAAAATGTATAGGTGCCAGCACTGAAATCAGCACTTGATAATTACACGAGTCACTAATAATCTATAATATTATGCTCCATTTAATAGAACAGTTATGCAGCCTAACTGATAGACTAGCAGTGAAGGGTCTAAGCTTAACAAGTACCAGTATTTTAGAAGGTCGGGCTATTTGAAATTATGGATCTGTTCCTTCCTCAAGCAAAAATCCCAAAACACTAGAAGTCCTCCATCAAATGTAAATTGCAGAATATATCAGAAACGCATTTGAAATATCACCTGTAGACACTAGCGATGCTGAACTTATTCCTGAGATTCTATTTGCTATCAGACGCCTTGTAAAGCACACAGTATGTTATTCAAGGTATCATTGAATTTGCTCTGAAATAAGTGTCTGGAGAAAGTCCAGACACTTCGTTCAATTAGTTCCTGCATGAGTTTGCAGCAGTACTCAGGACAGCAGTTAGCCAAAAAAATGTGTTGGAGCTGATGTGTACAATCCCGCCCAGGAGTAGGGGAGTCTGAGCGCAGAATTTATTTTTGTGTATTTGTATTAGCGAAAACAAAGTGATGACTCCACAGAGGTTTGCAGCATAATAAATAATGCACACTGGCTGTTTAATCCTGTGAATATCAACTAAAAACAACTGCTCTCTCTCTTCTGGCATTGTCCCTGCTGACCTTAAACATGCTACTGTAATACCTATCCTGAAATAAAAATCCCTCGACCCGTCCACCCCCTCTAACTATCGTCCCATATCCCTGCTCCCTTTTTCCTGAAAGCTTCTGGAAAGACTATCCATATATGTCTCACTTCCTCAAATCCAACACTCTCCTTGACCCTCTTCAATATGGCTTTCGCCCCCTCCACTCTACTGAGACTGCTCTTATTAAAGTTACTGATGACCTAATTGCAGCTAAATCCTAAGGTCACTACTACATACTAATTCTTCTTGACCTCTCGGCTGCCTTTGACACCGTTGATCATGCTCTCCTTCTTCAAACTCTTCAATCACTCTGTGACTCTGTCCTCTCGTGATTTTCCTCTTATCTCTCCCAACGCTCATTCAGTGTCTCCTTTTCTAATGATACCTCATCCCTTCCTCCTGTCTTAGTTGGAGTCCCCCAAAGCTCCGTCCTTGGTCCCCTTCTATTTTCTCTTTATACTGCCTCTCTTGGCAAACTTATTGCCTCATTTGGATTTCACTACCACCTGTACGCTGATGACACCCAGTTATAGCACTCCTCCTGCCATCCTGCAACGTGTCACTGCTTGCCTTTCCTCCATCTCTGACTGGATGTCCTCCCGCTTTCTAAAACTAAATCTCTCTAAAACTGAACTCCTTGTCTTTCCTCCTCCTAATACTGATCCTCCTCTCTTTTGCTCTCCCTTGAAGTCAGTGGTGTCCACATCAGTCCATTCAAGCTCGCTGTCTTGGTGTCATATTTGACACTGGCCCCACCTTTGAGCCTCACATCCAGCATGTTACCAAATCCTGTAGATTGCATCTTAAAAACATAGCAAGCATACGCCCCTTTCTTACGCAAGATGCTACTAAAGAGCTTGTCCATGCTCTAGTAATTTCCTGCATGGATTATTGTAACCCTCTCCTAATTGGAGATTATTGCCCCGCTACAGTCTGTAATGAATGCTGCCGCCAGACTGATTTTCCTCTCTAGTTGGTCCTGTCACACCTCATCCCTCTATCAGTCCTTACATTGGCTTCCTGTATCCTATAGGAGTCAATTCAAAGTGCTAACCCATACCTATAAAGCATGGACCAATTCTAGCCCCCACAGATCCATAGGTATGCCCCCTTATCGGTCTCTCCGCTCTGCCCGTGACCTTCTCCTGTCCGATGCTTGCACCCGTACGGCCAACTCACGCTTGCAGGACTTCTCGCAGGTGGCTCCCTTCCTATGGAATAGCCTGTGTACCACCATCAGACTCTCACCTAGTCTTCAATTGTTTAAAAAGTGCCTTAAAACCCATCTCTTTAGGAAAGCTTATGGACTTCCAGAGTAACCTCTACCTCACATACCTGTCCCTTGCTCTCTCCTAAAGGGTAGCACTCTACTCTCTCCTCCAGCTCTGCTTCTCTCCAACCTTATTTGATTGCTATTTCATGTCCTAATGTGTTTTCCACCCCACCTCCTATAGACTGTAAGCTCGTTTGAGCAGGGTTCTCTTCAACCTATCGTTCCTGTAAGTTTTCTTGTAATTGTCCAATTTATAGCTAAATACCCCCTCTTATAATATCGTAAAACGCTACGGAACCTGTTGGCACTATATAAATGGCAATAATCATAATAATATTACAGTGAATGTGCCCCCTTCAAAGCACAGGGAATAAACACATCTTTACATATTGCTCCTTCCCAAAACTGTGCGAATCATTAACGTCTAAAGGAGCAATAAAAAAAAAAGACAAAATGGATTATATCTATTTAACTGCAAAGTTGTTAACTTCAAATTATTACCAACGAAATTCACAGACAGTTATTACCGGCTTCCGTGGTGAATGCCTCACTGTTAGAACTTTGCACCATTTTTTAGCAGCAGTAAAAATAAATAAAAACACAGAAACACAGACACAAATTTCACAAAAATGAATGGAGATCATATGCTTTAAGCAAAAAAATGGGCCTTAACATGCCAGAGGTCAATATGAAACAACTGCACAAAATGAATGTCAATTCAAGATATTTAACCCCTTAAGGACCAAACTTCTGGAATAAAAGGCAATCATGACATGTCACACATGACATGTGTCCTTAAGGGGTTAAAGGACCACTATAGTGCCAGGAAAACACTCGTTTTCCTGGCACTATAGTGCCATGAGGGTGCCCCCACCCTCAGGGCCCCCCTCCCGCCGGGCTCTAGGGGGTAGAAGGGGTTAAATTTACCTCTTTCTCCAGCGCCGGACAGGGAACTCTCCTCCTCCATATCGCAGTCATTGGCTGAATGCGCATGCGCGGCAGGAGCCGCGTGCGCATTCAGCCAGTCCATAGGAAAGCATTCTCAATGCTTTCCTATGGACACTGCCGTCTTCTCACTGTGAAAATCACAGTGACAAGCGCGGAAGCGCCTCTAGCGGCTGTCAATGAGACAGCCACTAGAGGCTGGATTAACCCATAGGTAAACATAGCAGTTTCTCTAAAACTGCTATGTTTATAGAAGAAAGGGTTAATCCTAGCTGGACCTGGCACCCAGACCACTTCATTAAGCTAAAGTGGTCTGGGTGCCTATAGTGGTCCTTTAAACAGACTTACTTCATTGAAAATGTGTGCATGTCTCATCCTAGTACTGGTAAGTAATCTAACAGAGATTACTGTAGTAAGGTAAAACATGACTGTCACAAACACAAGCCTCAGTTCCTTCAGAGTACACACAAGTATATTAGAAGCTGCTTCATAACAATTTGTAATTTCCTTTGTGTTTATTCCTTTAAGTTGTTCAGTGCTGATAAAGACATTGCACTCCATAATTAAAAAAACATGTATTATTAATTATTTATCCATCCAGCATGTAATATTATGTATCTCTTCATTTAAAAATCTATTTACGATCAAAGATTACAACCCGATTCTTTCCCTTTCTGACACGCCATTTCTCCTGTAATCTTGAAAAAAATGTAATGCAGAGTAAACACAGATCTTGTATGTGGCCAGCAACATCCATGCAAGTGAACCAACTTTGGAATATACAGTATACCTTGATGATAACCACTGGCACATCAGATATTAAAGATGGTGAAGCATCATGGGAAATGTTATTAGAACAATCTGGGGAGTAAAACGTAGTCATTGCCCCAGTGTTAACTTTGTCGACTAATAAATTTAGTCAGATTTTAGTCTACTAAAACTAGATTAAAATTAAAATAATTCAGATGACTAAAATACGACAAACTAAAATGGCTTTTTAGTCAAGAGACTTTGACTAAAACTTAATGGAAATTTGCCATCAAAATTAACACTGCACAGAGGGTCTGTGGAAGGGGCAAGAGACAGACCAGGGCTTAGAAAAGAGATACCTAGAAGGGCTGGGGAAGGGGCAAAAGAGACAGAGGCTTTAACTAAACCCATTAGATTTTAGTCGTGTTGACTAATATCTACTGGAGATTTAGTTGGGTAAAACAAAAACAATGCAGTTTACTAAAATACAACTAAAACAATTAAAACGAAACTGATTTTTGCCCCCAAAATTTGCGCTGCATTACACGCAGACCAGACAACAATGTTATTCATTGAAAACCAGTGACGATACTTGACATGTAACACTGCACAGTAAGCTTGGCGAGTAGTTTTATTAATGTTTATCAAATTACTGACAGCAGGTAAGCGTAAACTATCTATGTCATAAAGGCTACCAGAGTGAGTGTTTATAGGATATTCCCAATTTTCTCACTGAAAACAACGGGAAGACCGGTCACTTCCTGGCCTGTTGCAGACTCCAATAATATATAGAAAATTAAGTGAAATTCTGAGTTAATCTTCATATCTACAATTCTTTAAATTATTTTTTGTATAGGTTTCTCCAATGTGTTGTCTCAATTAAGCACCTTGAAACCGGTTTTAAATATTCAAATATGGTATTGGATCTATACACTAAACACAGAACTGTAACAAGTCACAGGTGGGAAAGTAAATTGCGAAATTTAGGCTAAAATAGTTCAATTGTGACTATAAAAGGTTTGGAGATTTTTTCTAAATTAGCAATTTAAGTCTAAGTTTTACAATTTGGAGCCTACTGAATAAATTCCCCCACATGTATTAAACTGCTCTTAAATTACACATCAATGGAATGGGTACAATCATCAGGGTTGATGAACCACTAAGGAAACTGGGAAGGACTTAGGTGGAAAAGTGTCAAATAATATTATATGGAATACTGTGACAGAGCTTCTTAACATTACATACCTGAGAATGACCGTCGCTTTGTGTTTATATCACTTGCCACACGAACCTCTGTACATAGTTTCAACATAAGCAGCATTGTAACAATCATAATTATACTCTGCCACAAAAGTGGTGATTCAAAATGGCGCCCAAACCTGACAAAAACAACACAGATACATATGTTAAAGAAAAGCATGAATTAACTACATCTCACCTTCACCTAAATTCTCCACAAAATTACAAAATGGAAGATTGAAACATTATGTTTTTGGTGTTCAATGGCAAGGATGAAATCTTCAGATTTCTACTCCTTTTGTGGCTAAAAGAGCCCCTGAACAACAATCTCAATCCTTTGCACTTTAGTTCAAGGAATGGGTGCACCATGTGTCCTGCCAATATAATTATTGTACCAATAGCAAATTGAAATGGCCATCAAGTTATGAATGGAAAACATGTCTTGGCTAGGAGTATAACGCTCATCTGTCATCCATTCATAATAGTTACAGTCATTTCTGCTTGCGTTTCCTAATAAAAATAGTAGTGATTACATTCTACAAATGCTGATCAGTGTCTGTTGCCAGCATATGAATCATTGGACAAAATTGGACTTAACAGGCAGATTTTCACTGCCCCACTCTCCCTGGGTTCAAAAATTTTAAAAAAATCTAATAGAGTTATGGAAATTTCATGATGCTGTATGCAATCAGCAGCAAAATACTGATCATAAATTGAAATGTCAGTCATAATTATAAATAACTATGAATAGGAGACAAATCTGCATTGTGGTCACATGTCTCCCATTCATATTTCTGTTATTTCATTTTTTTTGATTACTATAACTTTCATCATAGCCAACGGCGGTTAAAATCTCTACATTGTCTGCCAAGTGAGTAAGGGGGCACTGTGGAGATACAATGGTGTCACCTGCTCCTTGCACTGTGTGGGACAAAGGTGAAATAATGATTCTGTATCAGAAGCGTTAATTCTCGTTGACTTTACTTTAACCTGCATTAAAATATGGGAGATGCAGAATTTGAGAATTGAAACAGCGTATCTAGCATCTATAAATTCAATATAGCAGGCTCTAAATTTCTATATCCTAAATGGTTGAGGTTTCTTCCATTACACTTTTTTATTTTTGGGCTGGGTCCTGGCAGAAATTGAGGATGTGTGTAAGACAGCTATTATAAACAGTAAGGTACCTGTTCTACACAAGTAGAATGGTATTACAAGCCACTATTTAGAAGAATTTTATGCCAAAATATTCTTCACATATGCTCCACTAGACACTAGAGTCCCTTACCAGAAGAGTATTCGTAGAATATTTGCAACCAAAAGCATAAGACAGACATAAGTGGAGAATCCTTCAGCGTTCTGTGTTCGTCTAATGTCTCTGTATTGGGGGATATAAGGCACAACCCCTCCAAAGATCATGGCGGTCGAAGCACCCCAGGAAACTAGTCGATGTACTGAGGCAGCAAGCCATTCTATGACTTCTTCCTCCATAGCATCTATGAGATCACTGGTCTATTTGGACAAACTGGCCAGGGTCCTCAATGCACTCTTCAACATGTGCTTCAGGATTATTTTGGAGGTTCTTGGTACCACCAAAGAGAAAGCGGGATTTCAAACCCCATATTCAATTCTGCAAGAAAAAATACATGAAACAAACTTTACATCCTTAGAAACTGAAGCTACAACATATAAAAATAACAATGGTAAGGCATGACTTAGAATGTGATTGGTTAACTTTGAACACAGCTAGAGTAACCATTATAGAAGAGTGGGCAGACTTTATCAGTGAGAAAAAAAAAAAATATCCCATATGTTTAGACCTGGTCTATTAAAGAATTTGCACAAGGAAGAACATAATTAATAGTCAATGCCTTCTATGAAAGGTATACAAACAATGTTTAACCACTTCATGTCATTAGAACAAGTCATTATACCCTAGCTAAACCGAGCTTTAATGCTGTTAGGATGTACTGACCCAAAGTTTTGGTGAGCAGGGCAGGGTTAAATTCCTGCTCATACAATGGGGTCCCAAGAAGCAATTGATATATGGTACTCTCCTGTCAGCTGTGGCCAGTTTAAATGACCCAAGACTGTCAAATGCCCTGTATGCATCACTCAATATGAGCGCAGCATATAGCACTTTAATTTAACCCCTTAAGGACCAAACTTCTGGAATAAAAGGGAATCATGACATGTCAGACATGCCATGTGTCCTTAATGGGTTAAAAATTGATTTAAATGCATATTGCTACAATGTGGTGTGAACAGGGGTGACCCCTGGAATACTTTGGTACCAATTGATAACTGGGGCCACATTTAATGGCCACAGGCTGAAGGATGAGATGTATGCAGAGATCAAAGGGAGCACTCAATATAGCCCTTTAAATCTTGAACCTTGATTTCAGTGAAATCAACACGGCTGAGGGCAATCTCTCTGGACTGGCAGGTGCTCAAGGGCCCCCAGCATGACCCCATGCTGATTGTGATTTGTGTTGGTCTTTGCCAGCTGCACAGTACAGATCACAGTGCAATCAGAATGCTGGAGTTTCGGCATTACAGGGATATCCTTGTAATGCTGAAAACAGCCAGTAGGTGGTGGAAACATAACACTCTGTACTGTTTTATCAAGTAAAACCTCCTGCTGATATAATAACCAATTTCAGCAGAGGGTTTCCTTAAGGTGAAGGTTAGGCCTATATAAGAGGAGAGTCTCCTTGATACTTACATCTAGTTCACCAGTTGAAAGTGACAAACCACCATAAATTCCGGTTCTCTTTATTCTATTTCGAGAGTGAAATCCATTTGAAGAAGGTGGGGTGCCACCTATATGAGCACCACTGTGTCTATATATAGCCTTAACTTTCAGGCTCTGAACATTGTGAGTTTACTTCTTACACCTGTTCGCACTGTTTATATTCTATTTAAGTACCATCTGCACTAGTGTTTGTTCTGTTTTTATCTTTTACATGATTTATTGTATCAAGACTTCCATATTTTTGCATTAGGGGCAAGCAATTATTGCATGCAAAATACTTGTTGTTTAGCGCTCCACTCACCAATTACAGGATTATATCCTGATAGTGGTCTGTCTGAAGGTTAGGCCTAGGGAAAGGGTAAAGTTAGGGTTAATCATGTTTGAGAGTTAGGAATAGTGTGGGCGGGTATACATATAGTATGTAAGGCTAGGGTTAGGGGTAGTACGGTTAATTTAAAATCGCTAGCATGAGAAGTTCTCAATATTTTTAATTTAAGTGAGGAAATGCTGCACCAGTATTTATGGAAAACGTGCAGTTGTTTGCTTTTAGCTAGGTGTTTAACCATTTCAGCGGGCAATTCATTTCCCCCTTCCATCCTGACAAAAACAAAAATTTCCCACACACCAAACGTTGTAGCGTCATAGACCATGCTTCAGTGTGGGAGGAATGTGAAGATGAAATCACTACAACAAAAACTATTTTTTAAATGAGCGATCCATACCATAAGGGGAAACGGTCAGGTTTTAGAATACTTTAACAAATTACGGTAAGAAACCGGTTTGAAGGTGAGTGAGTGGATCACAGCTAGAAGATAATGATTTGTGCGTGTGTGTGTTCTGAGCCTGCACAGAGGAAAAACTATGACAGCTCTGTTATGCTACAGGAATAACCCATGAGCAGTCTGAGGAAGATGCTTACTTTTTTGGACTCTATTCACAAGTCACACAAGCCACACATGTCCAGTGAGCCATATACAGGGAGTGCAGAATTATTAGGCAAGTTGTATTTTTGAGGATTAATTTTATTATTGAACAACAACCATGTTTTCAATGAACCCAAAAAACTCATTAATATCAAAGCTGAATACTTTTGGAAGTAGTTTTTAGTTTGTTTTTAGTTATAGCTATTTTAGGGGGATATCTGTGTGTGCAGGTGACTATTACTGTGCATAATTATTAGGCAACTTAACAAAAAACAAATATATACCCATTTCAATTATTTATTTTTACCAGTGAAACCAATATAACATCTCAACATTCACAAATATACATTTCTGACATTCAAAAACATAACAAAAACAAATCAGTGACCAATATAGCCACCTTTCTTTGCAAGGACACTCAAAAGCCTGACATCCATGGATTCTGTCAGTGTTTTGATCTGTTCACCATCAACATTGCGTGCAGAAGCAACCACAGCCTCCCAGACACTGTTCAGAGAGGTGTACTGTTTTCCCTCCTTGTAAATCTCACATTTGATGATGGACCACAGGTTCTCAATGGGGTTCAGATCAGGTGAACAAGGAGGCCATGTCATTAGATTTTATACCCTTTCTTGCCAGCCACGCTGTGGAGTACTTGGACGCGTGTGATGGAGCATTGTCCTGCATGAAAATCATGTTTTTCTTGAAGGATGCAGACTTCTTCCTGTACCACTGCTTGAAGAAGGTGTCTTCCAGAAACTGGCAGTAGGACTGGGAGTTGAGCTTGACTCCATCCTCAACCCGAAAAGGCCCCACAAGCTCATCTTTGATGATACCAGCCCAAACCAGTACTCCACCTCCACCTTGCTGGCGTCTGAGTCGGACTGGAGCTCTCTGCCCTTTACCAATCCAGCCATGGGCCCATCCATCTGGCCCATCAAGACTCACTCTCATTTCATCAGTCCATAAAACCTTAGAAAAATCAGTCTTGAGATATTTCTTGGCCCAGTCTTGACGTTTCAGCTTGTGTGTCTTGTTCAGTGGTGGTCGTCTTTCAGCCTTTCTTACCTTGGCCATGTCTCTGAGTATTGCACACCTTGTGCTTTTGGGCACTCCAGTGATGTTGCAGCTCTGAAATATGGCCAAACTGGTGGCAAGTGGCATCTTGGCAGCTGCACGCTTGACTTTTCTCAGTTCATGGGCAGTTATTTTGCGCCTTGGTTTTTCCACACGCTTCTTGCGACCCTGTTGACTATTTTGAATGAAACGCTTGATTGTTCGATGATCACGCTTCAGAAGCTTTGCAATGCTTCATCCCTCTGCAAGATATCTCACTATTTTTGACTTTTCTGAGCCTGTCAAGTCCTTCTTTTGACCCATTTTGCCAAAGGAAAGGAAGTTGCCTAATAATTATGCACACCTGATATAGGGTGTTGATGTCATTAGACCACACCCCTTCTCATTACAGAGATGCACATCACCTAATATGCTTAATTGGTAGTAGGCTTTCGAGCCTATACAGTTTGGAGTAAGACAACATGCATAAAGAGGATGATGTGGTCAAAATACTCATTTGCCTAATAATTCTGCACTCCCTGTATTTAAAAACCCTGATGAAGATAGCTAAAAGGGTAGCTGCTATGGGCACCCTAAAGACTAAAACAGAGCAGAGCAGCCGTCTTCGATTCCCAGTATAGACAGCCCTGAGCAAACATCAAACAGATACTTTTCATAAATCTCATTTGCTTTGTGAACCGTACTACCAGTGTGTGAGATTCTGAACTATCAGGGTGCCTGTGTATATTGTTCACAAAACCCAGGCTTTGCACACATCCATGCATTTATACATACCCAGTATATTATATAATAACTACTTAAAGGGACGCTGTAGGCACTTTAAAAACTTCATCTTTTTGAAGCTGTTATAGTGCCTGCAATCCTGCCTGTTCCACCTCCCAAAACTCAATATTAGACCAATCAGAAGGCTTGAAAATCAGCGTCAAGCCACACCTCCAAGCCCTCTGGGTATGAGAGTCGGGAATCTTACTTCCTCTCATACCATAGCATATGCGTGCATGTACAGTGTCGTCACGGTCAGCCTTAGAGAATCATTGAATACAATAATGCTCTATAGAGAAATTGTAGGCGCATCACAGCGAGTGCTGTGCATGTGCTGTACGAGGAGCCTTGGATTGGCTCGTTATCTCAGCACGCGTCCAGGATGAGGCAACCCGAGGAGGAGGTTGCAGCAGCGCTGAGAGAGACTTTGCGCTGGATAAAAAGGTACGTAATTTGTTTAAATTTCCATTTACTACGATTTTATTTTTGAACATGGGGAGGAGTGAATGATAAGAGGCACCAGGACTAAGGCATTAGGAAAACAAATACCGTAATATACTCTAGTATAAGACGAGTTTTTCAGCACATTTTTTTGTGCTGAAAAACCCCCAGTCGTCTTATACTCGAGTCACTGTCTGTATTATGGCAACTTACATTGCCATAATACAGACCAGGACCGCCGGGCTCATTACAAGCCCAGCGGTCCTGTTGGGGGCTGGCAGCAAGCTGTAACTTACCTTTACAGCAGCTCCTGTCAGCTCCCTTCTCCTCCACTGTAAGTCTCACGAGAGCCGTGGCGTCAGAGCGTTGCCACGGGTTACCCTCAGACCGCGAGACTTACAGTGGATGAGAAGAGAGCAGACCGGAACGGAGGAGAAGGGAGCTGACAGGAGCTGCAGGAAAGGTAAGTTACAGCTCGCTGCCAGCCCCCCTCCTACACAGCCCATGCCACTAGACCACCAGGGAATAATATAGCCCCCCTCCCTGGCCATGTATCAAGCAGGGAGGGGGGACTAAAAAAATATAAATAAAAATGTAAATATTAATATAATTAAAAAAATGTAATAATATTAAACATAAAATAAAAAGAAGATTTAAAAAAAAAAAAATAATAATAATAAAAAACGCCCACCCCCTACCAAGGTTACACACTCTGCATCACATACACACACACACTGCACTCATACACACTCTGCATTCATTATATACACAAAATAAATATTCAATTCATTTAATTTTGGGGGGGATCTAATTTTATTTAGAAACTTACCATTGCCTGCTGCATTTCCCACCCTAGTCTTATACTCGAGTCAATAAGTTTTCCCAGTGTTTTGGGGTAAAATTAGGGGTCTCGATTTATATTCAGGTCGACTTATACTCGATTATATACGGTATGTATTCCTAACGCTATAGTGTTCCTTTACAGTGAACAGGTGCACTTGGTTCTGGGGTCTTACTCAAGATTTTTTATTTTTTTTAAATTCATATTTAAAGGGACACTATAGTCACCCAACTTTAGCTTAATTAAGCTGTTTTTGTGTACAAGTTATACCCCTGCAGTCTCACTGCTTAATTATCTGCCTTTCAGGAGTGAAATCACTTTGTTTATGCAGCCCTGCATGTGACTTGCACAGCCTTCCTAAACACTACCTGTAATAAGTAATCTAATGTTTACACTTCCTTTTTTGTAAATTCTGTTTAATTTAGAATTTCTCACCTCCTGCTCTGTTAATTGCTTGCTAGACCTTGCAGGAGCCCCCTATATGTAATTAAAAGAACATTACCAGCTGTTATCAGCTCATTGAAGTGGTCTGGGTGCATATTCCCAGTTCCTTTAACCCTGCAAGAAAAATTATTTCAGTTATTGAGAAACTGCAATAAATTATGATCAAGGGTTAACTCCAACTCTAGTGGCCATCAGACAGACAGCCACTAGAGGGACTTCCCGGGTCGTTAAATTACTTTTGGTTGCCTGACGCTGGATGTCCAGCATCACTCAAATCCCCTTAGGAAAGCATTGTATAATGCTTTCCTATGGGAGAATTCCTAAAGAGAGTGCGGCCATTGCAGTGCATGTGCATTAGGTCTCCCCTGTCGGCTGAACTTTGTTTTCCTGGCACTATAGATTTAAACTTAAAAGTTACAGAGCAGGAGATGATGACTTTTAAAGAAAGTTTATTTTGATTGAAAATTAAAGGAGCACTATAGGGTCAGGTACACAAACATGTATTTCTGACCCTATAGAGTTCAAACCCCCATCTAGCCCCCCTGTGCCCCTCATGCCTTCCTAAATATAGTAAAATCTTACTTGTATTCAAGTCTGCAGCTGCTTACTTAATTCCTGTTTCCTTTAGACCTGCCCACTGCCTGCTAACATCAGCAGAAGTGGTAGCCTGATCCAATCATAATGCTTCCCCATAGGATTGGCTGAGACTGACAAAGAGGCAGATCAGGGGCAGAGCCAGCACAATTCAAACACAGCCCTGGCCAATCAGCAATCAGGAGGCCAATCTCCAATCAGGAGACACTGAATGTTTGGATGCATTTTAGGCATCTGATGAGTGGCCAGTGAAGTTACCACTAGGCTGTAATGTAAACACTGCATTTTCTTTAAAAAAAAAAAAAAAAAAACAGCATTTACAGCAAAAAGCCTGAAGCGAATGATTCTATTAACCAGAACAAATGCAATACGCTGTAGTTGTTCTGGTGACTATAGTGTCCCTTTAAACTATTTCGTTTTCATGCAGGCTGTGTCAAGGGAGGTATGGCTGGGGCTGTATAAACAGAATCAAAAGTATTGTAATTTGTAAATGGCAGAGAATTGAGCAGTGAAACTTCAGAGGCATGATATAAACAAAAACTGCTTCATGAAGCTAAAGTTGTTTTGGTGAATAGTGTCCCTTTAGTAAAAAAAAATATAAGACTAATATGGTTGGTAGTACACCCTTAGCCTACTAAATTAAACTGAAGTGGTTATAATGCTTAGAATGTCCCTTAAAAGTGACAGCTAATGCCCCTCACTTCTTAATGATTATATTATTCCTCCTTGCCTTCATGTATTGTTTTTTCTTCCTTGTGCCAGTTGTCAATAGCTGAGTGCTACCATGATGTCTGCAGTCTCCTTCTGTCGCATTCTTTGGACTCAAATGGAACCTTGTTTAAGTGAACACTATAGTCACCAGAACAACTACAGCTTAATGTATTTTTTTTGGCGAGTATAATCAGTCCCTTGAGGCATTTTCATTCAAACACTTTACATGGCCACTGGTGGCGCTCCACGGGGCAGTGGTGCACAGTAGGTAGCACTGATGTTCTACCAGACAGCCACTAAAGGGACTTCTGGAATCGAAATAATGCTTTCCTATGGGGAACTGCTAATGCGAGCGCGGCCATTGCTGTGCATGCACATTAGGTCTACCCCACCGGCGGACATATGCGAGGGAGGAGCGTTGGCAGAGCCTGACCCAGCGCCGAGGGACATCAGCGCTGGATTCATGTTAGTGACTTAAGGGGTTTTAACCCCTTCAGCTCTGCGGAGGGGGCTGCAAGGGAGGGGGGCACTTCAGGAGTCTATAGTGCCAGGAAAATGGGTTTGTTTTCCTGGCACTATAGAATCCCTTTAAAATCAAAACTTGCAGAACAGTGCTGCTTGAAAGTATTACTGTGTTAAGGAGACAAAATGTTATATGTGCTATCGCAATAACAAGCTCTAAAATTTTTTGAATGAAAAAAAAAAAATGGATTTTGAACATAAATAAGTGCAAAGTAGAATATTAGTGCTTTAGAAATTTAAATCACGCCATCTGTCAATGTTCTCTCAGTCAAGCTGGTAAATACAGCACAGCGAGGTTATTGACCTGATGAACATGACCTCGTTATTATAATACAATCCCACTAAGCCTTGCAAAACTGCCTGTCTGTACAATAAGACATTGTTCTTACACATACCAAGAAAGCAAAAGCACATTGCAAAAAAAGAAATAAAATCAAACTTGTTTAGTTGCAGAAGGGGTCCAAAACAGCTTTTGTAAAAAGACAATTGAAAATATAATCTAAAAAGATACTGGGTAATAGAAATGAACGCAAATACAAAAAGAAAAGTCCTGCGCTCACTCCCATCACTCCTGGGCGGCAGCAACGACCACCAATAGAAATTAACACTTTATAATGGATCTGCCACCAACTAGGGATCGACCGATTATCGGTTTTACCGATATTATAGGCAGATATTCTGTATTTTCGGCAATATTAGTATCGGCCAATATAGATACCGATATTGCCGCTAATACCTCCTGGGGGGGCCCGCAGGAAGCTGTGACTTACCTTTCCAGCAGCTGCCTCCTTCACAGCCCCAGCCAATCCTATGGGAAAGCATTGTGATTGGCTCAGAACAACACTTCTGATTGTGTCAGCAGGCAGCCTGCTGTTCTGAGACAAACCGGGACAAAACTAGCAGCTTCAGGCTTGAACACAAGTATACTTTTACTATATTTAGGGAGGCAAGAGGGGGCTAGATGGTGGTTTTAACACTATAGGGTCAGAAATATATGTTTGTGTTCCTGACCCTATAGTGCTCCTTTAACCCCTTAAGGACACATGACATGTGTGACATGTCATGATTCCCTTTTATTCCAGAAGTTTGGTCCTTAAGGGGTTAAAGCATTTCTTTCCATTCTATTTTTGTAGAAGAAAAATAACATTTATGGCTTTCAAAAAAGCACATAAACATGTATTCTAGCAATGAATAAAATGTAAAGTTTACTAATGTGTATTCTACAATATTATATTTCATGATCAAGAATACATAGGTGTATTCGTAAAAAAAGGATTATATATAAAATGATTACAAAATTAAAAAAAAATTTAAAAAAGGAGAGAAATTGAACATTCCCCATAAAGATCCACTGATTTTGTAATTAAGTGCTGATTGGTGCATGTAGTGACAAAACTCTACATAAATCATCCCATTTACAATAAAAAAATATGAAAATTAAAGAATTTACTTACATTTTCCCAGCAACAAGGCTCCCTTAACCCCTTAAGGACCAAACTTCTGGAATAAAAGGGAATCATGACATGTCCCACATGTCATGTGTCCTTAAGGGGTTAAAGGACCACTATAGGCACCCAGACCACTCAATTAAGTGGTCTTGGTGCCAGGTCCATCTAGTGTTAACCCTGCAGCTGTAAACATAGCAGTTTCAGAGGAACTGTTATGTTTAGACTAGGGTTAATCCAGCCTCTAGTGGCTGTCTCACTGACAGCCGCTAGAGGCGCTTCCACGCTTCTCACTGTGAAAATCACAGTGAGAAGACGCCAGCGTCCATAGGAAAGCATTGAGAAATGCTTTCCTATGGACTGATTGAATGCACGCGTCTCTTGCTGCTTATGCACATTCAAAGCTGACGTCAGGAGAGGGAGGAGAGATCTACAGCGCAGAGGGAGCCCGGCGCAGTAGAAATTTAAGCGTTTAACCCCTTCAGCCCGGCGGGAGGGGGGCCATGAGGGTGGGCAGGACCTAAACACCCTATAGTGCCAGGAAAACGAGTTTGTTTTCCTGGCACTATAGTGGTCCTTTAACAGTGCTTTCATCTCTGCCTCCCACAACGTCAAGATAATGGCATGAACTTCTCCATGGTTGCCCAATCCAATGCTCTTTAACCCCTTAAGGACCAAGCTTCTGGAATAAAAGGGAATCATGACATGTCAGACATGTCATGTGTCCTTAAGGGGTTAAAGAGGAGCATCGGGGTACCGAATGTGCACTCATGGCAAATGCCGCAGAAAACACTAGCAGCCATCTGAGGAGTGGCCAGATGAGGTATCCCTAGGCTGTAATGCAAAGACTGCATTTTCTATGAGAAAAACTGTTTACTACAAAAAGGCTGAAGGGAATAAAATATAAAATATCGATGGAGAGAATGCTTGTGTTTCTCCTCATCCACTACTATGCCAGAACTGAACTAGACTGTGACATCAATTCCTATATTCAAAGGAAATCAGAACATTACATGAAAAAAGGTTAAAGGGAAACTATAGTGCAAGGAAAACAAACTAATTTTCCTGGAACTATAGCTTCCCCTCCATCAATGACCTGAAGTGGTTTGGGTACCTATAGTGTCCCTTTAAGTTATAAGTCATTGTCAAGGAGTAAAGTCACTTTAAAGGGGACTTTCTAAGTACCATAGTCATTATTAATAATTGCAGTGGATATGGTGCATTGAGTCTGTGGGCACATCTCAAAACCCAGCCCATCATTTGATGCTCACATAACAAGGTTGGAACCGGTATAAGTAAAACTCTTGCATTATCTGAGCATCATGTGAAAGGTCTGGCTTTTGGTGCTTCAACATTTCAACTAAAAATGGTTTGGCACTAAATATGGAAACAAAAAAAAACAGACTACTCGTACAATGTCCAGTAGAAAAATAAAAATAAAAAATTCGGCAAAATCCTTAAATGAACCCAACACTTAAATTCTGGAATTTACTAAATAATTCAGTGACAGTTAAATAAAATGGCCAAAAAAAATATTATAAAAATGCAGATTTATTGTACCCTATTGTATCAATGCAATGTTTTGTGAACCAGGAACATACTTGAAAACAAGATAAAATCTCAATGTATCCTTCCTAGTAAAATATTTTATAAATAAATAAAAACTTATCTAAGACTTACTTTATCTAGCACAACCAAACCAAATAGCCCTAGTGGAATGGAGCCCCAACTTCCTCTCACCATGGGCAGTAGAGTGAGTCACACAGACACTCTGATTGTTATTATTATTTTATTTTTATTTATATAGCGCCATCAAATGCCATAGCACTGTACAATGTTAACCAAATCCTTTACCAGCAGGCTGACTTACTGTTTAATTAATTCGGAACTAATTTGGTCATGTCTAAGGACTTAATTCTGGAACAGTTTGTAGTAGAATTGGTCCCATCTCAGAGCTATGAAGGAGAGCACATTTTCAAGAATGTATATTAAAGCTGCTGAAATGGAATACTAGTTTTTCATAAATTTGGGTTGGGGGAGGGGGGATAAAATGCAGCTTTGAGAATCTTACTTATTTTGTTTCAGACACTTATGTACTATATACCCAGACTACAGAGAGGACTGATATTGTCTAGGACCCAGTAAAGGTCTGTGAGCGGCATGTCATGCCTAATGCCCTGCATTGTGTAAAACACCGACTGGGTCAGCAAATGGCAAACTACCTTGTGTCGGGTACCAATCAGCATGAAGTCACAGCCTCAGGACTGGCCCCAGCTGTTCCTGTTAGCAGACAGGGACCCTGGGTGTGTGGTGCCATGTCGGATCTTACCTTCTGCGTGCTGTCATGTTGTCAGTCAGTACAGTTCCCAGCCCGGGAAGTCTGGCCAGCTCCTGGCCTCTGACAACCCCATCCTCTCCCAGCGAGTGTGTGATTGGAGCCGCAGCCGGAGGGGCGAGCTCTGTCTGGTGACGTCACCATGAGCGCCGGGCGCTCACAGAGAGGAAGTAGAATGTTGATGTGCTCGGCGTTCTACCGGGATACGTTCTACACATACGTGGCTTAAAGTGTGGGACTGGGGCTGTTCCTGGAAGTTAGCACGAACAGATGACACTTGTAGGAGGGTTTATTTAATGGCTGAGTCTGACATACTAGTTGGATCTTGGTAGCTTGTATTACGTGATTCCATGTAAAACTGTAAAGAAGCAGCTCTGTTTTCCTAATGTTTTTATTGCAGCTCGGTGCTAAATGTTTCCAGTGGAAGTATTGCGTGCCCGATATGTCATGTGATTTAGATCTCCAGCCACCAGATACTCTCAGGGATAGTCACTAAAGTGAGAATTTCAGGTCATAATAGCCGCACTGGACACATACTGTAAATCAGTTATGTTTCAACTTGGCACCTCTGTCCTTAAAGGACCACTATAGGCACCCATACCACTTCAGCTCAGTGAGAAACTGCTATGTTTACACACAAGGTTAATCCAGCCTCTAGTTGCTATCTCTCTGAGAGCCACTAGAGGCACTTGCATGATGCATTGGGGACACGCTGACATCTATAGGAAAGCATTGAGTAACGCTTTCCTATGGGCGGTTTGAATGTGCCTGCGGCTCTGGCCGTGCATGCGCATTCGGAACTGATGTTGGCGCTGGATTAAGGTAAGTGGCTTAAAGGACCACTATAGTGCCAGGAAAATATTCTCGTTTTCCTGGAACTATAGTGTCCTGAGGGTGCCCCCACCCTCAGGGTCCCCCTCCCGCCAGGCTCTAGGGTGAGGAAGGGGTTAAACTAACCTCTTTCTCCAGTGCCGGGCGGGGAGCTCTCCTCCTGCTCGGCTGAATGTGCATGCGCGGCAAGAGCCGGGCGTGCATTCAGCCAGTTTCATAGGAAAACATTCTCAATGCTTTCCTATGGACGCTGGCGTCTTCTCACTGTGATTTTCAATGAGACAGCCACTAGAGGCTGGATTAACCCTAATATAAACATAGCAGTTTTTTCCTGAAACTGCTATGTTTACAGCAGGCAGGGTTAACCCCTTAACGCCGTTACGGCGTTCTATGCCGTCGCTGCTTTAAAGCCGTTGCGGCGGCATAGAACGCCGTAACGGCTTGCAGCCCTTGGAGGTCCGGCGTACTCACCTCCGCCGCGATCATCTTCTGGGGGGCTGCCTGAGAGCCCAGGCAGCCCCCCTCCGGCAAATGAGGCCCCCGGGGGCCATGTGATCGCTCTCAAAGAGCGATCACATGGCCCCCTATAGCTGGCTATGGATTTGCCAGCAGGGGGGTGTCTAAAATATTAGACAGTCCCCCTGCTGGTAGGTAGTGTAAAAAAAAAAAAAAATGAACATGTTATAAAATAAATTAAATGCCTTTTTATATATATATAATATATGTATATATATAATATATATACATATTATATATATGTAACGTCATACGTAATGTATTTTAATATTAATATTAGTATATATTAGTATTAAAATACACTTAGAATGACGTTACATATATATAATATGTATATATATAATAGATCTACATATATATATTATATATATACGTATAATTACAATAATAAATAAATAAAATAATTAAATAAATAAAATATTGAAACAAAATTTAAAATAAATTATATATTCATATGTAATTTCATTCTAACTGTATGTTGTTGTTAATATATATATATATTGGAAACAGAATACACTTAGAATGACATTCTATATATATCTATCTATTTATAAAATACAAATAACCGCAAATATATATATAGAGATAAATACATATAATTACATAAAAGATTACATTAGTATACACGTAGAATTTAAATACCTATAAATGCATATATATTAAAATTCTACGTGTATATTTAAGTAATTTTTTAACATAATTATGTCATTTGATTAATTAAAATTTGATTGACATGCCTGACAACACAGCAAGCACTATATTTGACCCTGTAACTCTCCAAGACACCATAAAACCTGTATATAGGGGGTACTGTTTTACTCTGGAGACTTCGCTGAACTCAAATATTAGTGTTTAAAACTGGTAAATTGTATCACAACAATGATATTTTAAGTAAAAGTGAAGTTTTTTGCATTTTTTACAAACAAACGGCACTTTTATGGACTATATTATTGTTGTAATATGTTTTACTGTTTTAAAACACTAATATTTGTGTTTAGTGAAATCTCCCGAGAATAACAGTACCCCCCATGTACAGGTTTTATGGTGTTTTGGAAAGTTAGAGAGTCACATATAAGGCTTGCATTTCATTTTTTTGACATTGAAATGTGCCAGATTAGTTATGTTGCCTTTGAGACCGTATGGTAGCCCAGGAATAAGAATTACCCCCATGATGGCATACCATTTGCAAAAGTAGACAACCCAAGGTATTGCAAATGGGGTATGTCCAGACATTTTTAGTAGCCACTTAGTCACAAACACTGGCCAAATATTTTATATTTTAGCTTTTTTCACACAAAAACCAATACGAATGCTAACTTTGGCCAGTGTTTGTGACTAAGTGGCTACTAAAAAAAACTAAACATACCCCACGTTCAATACCTTGGGTTGTCTACTTTTTCAAATGGTATGCCATTATGGGGGTACCGTAATTCTCTTTCCTGGGCTACCACACCGTCTCAAAGGTAACATTACTAATCTGGCAAATTTCAATTTGAAAATGGAACGTTCTATATTTGACCCTGCAACTTTCCAAAACACCATAAAACCTGTTAATGGGGGGTACTGTTGTACTCGTGAGACATCGCTGATTACAAATATGTGCATTTTGTTGCAGTAAAACCTAACAGTATTATGACATTTACAGCTAAAATGTAAGGCGGAACTACAAATTAAAAAAAAAAAATGAAAATTTCTCACAGTTTTTTTTTATTTTATTCATAATAAATTGTTTCATATATACATATTTGATATGTAATGAAAGCCCTGTTTTTCCTGAACAAAATGATATATAATAAGTGTGGGTGCATATAATTTGAAAGAGGGGAACTACGGGTGAACAGACATATAGCGCAAATTCCAGTTTTTGTTTACGTTTTGTTTTGATCAGAACGTGTACTATTGACTCCGTCCTGAAGGGGTTAATCCTAGATGGAACTGGCACCCAGACCACTTCATTAAGCTGAAGTGGTCTGGTTGCCTATAGTGGTCCATTAATGGGGTTTTAACCCCTTCAGTCCAGCGGGAGGTGGGGGGCCCAATAACCCTATAGTGCCAGAAAAACGAATTTGTTTTCCTGGCACTATAGTGCTCCTTTAAATTTAAAATTCATTTTGGATTATCACATTAGTAAATAACCGAATTGTATTGAAATGTAAACTGAAATGGAAAGAAAGTGATGATTTGGTAACATTCCCAACTCTATATAAGCATAGCTTGAGATTTTTATATATTTATTTTGCCTGTGTAGGGAATATACACTTTTAAAAGGAGATATGCAACCAGATTTGCTTCAACTGTGTAAAATGCATATACCGTATATACTCGAGTATACATCGACCCGAATATAAGCCGAGGCCCCTAATTTTACCCCCAAAAAACTGGGAAAACTTATTGACTCAAGTATAAGACTACGTTGGGAAATGCAGCAGCTACTGGTAAATTTCTAAATAAAATTATATCCCCAACATCTACTCTGCCATTCAGTTTAGTTTAATTTAGTTTACTTTATGTTTCTTTTAGTTCACTTAACCAGCATTGTCAGCTTACAGCAAATTAGGCCACATTACATATCAGGGCATTAATCCACGCCCCGATCAGACTGGTTGCCCCACAACCATGCAATCCCTTCCCCCCCAACATTTAAGGGCACCACGGATGAGGGATACACTACATTAGTAGTTTGAAAGGGAAGAGCGCAGGGTACCTACGCAAGCATTAAGCACACCCTGCTAGTCGGGCACTCTTACACTCCCCGCACTAATAGTTCACTCCAACAGAGGTTTCTGGGCATTCGCCCATGTACATCCCGTAAGCAAACTGACATGGAGTACAATGCCAAGCTTGCGTCATACACCAGAATGTATTACGTTTCACCATTCCCCCTCTTTTTCATGTCTTATAGTAATCCCTCTGCAGCACTGTCTGGCAGTTACAACCAACTCACAACAGCATATACCTGCCAGTGTGTCACTACCTTGGTGCCCCATGTAATAAACCCGATGTCTTATCTCTCAAGCGTACAGTACATCTGACTTCATACACTAAAAAATGCACACTGATGTACTATTATTATATTTCGTCCTAACAACATGATTTAACCAGCGTGTTCCTGCTGAGGTGGCGACACACGCTTGCTTGTTATCCTTTATTATTTTATTGTGTTTTACTTTTTATGTTTTATTTCTTGTATTGCTGTTGCCAAGTATAACACTGTAAAACTTAAATTGTTTATAAAATCAACTCACACAGGCGGCTTAATGACCGTACTAAATTCAAATTTTTTTATTGATGGGCTAAATATGAGATGCGTAAAACTACATGACCTCCGGTCCTAGTCTCATCACCCTCATTGGGAATTGGCTGACTTACCCACAAATCTTGCCAGAGGAGCTTATCTTCCTCACTGCTATAGACCATATGTTTTTTCATTGTGCAGATGTTTTCCCCTGTATAACAGCTTTTCTTATAGCTGGCCCCCAGTTGTATTATATGAGCTGAACTAGATGTTTAAACACTAAACACCCCATTTTAGTAATTGCCGTGACACAGGCTGTCTCTACTTTCTTGCACATTGACATAACCAGCGGTATTTGTTTTCTATGTTTTACGTATTTTAGTTCCTACTCAGTGGCATAATAGCATTTAGTTTTTTGCTTTATTTACTTATACAAGAAGAAACCTTGATCAGTAGCTACACAGGTTGTGGCTTAACATTAATAATCATATTTACTTAGCATACTCCCCTTTCGACAAACGATAAATGGGCAAATTGCCTGAACGTTTCACTGTTTATCTATAATCTCTTGCCAACATATAAGCCAATCAGAAGGTGATGATACCTGTGAAGCATATCATTATTATTATTTTATTATGTTATTTTCCTATTTTGAATACTAAGAATGCCAGTTCACATACCATTTATTACTACTCATGCCTGCTCATCTTCTGGCATGACCTGCATTACCCTGTTTACTTATTTAAAAATTGTGCAGCTAAACCCTATGTCATGATACTGAATGCCTTGATTTGCCTGTTACTGCTATCGTGGCACAGCAGGCCTGTCTGTAAACCTTTTTGCACAACAAAAATAAAGAATATTATTTTTTTTATTTTTTTTTAAACAGGCATCTCAAACTCTGGCACCCTCCAAATGTTGCTGAACTACAACATAAATTATTATCTGGCCTCCTAATGCACTCATGTTTATGGGAGTTGTAAGCCATCAACATTTGAGTTGTCCCGGAGCACCATAATCACTAGAGCACACGGCAAGATTTAGTTAATTGACTGAGAACTATCAGCTCACGTTTTCGGCAAATCAGCTAGCCCTGTACAAGAACTAATAGGAGCTCTGTGCAGGAGCTTCTGACTCAAAGATGCACGCGACCAGCGCCTTGTGGACCCAGGTAAGTTGTCAAACCATAGGCAAGCAGTTTGACTACTTACATTCAGAGATAGTATCTAGGGTACTCCTTGCACCATAATTACTGTAAGATACCAGATGCTTAGCAAAGGGAGCAACCATTGCAGGTAGCTGATCTGATGCGGTGCCCTTCTGTCATCCGACTCGCTGATATCAGCATACCGACCACTGGATAAATGCCTGGTCTGCCCAGGGTGCTTTTGGTCTGTAAACTGTGCAGACTGTTTGTATTGCTCCTTGGAGTGGATCAGAGCATTGCCACAGGTTACTACAGCAATGCTCTGTCTACTTATTTTATATTTATATTTTAATATCCATTGTTTTGTTTGTTTATATTAAAGTATACTTTTAAGTTACTTTTTAGACTTACAATTTTCATTTCCTGGTATCCTGTATATCCTTGGTGGGGATCATACCACCTAAGCTGTTTACACTAGAGCAGGTCACATGCTCTGGAAAGTGTAAGTACAATACTATTTATTATCTATTATATTATTGGTACTTACTTCACCATATTGCTGCTATCTTTCTTTTATACCAACTACGCACATGGCACCCTGAGAACATCTGTGGCAACTACTACAAATCCAAAGACGGGGATTGTACCGTCCAAGCTCTTCACAGTAGAGCTCTGTTATAGCTCATCTCCATGTGAGTGGACTGTACATAGTTACTAACTACTTATTTCTAAGATAACATTTACTGTATTGCACTATTATTTTTTATCTTAATCTCTTTTTGAGGTCACGATTAATTGGAATATCCAAGAACATATGTATGTATTTTTTGTATATTTTAATTTGAATTAATAGGCGCGGTATACGCCTTCTTTCTTTTTCTGATAGTTTTTCTGTGACAGAATAAGAGAACCACCTGTAGGAGGCTTCTCCTGGTCTCCACGTCACTCAATATTCTACTTAGACCTCCATACCAAAGAGTAATTTACTGACTAAATTTTTAAAAAGTATGAAATGAAAAGCCATACATGTGCAAGCGTTCCGCCAGCACAATGCGCGCATTAGTGATTATGGTGCCATAAATTCCCTGGCAGGCTGGCACCATTCCCTGGTAAGGACACAAACTATTTTGCTACATACTTGGCTATTGTTGGGTAGTGTGTCTGAAACAATCGTAGTGGATATGCATCTGGCTTTGGGAGAGCTGAAACGCAGTACATACATGGTTCTTTCACCAGGAACATTTCAAAACACTGAAGTGGTCATGTTTCTTGGAGTAACCCTTTTACCACTAATAGGCAGACAAAGATCTATTTATGGTTAATACTAATGTCGCAAAGATGAACTGCAATTATACAAGAGTTCAATTAAGAGTAAATCACTGTTTAATGAATAATCCCCACTAGGTCGAAGGTGATTCTTTGTGCTGGATCTGGGTGTGTTTCTAGCTAGTTAGGAGAGAATTGGGTGTGTCCCTAATGACTAAACACCATGAATGTATACCTTTAGTTAGTGCTAGATGATGCTGCGTTCCGTGACAGAATGCAATCAAGGTATGTTTCCAGACCATGGTTTTATGACTGTCTACACACAGAGTTAGTGCAGAACGGGAAAATTGTAACCATTAGGCCAAAACGGAACTCCGTTCCCTTGCCATAAACCCCTTTTTGTCTTTCTTTCTTTTGTTATATCTTCTGTATCTGGATACAGTTAAAGGGATACTATAGGGCTAGGAATACAAAGTTATATACATAGCACTATAGCTGCCTTGCAGTGGCGGATCCAGAACCTGATCTCGGGAGGGGCACTTGTAGATTTTTTAAAGAAATAATCCAGGCACAATAACCACTACAGCTCAGTGTAGTAGTTATGGCGCCAGTAGTGCCAGGATCCCATCCCAGAGTAAGTAGTCAAACCGTTGACAACTTACCTGGGGTCTGCTGGGATATTGGGCATAGGAGCAGTGGTATGTGTTAGGGGTGAAGTGTGTGTGAAAGGTGCAGTGTGTGTGAGTGGTGAAGTGCGAGTGCGTGAGGGCGGCAGTGTATGTCAGGGTTGCAGTGTGTGTGTGTGTGTGTTAGGGGGCAGTGTATGTGTGGGGCAGTGTGTGTGTTTGTGAGCGGTGCAGTGTGTATGTGAGGGTGGCAGTGTGTGTGAGAGTTGCAATGTGTTTGGGGCAGCGTGTGTATGGGGGCAGTGTGTAGTGTGTGTATGGGGGCAGTGTTTGTGGGGCAGTGTGTGTATGGGGGCAGTGTTTGTGGGGCAGTGTGTGAAGTGTGTGTATGGGGGCAGTGTTTGTGGGGCAGTGTGTGCAGTGTGTGTATGGGGCAGTGTTTGTGGGGCAATGTGTGTAGTGTGTGCATGGGGCAGTGTGTGTAGTGTGTGCATGGGGGCAGTGTTTGTGGGGCGGTATGTGCAGTGTATGTATGGGGGCAGTGTTTGTGGGGCAGTGTGTGTATGGGGGCAGTGTATGGGGGCAGTGTTTGTGGGTCAGTGTGTGTAGTGTGTGTATGGGGGCAGTGTTTGTGGGGCAGTGTGTGTAGTGTGTGTATGGGGGCAGTGTTTGTGGGGCAGTGTGTGTAGTGTGTGTGTATGGGGGCAGTGTTTGTGGGGCAATGTGTGTAGTGTGTGTATGGGGCAGTGTTTGTGGGGCAGTGTGTGTATGAGGGCAGTGTTTGTGGGGCAGTGTGTGTAGTGTGTGCATGGGGGCAGTGTTTGTGGGGCAGTGTGTGTAGTGTGTGTATGGGGCAGTGTGTGTGTATGGGGGACAGTGTTTGTGGGGCAGTGTGTGTATGGGGGCAGTGTGTGTGTGTATGGGGGGTAAGGAGGGTAGGGAGGCTTTTTTTATTTATTTAATTAAAATTAATATATTCATGTCCCCCCTCCCTTCTTACCTTTACTGGGAGGAAGGGGGACATTTCTTAGTCCCTGGTGGTCCGGTGGGGATTCCCTGGTAGTCCCAGTGGTGGTGAGATGAACTCTAGCCCAGCTACAGGGCTAGAGTTCGCTCCAAATCTCGCGAGAGGAGGACCCGGAGGAGCTGCAGGTAAGAGCTCCCGGGTCCTCTCTCACTCCCTCACTCTCCCCTCCGGTCCGCAGGCACATTGCAGGGCTGGCACTTGGGCAATGCCAGCCCTGCATTAGCCAGCAGAGGAGAATCTCTGGGGGGGGGGGCAATTGCCCCGTTGCCCCCCTCCTGGATCCGCCACTGCTGCCTTGTGCCCCCCCTCCTGCAGTGTAAGTGTTAATAGACCCTTACTGTAATTACCTGATTCCAGCGCTGATGTCCCTCGGCACTGGTTTGGTGCTCCAATGCTTTCCTGTGGGGCATTGACTGACACTGGATGTCCCCATTCAGAGCGTGAGGACATCCAGCGTCAGGCGATCAAAAGTAATCTAACCACCCGGAAGTGCCTATAGTGGCTGTCTGATTGACCCCCAATAGAGGCAGTCTTAACCCTGCAATGTACTTATTGCAGTTAACCAGAAACTGCAATGGTTACCATTGCAGGGTTAAGGGGACAGGGTCACTGGACCCAGACCACTCCAATGAACTGGGTGTCTAATGCCCCGTTTCCACTGAGCAGTATGGTCTGGTACGCTATTTGAGTGTTTCCATTATGAAAGTGGCCCATACAACCGAACCAAACCGCACCATTCCTGGGCCCCCTTCAGATGTAGGTCCATAGGAAATGGTACGGTACGGTTAGGGCTGACACTATACAATCCATTGATTGGCGGACAGGAAAACGTCAATGCTCACGACAAATGACACGCTAGGCATTTGGTCTAAACCCTGCATGCCCCCTGGCGGTCCGCCTTGCAGTGGAAACGCTCACCTGAATAGGCTGGACCATTCTAACCCTTCCGAACCGTACCGACCGAGCCATACTGCTCAGTGGAAACAAGGCATAAGTGTCCCTTTAAGGTCTGGCACTTATATACAAGTGCGGAATTATCTGTTACCCAACACAATAGGCAGTTGTGAGTGTATCCTCATACTGCAGTTAGTGAAGTCCACATTTAACTTTTTATTTCACAGACAAAAAAGCAAGATCTGCACTACAAATGAAAGTAGTAGAATATACAAGGACTGTGATTTCACTTAATCTAATATCACGTATCACTAAATTACATTAAAAAAAACAAAACCTAAATATTAAATCATTGTAGATGAGTCCCTGCACTTTTTGAAACATTTATGTTTCTTTCAACATTAAAGGTTGGTAAACCATGTTCCATGCTAATCAGAAGAAACAGACTCTCTTTACTGGCTTTGTTTAGAGTCTAAATCCATGCAATCCCTAAGCAAAGACAGTAATGGGTGTCTGTTTCTACTGATTAGCCTGGCAGTTGAACAGGCATGATGAGGTGTAACTGTTAGTCTATATGAAAAGCAGGTTTTACTTGTCCAGTCAGGTTGTAGTTTAATAACGAACCCATGCTTTAATATGAGTGTGAATGGATTCTTCCAAGATCTGTATTAAGAGGTTATTTTAAAAGTCATTGCAAACTGGTTTACCTGCTTTGTGTAGTTAATATAGAATGTATTTCTAGCACTGTAATAAAGACCTGTTATAATTAGCCTCTCCTATACAGAAAATTATGTGTATAGGCACAGTCTAGTTTGACATAGTTCATGGAAAAATAGACATACAAATCTTAATTTATTTATTTTATTTCCATAAGTTAAACTGATTCAGTTTTGGCTACAAAGTCAGCAAATATTTGTATTAAGTTAAAGTGAAATCAATGTTTTAGACATTGTCCATGTGCAATGTAATCTATGGATGGTCTCAATATGTTATACTGTGCGCAGGTCCTGGTAGATGGTGGAAGACCAGACCAATTAAATATAACTACCTCTTCACTATCCCACTGCCCCATTCTGTTACTATACAAGCAGGCTTGTCCCCTTGGCAACATTTGTTTGTTTTGCAAAGACTCCAAATGCGGTAGTTTAGATTTAAGCATCCTGTTTGGCTTTAAAGGTCTCATAAAGTTTGGGGATAGATGCCCTCAATCTCGTGTTTTACGTTCAGTGTTGGGTTACAAGTTAGTTTAACGAGCACTAATTATGCTGGAATGTAACTCATTTACTCTCAGCCCGAATCCATTGTCCACATTAGACTAATTGACTATAACTACAGACATCCGCTGAAGACCAGCTTTGAACACATGTCCCTCCCCCTTCCCCTATATGTTAAAAAGCAAGGTTACTATTTGTCCTGTATTAATATATTTCATCCCAATATCTGTCCCAAGGCAGGAATATTACCCTTTACAATATGAGCAGCTCATCTAATTTATGTAAATTGCCTAATGCTGCTCTGCAAACCAGTTTAATTTCTAACATTAAGTAGCCGTAACCAATGAAGATAGTGAGTAGCAGTTTGTTACCTTGTGCCCTGCAGGGGGTTTGTTGTCACTGTCTGCTTGCTTCCTATTGGCCAGACGTTTCTAAGTCAGTTAAGGTATCATTGTTTAGTTTGTTTATAGACGCTGCATTCTTTTAGCACAGCTGATAAGACCGCACACTGCTCTTTTGGGTTTCAGTGTCTCTGCTCACTTTGTAGCTTTGACATTGCTCCAGAACCAGCCATCAGCAGTACCATGACAGACAGTGATCCCAAGACCCCACAGGACCTCTCCGACTTTGTAAGTGTTCTATTGATGTTGCTATATGTTACATGTGAGTTGTCTATTGGGATTGTGCGATCTGTTTGGAGGAGCTGAGTGTAGTTACATGGATTGCAGTCTAACCATTCATACTAAGCTATATCTGTTCATATTATATGTTTTAAAGCTGTCTTGATTCTAGCTGCTCATCTTGTCAGATAAGAGGGTGACCACAATATATATATATATATATATATATATATATATTCAATGATGTTAATGAAATAATTATCTTTGTTAAATATTTTGTTGTAAATAAATTACATTATTTTCTAACTTTCACTGCGCCTTGTGATGACAATTTTAAGACATTTAAGGTTTCATTTACTAAACATTTTGTAGCAAACTGATATTTAAAGGAGCATTCTAAGCACCAAAACCACTGGAAGCTACTGCAGTGATTATGATACCAGGAGTGCTCTGGCGCTGTCCCTTGGCAATGTGTCAAACTGTTTTTTTTTATTATAATCTGACAATTTTCTGGGTCTCTCTTGCTACTGATGCTATGCCCTTTCTTGAATGGCCCTGCTTTTTCTACAGAGCAATCTGTACGTAGTGCAGGGCTTGACACATTTTTTTTGGAATCTGGGAGCCAACTAAAAACAATTAGGAGCCAGTTTTTTTTTTTTTAAAGGGACACTATAGTCACCAGAACCACTACAGATTAATGTAGTTGTTCTGGTGTCTATAGCCTGTCCATGTAGCCTTTTCAATGTAAACGCTGCATTTTCAGAGCATTGCTGCCTACTAAGACCTCTAGTGACAGTCACTCAGACGGCCAATAGAGAGTCCTGTGTGGGTGCTCTGCTTGGAGGCGCTGAATGTTACCCATAGAGAACATGCGCAATATCCTCCCAAGGCTTTCCAATGGGAATGCATTGGCTTAGCTAAGATCATAAAGATTGATGAACTCTGCTATGGATGCAGGACAAGCCATGGCAAAACCCAGCACGGCGTAGAAAAAAAGGGAGTAAAAACATCAATCATGTGATCGGAGGGGGGCAGGTACCTAAACCATCACACACTCTCTGAAAGAGACACACGCACACACTGAGAGACACACACACACAAAATGACAGACAGACACACAGAGACACACACACTGACAGACATACACACTCACAAATGTACATTTTTAATTGTAATCCACCCAGCCTCACTACCTTTTGGGAGAGCTGTGTGAATATTTCCCTGGTGTCCAGTGGGGCTGCTCTCTCTTCCTGCGTTCGAGGGAGCAGTAATTTATTTGCAGCTCCTCTCTGCTCCCTGTAGTGATGCCGGCACCGGAATGACATCATTCTGGCTCCCAGCATCATTACACAACGTGAGGTAGCAGAGAGGGACTGCAGGAAGATCACTGCTGCCTCAGCCGACCACCTCTATGCTCCCTGAGCCGGCCACCTCCATAAAGCCCAGGGCGGCCAGCTACAACATTCCCTGAGCCGGCCACCTCCATAAAACCCAGGCCAGTCGACTACAATGCTCTCCGAGCCAGATGCCTTTATGCTCCCGCGGGCGGACGGCCGGCCGGCTCCATTATTTGCACAGTCGGCCGCTTTAGGTAAAAGGGCAAAATTTCTAGTTGCCATCGTGACCTGGCACCTTGAATTTGTCAAGCCCTGATGTAGTGGTTATGGTGCTTGAATGGCAAAATAGCCTGAAATAGCCAAGCTGGAGCTTGGGATGTAACTGAAGGGGAGGATATTCCCAGATCAGTTATTTAGCTTAAATTTTGCCTTTCATATTTTCCTACTTGTTTATTGTTTTGCTGAGAAAAATTGAACACTGACTAGATTGTTCACTAAAAGGGATTCACCAAACTCTAAACAGTAGCAAATTAAGATCTGAAAATGCAAACTTTATGCTAGAATTAGCTCATCTGGATAAATTATCCAGTGTGGCTATTGCCACCTAGTTTTATTCCAGAGACATTGCTAGGATCAAAAACTACATTTTGGGCATAATGGGATGATTTCTTAGTTAACACCCCACCTCTGGCCCTTCGTCTACACCACCCCTTAACACACCGTTACTTAATACATGGACTGACTCAGACCTGTACACACAGGAAGACACAGATAGGTATATATGGAACAGAAAGCCACAGATAAGCAAATATATACACTGCCGTAAGCAGGCACAAATAAACACACAGACTCAAACAGGCGCAAACACAAAAAGGCACAGTCGAGGCTAAAAGTCAAGTTTGGGAGATGGGAGAATAGAGATGGATTGGTGGGAATAATGGAAGCAAAGGGATTGGATTTGATGGAAAGAAAGAAAGAAATGGAGTGATGGAGACAAGGAAGGAAGTTATGGGATTAAGAGAGGATAGAGATTTGAATGAAGGAAGGATAAGTGTGACGGGAATGTAAGAATGCAAAGGAGTGATGAGCATAGTAATGGCAGGATACAAAGGGAGTTATAGCAGTAAGGGGATAGCATATCTCCCAACACTTTAAATGGAAAAAGAAGAACACTTTAATTTTAGCGGTGGGGGTGAGGCCAGTGCCGGAGACATTTTAGGTTACTTACTAATTACAATTTATAAAATTTTAAATGTAACTTAAAACAATATCTTTTGATATTGACCCAGACTGATTTCAACACCTTTTTTATTGAATGTTAAATACATATTACTAAGAGTTTTATTGCTGTGAAGCTCTGCTATACTCACATACCAACAATATTGAAAAGAGGGACATGAGGACATAGGGAGTTGGGCCCAAAATAAGGACTGTACCTCCAATATAGGGGCACTTAGGAGGTATGGGGGGAGGGAGTGATAATTTACAATGTATATGGATTTTAGGGAGCCAGGAGTGCATTGGTGCCATCCCAGGCTAAAGAGTTACTCCAAGCACCATGATCATGTCAGTAAAATGAATTGAAATGGTCTTGGTGCCCTGAGCCTGTATGTTTCAGAGTAATGCATGGGTAATGTTTATCCTGTTGCAAATTGTGTGTCACTTGCACTTACACTTGCACCATATGCTCATAAGCAGCATGAAATCCTCCCTTTCATGCTGCCCATGTCCTCATCTCAGCCTGCCCTGACTGACCCGCCGACATGGGCAAATGCTGTCAATGGAGGAAGAGTGGGCTGTGGGGAAAACTTGGCCATGCCGCTGGAATAAAGACACATTTAAAAAAATTCAAAATATTTTGACCACTTACCTGGGATCCGCTTGTCCAGCTGTGTGCTCCTTACAGTGCAGGGCTTAGTTCATTGCCTGAAAGTACTCCGCTGAGGCAGGAGCTGTGACTTAGCACACGGTAGACCCCAGGTAAGTAGCTAAACAGTTCCAAAATGGTTTGGCTAGTTACCTGGGAGGGCGTTGGGGTACTTCTGGTACCATAACCACTACAGTGGGCGTTAGTGATTGGTTATTGTGCTTGGAGTTCTTCTTTTTAAAGTAGTATTATTTCATCATTACAGGAATCGTACTGCATACAATTACAATTATGTCTTTTCTTCCAGGCAGAGAGTCTGCTGAAAGGCCTCCAGGAAAGATTCCAGGGGATGTCAGATCAACTAACACAAAGAAATATCCTTTTGGTTGCACTTTGAAATAAGTGTCAGTTTCCTCTATTGTGTTTTGTTAAAGTATCACCTGGCTGTTACTCAACCAATGCAATATTGCATGTTCTTGAAATTAGGGGTAAAAGAGATGAGGCCCAAAATTAAAACAAGTGAAAAGTATACTACACTATTTCTTAATTGGTCATTTATTGGCACTAGCCTCACAAATCTACGTTATGCCTGGAAATTGTAACGGTAAATCACCATTGAAGATATACAGTAAAGTGCTATGTTTGTTTCAAGAGTGCTACATTGGGTTTTAGCAAGGGTTTAGTTTGTAGTTGCTGCCATTTTGCTGGTGTGAAAGGTCAGTTGTATGAAAGTAAAATTCAGTGGCTGTGTATAAAAACAACAAAACTAATTATATGGTATCAATTAAACCAGAAATGTACCACCGCAATAATAAAAACACACCAAACACTCAAGTCACAGAACGTTATTTTCAGGTTTAAATGCTTGGCCAATGTACACAGCAGGTCCTTTTCTGATTTGATCAAACATAAGATATGTTGAATATTTTAGTTAAAATATTATTTCATGGGGTTGATTAACATGTGTATGAGTCTGGAAGATGTGTATTTGTTAATATCTAGAGAAGAGATACATCCATATAGGTTTACATAAAAATACTTAAAATATCATATAGGCAGCAGCTGACAAGTGTACACATATAGGAAAGAAGTTGGGAAAACATTTTACCCCTTATAACAATATGTATTTTAGGTCTTGCTCCACATTATTCAAACTTCTAATCCAGTCCATAAAAATTTTACACAATGCATAGACATTACCAACCCTACATAAAGTATCGAAAAAGAGCTGAGGGGAGAGAGCAGGCTTTACTATGGGTAGTGTTTATTTTATTGTATTTTCTACCATCCAAGAATAATTCTATCTCATAGCAAAAAGCAAAACCAATCTAAAGTGGTACTGGTACTGGTTTGGCTCAACACCATACATACATACATACATACATACATACATACATACATACATACATACATACATACATACATACATACATACATACATACATACATCAGAAATAACATTACACAACATAGTTATTTAATATAATCTAAATGCTTACGAACAGTAGGGCAGTTTAGATTTCATTTCAATCAGCAACTATAGACTATTATGTGAGGAGAGGGTGTATGTCAAGTATATCTAAATAGCCTGTTCACCATATTATGTTAGGCATCCATATTAGATTTACATAAATAGAAAATGTTTTATATACATAAGAAGGAAAAGATAGAATTTTTGGTAGAACTTGATTTCATGCTAACTCATTGTAACGGATCGCCTGGCACCCCGACTGGGTACCTCCGTTGAAAGATGCTCCTAGCGCTTCCAGAGGACTCCAAGCACTCCACCAGACACCATAAGCACCGCAGGCTGCAGCTATCTCCCTTCAGAACGAAGCAGGAACAAGCTCTTACAAGAGCTCAGTGATTATAGCAAGGGAATATGCCTAGCATAGCAATCCCTTGTAGCAGATTCCCCCAATAAGAGACAGGACTCAAGTTGAGGGTAAAAATAGAACTCTCTGGCTGCTAGCTTGCAGCCCTTTTTATTCACAATCCACAAAACCTAGTACTGCTCACAGGGTTTTGCAGAACAACCAATAAACACATTACAACACATACAATGCAAGTACAGCAGCCAATCAGACACAATGGGACAATAGAAACACACCCAGCATATTCCTCCCCTCTGCTTAGGAGATAATTGAGTCAATTACTGTATCTACTCAATTATCTCCAAGCTGAAAAGTTACACTTTTTATACATTTTTATAACTTTGTGAGTTAACATCGTACATACATAAAACTTATATTATTTTAACCAGTATAACTTGGGGACAAACATATCCAAAATTCACTTGAATAGGTTCAGGGGTTTAACGGTTAGGTCGAAGTCCTTTGTTTTCACTTGCAAGCATGGCTTTTCCTTGTCCCTGGGACAACACCCTGCTGGAGAACAATGGATCCGGGGGAGGGGAAGAGGAAGTGTCCAAAAAGTTTCAGTATGTCCATACACTGTTTTTAAAAGGCCAGCACAGTACAATAAAAGTCCATTCACTGTGCTTAAAGGGCCAGTAGCCGCACGATAAAACACAGTATGCCCAAATACCGTGCATAAAGGGCTAAATCGCCCAGGGACCGTAGTCACACGGTAAGAGGCGGGCAAGCAGCCCCCTCCAAAACACAGTGGCGAAGTGGCTTTCGCTACATATCTTCCCATTCGGGGGTAGACTAACCAGGTACCTGACCTTCTGCCGGTCAGTACCTAGATTAGTCGGGCAGCCCACCCATAAAACAAAATTAGCAGAGTAGCCCACCCACAAAACAAATTTAGCAGTGTAGCCCCCCCACAATAAAGAATTCACAGAATGGCCCACCCCCGGTACATAGTTCACAGAGGGTCTAACCCACAAAACAAATTTAGCAGTGTAGCCCCCCCACAATAAAGAATTCACAGAATAGCCCCCCAACAATAAGTCATACTGGCCTGTAGGTCCCAAGTTGTGGGGTGAAACTGTGGCACCCTCGGCCTTGCTGGGCAAATGGCTGTGAGTACTTGGGGGCCAGATGCCCGATGTGCTCTGCTCCGGGGTCAGAGCTGGGGTAGTCTCAGGGTAAGGAAAAAAGGAAGGACAGAGGCCAGCGGCGCTCTGCCCAGTTGCCAGCTCTTCCGCTGAGGCAGCCTGTAGAAAGTCAGGCTCAGGGGAAGGAAACAAGGGAGGACAGAGGCCAGCGGCGCTCTGCCCAGTTGCCAGCTCTTCTGCTGGGGGGTCAGGGAACAAAGGAGTTGACTGGGGAGGAGAAATATCACTTACCTCCCCCTGGTACTCCGGCTGCTGCTGGGGGGGGAGGTCGATGCTCTCCACTTTCTGTAACTCCAGCTCTAGTTGGGGATCTGGGCCGGTTGCCCAGCATCCCTGTAGGGCCGGTGGAGAGATCTCGGTCCCATCTCCACCTGCCTGCAGGGGGTCCTCCCAGGACCAGTCTATGAGGTCCTCTACCTCGGGTACCTCTGGTTGCTGTTGGGGAGGGAGACCGGTTGTCTCTTCCTCCAATAACACATTCTGCCGCTGGGGAGTGAGACCGACTGTCTCCCCTCCCTGTAAAACATACTGCCGCTGGGGATCTGGGCCGGGTGCCCAGCATCCCTGTAGGGCCGGTAGAGAGACCTCGGTCCCATCTCCACCGGCCACCTCGGTTTCTTCCTCGTCCCACTCTACCTGTGGCTGGAGTTTCTCCCAACGTGCCCACTGGCCTTCCCTCAACGCCCTGTGTTGTAGGTTCCGGGTCACCATGTCCCACACAAACCGCACGTATTTCTCCTCTGGATTGGGTCCGTAAAACTTCAGGCGCAACCCTACCATCGTGCCAAACTCTAGTACGGAGTAGCTATACGCCATGCTTGCTGTAGCCACTGCTGGTTCCATTATGTTGCTGAAGATAGGGACGCTGCACAACTCCACAAGTTACTGGTGTCTCTGAGCTGCTTCTCCTCGCACTAGGACGCCATCCCACCGCTGCCACCAATGTAACGGATCGCCTGGCACCCCGACTGGGTACCTCCGTTGAAAGATGCTCCTAGCGCTTCCAGAGGACTCCAAGCACTCCACCAGACACCATAAGCACCGCAGGCTGCAGCTATCTCCCTTCAGAACGAAGCAGGAACAAGCTCTTACAAGAGCTCAGTGATTATAGCAAGGGAATATGCCTAGCATAGCAATCCCTTGTAGCAGATTCCCCCAATAAGAGACAGGACTCAAGTTGAGGGTAAAAATAGAACTCTCTGGCTGCTAGCTTGCAGCCCTTTTTATTCACAATCCACAAAACCTAGTACTGCTCACAGGGTTTTGCAGAACAACCAATAAACACATTACAACACATACAATGCAAGTACAGCAGCCAATCAGACACAATGGGACAATAGAAACACACCCAGCATATTCCTCCCCTCTGCTTAGGAGATAATTGAGTCAATTACTGTATCTACTCAATTATCTCCAAGCTGAAAAGTTACACTTTTTATACATTTTTATAACTTTGTGAGTTAACATCGTACATACATAAAACTTATATTATTTTAACCAGTATAACTTGGGGACAAACATATCCAAAATTCACTTGAATAGGTTCAGGGGTTTAACGGTTAGGTCGAAGTCCTTTGTTTTCACTTGCAAGCATGGCTTTTCCTTGTCCCTGGGACAACACCCTGCTGGAGAACAATGGATCCGGGGGAGGGGAAGAGGAAGTGTCCAAAAAGTTTCAGTATGTCCATACACTGTTTTTAAAAGGCCAGCACAGTACAATAAAAGTCCATTCACTGTGCTTAAAGGGCCAGTAGCCGCACGATAAAACACAGTATGCCCAAATACCGTGCATAAAGGGCTAAATCGCCCAGGGACCGTAGTCACACGGTAAGAGGCGGGCAAGCAGCCCCCTCCAAAACACAGTGGCGAAGTGGCTTTCGCTACACTCATGATTAAAGCCATATATCCTCATATACTTCAGATAAGATGACTTTCTATCCTGTTTTCTTATGGTGCCTAAGAATACCATATGCTTTAGCTGTTTGTTTGCAGACCCATTGATATAGGACATCAAACTTAACCAGTAAACACAATATATTCTAAATAATAAAGGTCCACTATAGTGTCAGGATTACTAACGTGTCCCTGCCACTATAGTGCCTATGTGGCTGTTTAGGTCACCAGACCCCCTTGGATCGCACTGAAATGGTGTTAAACTCACCTCTTCTCCAATTCTGCATGGTCTGGCTGCGGCTTGCCCTAATTCTGTTTTGATGATCTTAGCCAATCCAATGTTTTCCCATATCATCCTTTGCAGGGCATGAAGGCGCTGAATGCTGGTGCTGCACACTGTGAAGCACTGACACGGGAAGCACCTCTAGTGGCAGTCTTGAGTTGCCAGCCAGCAATGTAAACACTGCTTTTCTCTGAAAAGGCAGAGTTTACATTGAAAAGCCTATATTAAATTAGCTTATATTAACCCCTTAAGGACCAAACTTCTGGAATAAAAGGGAAACATGACATGTCACACATGTCATGTGTCCTTAAGGGGTTAAAGGGAAACTATAGTGCCAGGAAAACAAGTTTGTTTTCCTGGCACTATAGCTCCCTATAGTGTCCCACTAGGTCGCTCCCCTCCCTCTGTGGTACAGAAGGGATTAAAAACCCCTTGTGTCATTTACCAGATTCCAGCTTAGATGTCCCTCGGTGCTGGTTCAGGCTCCGCCTGCTCTCTGCCAACATCACCCGGCAGGGGAGACCTAATGGGCATGCCCTGGGATGGTTGCGTTGCATTAGGCCTTCCCCCATAGGAAAGCATTGTAAAATTGTAAGCATTGTATAATGCTTTCATATGGGATTTTGGGTGTTGCTGGATGTCCTCCTGTATAGCGTGAGGACTTCCAGTGCCAGGCGACCAAAAGTTGCCCAATGACAAGGAAGTCCCTCTAGTGGCTGTGTGGTAGACAGCCCCTAGAGGTTTAGTGAACTCTGGCAGGTAATTACTGCAGTTTATTAAAATGTGCAATAATTATCTTTGCAAGGTTAAGGGGCATGGGACACTGCACCCAGACCACTTCAAAGAGCTAAAGTGGTTTCGGTACCTATAGTGTCCCTTTAAAGATTTTAGCATAAGACAGCAGGAGAAAGGTAAAATTTTAGGCAACCAGAAACATTTGGCAGCAAGAATGCTTTCCATATGTCGTCATATCTGTCTCATGAAGATAACTAAGTAACCAATGAATTGTTGGGATTATTCTGACTCTTTGCTATCTATGGAAATTAATTAAAACCGATCCTTTAAAAGCTATATGCTTTTACTAAATAAACTAGAAAATTATCTTTTTGGTCGTACATTAATTTCTCCCAGCTAGCTTATGATGGATTAGTCCTTAAAGTGAGAACGCAAGGTGAATATAAAGTGAAATTCAAATTTAAGGTAAAAAAAAAAAAAAAAAAGCAAAAATTAACAGGTTCTCTAAGTCGGCTATGCTTTCAGTTGGTTTGGCTAAGATCATCAAAATAGAGGCAGAGCAAGCAGAGGCTAGATTATTGTGGCGTTGGAGATCCAAGGGGGGCCCGGAACCTAAACTGCTCTGGACTTACATTGGAAATTAATTTAGAATTTTCACTTTAGAAAATAACCCTGTAAGTATCACAGGACAGACCTACTGTAGCTGAGAAGCCTTCGGATGGTTTGTAGGTAAAATGGATTATTCTATAATGAATAACAATTGCTTACTTAAACTTTTTGGACTACATCTGGAATGAATATTATGAAATTTACATTACACCTAGAGTATAAAACGCAGTTCTGCAGCAAAATAATAAAATGGAGACATTATCATCACAACCAATATGTCCTTGATTGATAGATTTTTAGAATTTGACCCAAAATTGCTTTCTATGCAGATCCCCAACATGGCATTTCAGTTTTTATCTTTTCAATACAGAAATGAAAACATATTTAAATATATCTTATGATAAACCGGTTGATCAAGAATGTTTTGAATATTTGAAAACTATTTTTTATAATTTTCTTTAATATCCTACTGGAAGAAATTGGCTCCAAGCTTGACGTACTGCAGAAGGATATCAGTGAACTGATGACACAAGCTGGCATAGACAACCCTGATGATGTAGTGGTAAGAATCTTGTTTGATTTGCATTAGGCAAAAAATTAAATTTACAATGGGATAATTTACTAAGCTCTACATTTTCAAACCAATTTACAAAATTAGAGTAGAAGATCTCAACGGAATGAGAGTGGTTTACCAGGATTCAAAAGTGTTTCCAAGGAAATATTGGTGGATTTCCACTGGCAGGATGAAGCAGATCATATTTACCAGTTAACAGGCAATTGCTCACAATAAGTTAACATAGCTTCCAGCATTAGGCGATATGAACTCAGGATGGGAAAAAGTGCACACCATGCACCCTGGCCTGCTGAAAATAAGGCTGTCCAAGGACAGAGCTTTTCTAAATCGATTTGCCTGTGGTGGCTTGAATGCTGAGAGCACACTGCGCAGTGCAAGTTCGTCTAATAATGCACTAATGGTGTGCTTTCTGCAGACATTTCTATGGTGTCTAGAGACGTGGCACACAAGTTAACAAACCCGGGATGACGAGACAGGAGTCCAAAACCCCAGGACTGTTGGGAGGCATGCTATAGTGCACGTTGCTTTGGGAAGTATCTCCAGGCAGGGACAACAGTGTAGAAGGTAACAGAGGGATGGATGTTAAGTTAGTAAAATACCCACATAGATTTCAGCATTGCTAGACTTGAGGTGAATATTAAATATCTCCTAAACCCATAAATTATATAATATATTTATAACTCACATATTCATTAACTAAAGAGATAATTGCACTTATGCTGAACCAATCATGACTGGTATAGATACTAAATATGGTGTTCTAGTTCAACACACATAGCATGTTGTGGTTACCAAGTAAAATGTCATCTCTAAAGCCAGGCCTCAGACCACCAAAACAGTATACAACCTACTCACAGAATAATAGCTGGGGGGCTCCACATGTAGATCTGTAATTTTAACTTTACAGTTAGTGTTTCTGAACATGCATACTGTTGTGGATAGGATGGCCTTACCAGTCCTCTAATGCTAATGGATGTGGATAATACTCATTCCAGCATGTATATTTGCTTGTTTAAACAAACTTAAAGGACAACTGTCACCTCAAAACTAATCATTTTTATTAAGTTTCGAAAATAAATATTACGTAAAAATAAACAACAAAAAAAACACTGCACATACAGGATCATTTCACCATCACTACTTCAAAACACTGAAGTGGTCATGGTACTTAGAGTAACAGTATAAAGTGTCACCTCTCTAAAAGTAAACCCTCATCGTCCTGTGCGAATTTGCAAAGAGGTGTCAGAAAAACAGGTACACAATATAAAATGAAAATCTGTTCAAAAGTTAAAAAATAATAACTAAGTAAAGGTTGGCAAAAATATCAGATGTCAAAGTTCTGCTTTAATATGTCACACCCAGTGTGTTCTAATAATATGCCAAACGTGGCAAACTCACTAATCCTAATCGGAGACATGAATAAGAACCTGTAGCATGCTGGTAACCAAGTGAGACAATCTGTAATTGACACTAATAATAGTTAACTATAGATAACTTGTTTAGAGGCATTTTCTCTTCAAAACATACTGTTAAGTAATTTTTTTTTCTCTTTCAGCCCTAAAGCACGAACAAGAAAATCCAAATTTATCTTTTTGTATCTGTGAGAAGTCTGTCCTATGTATTGTTTTATATTTTTAAATAACTATAATAGATTAAATAAAGAAATGCTGTATTCTTAGAGCTGCCTTGGTCTCCTTAATTTGAAATGGTCATACAGAGCTACACACATTTATATTTTTCTATATATATATATATATATATATATATTACAATACACACAGTTTGTGAATTGTAACGAAAAAATTTGAATTTAAACTTTTTGGTTTACTTCCCTTGACCAGGTCTATGGATTTCCATGCAGTGAAACAGTGATCAAAATTAAAGCGGAGATAGACCTAATAATTAAGGATATGACTATTTTGGCTTTGAAACTTTGAATTGTGACATACTAATTTGCTGGGCATGTCATTTTAAAGGGTCTTCTCCAGGCACCATGACCACTTTGTGCTAAGTAGGAAATGCTGCACATACAGAGATAATACACTTGGCACAGTTGGTGTTAAAACTGTGCATCAAAGACATCTGTCATCAGTAAGCACTGCATGCAGGCCCGGTGGGCCGCGATGGCCGTGGGGCCGAGGAGATCTCAGGATCTCCCCTGCCAGCCCCTGCAGGGCCAGCGCTATCCGAGCGCCGGCCCTGCATAGTGCCTCCATGGGCCGGTGGGGAGATCAAAGATCTCCCTCACCGGCCCACAGGCACTTCCAGGCGGCCGCCGGCTGAGGAGTGAGGGAGGGAGGCAAGAGAGAGGACCGGCGGAGCTCTAGCCAGCAGCTCCGCCTGGTCCTCTCGCGGGATTCTGAGCGTTGCCGCGGTTACAACGCTCAGATCTCGCGAGAGTGAACTCTAGCCTGCAGGTTAGAGTTCACTCTCACCACTGGACCACCAGGGAAGGCAGCATGGCTGCTTCAATGGCACCACGGCACCACCCCTCCCAGGCAGAACGGCGCCCCCTCCCAGGCTAAAGGTAAGACGGAGGGGGGATATAACTTTTTTTTTTTTTTTATTAACAAAAAAATATTTAAATAAAAAATTACACTAACAGCCCCCTCACACACACCGCAACCCCCTCACACACACATCACCCAGACACACACATCACCCCCAGACATATATATATATATACATATATATATATATACATATATAAATACACACACACACACACACTACAGCACCCCTCACACTGCACCACTACACACATTACGCTCCAGATACACGCTAGATCCCTTGCCCTATATGCACTCTTAATCCTCTATACACACACACACTGCACCACCTACACACACACTACATTCCTTATCAGCAAATACATACAACATTCTCTAAACACACCCTCTCTACAACCCCTACACACACTACATCACCTATACACACACACTACAGCCTGTATGCACACACTCTCTACATCCCCTATAACACTATGCCCCCTATACACACACTCTCTACAGCCCCTAGCCACACACATTACACCACAAACACAAATTAAATTGACCTATTTACACAATACCACACCACACTCTACACACACACAATCCCACAAGCAGGCTCCAAACACATGCACCATACACTTTGCTGGCCCTTTTGTCCTCTGGTATCCCACTTGTGGAGACACCAGAGACCATTTAAAACCAAACACAGCACAAGCATGTTATTAAATTTGCTTCTGCTGCGCAGAACAAATACAGGGCCTTTTTCTAATGCTAAAGCTCTTCAGCGGAGCTCTGCGCATTGAACCAACTTGCTCACTTTGAGAGGGGGCGTGCTTGTCATTAGTGATGACAAAACACACCCTCTCTGGCCCCACCCCCTTCTTAGGGGGCCGCTCTGATTGAAAAATGCCCGGGCCTAATTTTTTTTCCCAGTCCGGCCCGGACTGCATGCCTATGTCCTTCCTCAGCAATGCCTCCAGGATACCCCTCCCTTTGCAGTGAGGGGAATGACATCCCAGGAGGAAGATTGTGCTACAGGAAGAACATTACATGTGGGTAGAATCACAGGTATTTATTTATTTTTTGCTTTGTTTTATATTTTCTATTGTCTTTTTAAAGCGGGTGGGGACCATGTTGCCAGCAAGGTTTACCTATATTAATATAACCCCTTAAGGCATATAAACAGTCCACAGGCTTAAATTACTCAAAAAAATTGTCAGAGTATTAATATTAATCCTTCCAACTAGAAATTGAATTTCTGCCAGTCAGTGAAAATACATTTTCTGCAAACTTTATATATTATTGCTGAATATTTCATAACCCTGATGTGTTATACAGCAGTAAAAGATGAAAACCTTGTTCAGATGTATTCCAGAGTACAGTAATACATGCAGAGCACGACATGTCTATTTCAGTTGTAAATGTTAATGATTTATTTGTTGGACCTAATTTAGGAGCATTTTCTGGATGTTACACTTCAACTTACCCCCATAAATAAAAAAAAAAATCTGTTTCACGAGCTGACATTTAATGCAGCCAGTTTACCTCTGATATGACGCATTTTGCATTAATTGTATCCTATACATTTTTAAACACATTCAACAGTGTGATTACATTTTATGTATCATTTTCTAGCTTGATTTCAGCTACTTTGCAAATGCTCCACCTGTCAAATTTGGGACATGCACAGTAGAATCTCCTAACTTGACTGAACCTCTACACCTCCACAGTATTGTATCCCACTGTTTGAAATTAACCCAACAACTATTTATAAAGGGTAGATATCCTAAGATATTTCACAAATATATATATATATATTGGATATTTTAACATTCCAAACCACTCAACACATATTCAACATAGATAACCTTGTTTTATATAAATGCAGATTTTTGTCTTAAAGTGATAAAAGGTGGAACTTCAAACTGCTACTTGCCATTTCCCACCAACCATAAAATACCAACAGTCTCTCGGGTAGATCTCTATTTTTTAAACAAGAGCAAGAGAACGTTTCTGCTTCTTAAGAGAGAGGTTCAGTTAAGAACATCCACTAACCTCCTAAAGCACTATGGTTATAGTGTCTACAGTGTCCTTTTAACACTTGCATTAATTTTTCCATAGTTTATGATGTTTTTGCATTTGTCATACACAAGTTACAGCATTGTTGTAGATTTCTGAAGCAATGTATGAGTGCTGCAGTTGCTAAATACCTGTTGAGTGCATCCACGGTCATTGCTATATCCAAATAGGCGGTAGCAACTTCCATATTATATAAAATGAAACCATATAAAATGTGCCGCAGACCCAGAAAAGGGTGAGATCTGGTTCACAAAATTGTTACATAGCTGAAAAGAGACTTGAGTCCAAGTTCAGCCTTCCTCACATTTGTTTTTTGCTGTTGATCCAAAAGAAGGCAAAAAAACAAGTTTGAAGCACTTCCAATTTTGCAACAAGCTAGGAAAAAAATGCCTTCTTGACCCCAGAATGGCAGTCAGATTTATCCTTGGATCAAGAAGCTATCACCCTACATTGAAAGATTATATCCTTGAATATTCTGTTTTTGCAAGTATGCATCGAGTAGCTGTTTGAACATCTGTATGGACTCTGATAAAACCACTTCTTCAGGCTGAGAATTCCACATCCTTATTGTTCTGACAGTAAAAAAAACTTTCCTTTGCCTTAGACGAAATCTTCTTTCTTCCAGTCTAAACGCATGACCTTGTGTCCTATGTTAAGTCTGGTTTGTGAATAGATTTCCACACAATGGTTTGTATTGGCCCTGAATATATTTGTATAATGTTATCATATCCCCTCTCAGGTGATGTTTTTCTAAACTAAATAGGTTTAAATTTGTTAACCTGTCTTCATAGCTGATATGTTCAATTCCTTCTATTAATTTTGTAGCCCGCCTCTGCACTTTTTCTAGTGCCATAATATCCTTCTTTAGAGCAGGTGCCCAAAATTGCACAGCATATTCAAAGTGGTCTTACCAATGATTTATAAAGAGGCAAAATTATATTCTCATCCAAAGAATGAATGCCCTTTATCATGCATGACAAAACCTTACTGGCCTTAGCCACTGCTGATTGACGTTGCATTGTTGTCTATAACAATTCCCAACTCCTTTTCGTGTGTTGTAATATTGACACTCTTGGAAAAACATATATACTAGCTCAAACTAATTTTTCAGCACATATAACAGATCTAATTTCAGTAGAAATAATTTTTTGGGAATACATGTATATTGGCACTAGTGTCCATTTGTATGAACATCATAGGTTAATATTATGCTTCTAACTCAAGCATTCATGTTATTCCTTCAGTCAGTACAGATCAATACATCGAGACAAATATATTTTTTACTTGTAAGAATTGATCCCCCTCTTTAAACAGGGTATGTACTAATAAGGCCCGGATAAACAATATATAACCTCTCCATTGAGATGGACTAATAATGCTTTAAAATGAAAAACCCACTTTACTGTTTTTTTAAGCTTCATTTCAATTTGTTTTGTTTGTACTTGCTTGTGCATTAACCCCTTAAGGACCAAACTTCTGGAATAAAAGGGAATCATGACATGTCACACATGTCATGTGTCCTTAAGGGGTTAAAGTTAGAGGTACTAGACATACAGAAATAAGGTAAAGTCGGTTGTGGTGTGCCAGAACCAACGATGAGGTAGGCCTGAAAAAAGAGGACAAAAAGAGATATAAAAAATGTATTCGGTCTACGAATACATTAGATACATCACATATTCATGTTATGGAAAGCTTGACATATCTCCTGTACTGGTTGAGGTATATATCTAGTGTAAGTAGAGGACTTCCATTGTCCTAAGGTCTTGATAATGTGTACTGGTATATTTCTCTTGGAAGGAATGACCAGAATAATTTGCTGGATTAAGAACTAACCATACCAACAACATTCTGATGTATAGCATAAATCTACTTGTTGTCAGTGTATTGTCGTGTAGAGCAAGTAGTGGTTGGTCTGGTGAACCTTGACTGGAGTAAAGGTATTTATCCAGAACGTTAACGAGGCACCAATGATTGCCTGTAGGGTAATAAGTGATTTTTACTGTCTGACCTCTTCCGCTAGTTTTTGTATGGTTTAGTGAAAGTACGTAATGGTCATGTTATTTAACCAGGTGAGCTCTTTTGATAAAGTTAGGGGAGTTAGTGAATTCTCTAGGCTGGAGAAAGCCATACAATACCAAATAGATGGCTGTTTTTATGACGTGCTTTGTATGTGTTTCAAATGGTGAAGTATCTATGAGGTCTGAAAGGGACTGGAACCGGTGATCGTGGATGGGTTATCTAGAGCAGTGTTCCCCAACCCCCGGGCCGCGGACCGGTACCGGTCCGTGGATCAAACGGTACCGGGCCGCCCAGGGGTGTGGGGTGTGCGAGCCTGCCGGCTAATGCAGGGCTGGCATTGCCCAAGTGCCAGCCCTGCAATGTGCCTGCGGACCGGAGGGGAGATCAGAGACCTCCCTCCCCGGTCTGCAAGCACTGTGCTGACAGCCGGCAGGGGAGGGAGTGAGAGAGGACCCAGGAGCTCTTACCTGCAGCTCCTCCGGGTCCTCCTCTCGCGAGATTTGGAGCGTTGCCGTGTAACTGGGCTAGAGTTCACCTCACCACCACCGGACCACCAGGGAATCCCCACCGGACCACCAGGGACTAAGAAATGTCCCCCCTCCTCCCAGTAAAGGTAAGAAGGGAGGGGGGACATGAATATATTAATTTTAATTAAATACATTTAAAAAAAGCCTCCCTACCCTCCTTACCCCCCATACACACACTGCCCCCATACACACACTACACACACAGCCCTACACACACTGCCCCTACACAGACTACACACACTGCCCCACAAACACTGCCCCCATGCACACACTACACACACTGCCCCACAAACACTACACACATTGCCCCATAAACACACTACACACACTGCCCCACAAACACTGCCCCATACACACACTACACACACTGCCCCACAAACACTGCCCCCATGCACACACTACACACACTGCCCCACAAACACTGCCCCACACACACACTACACACATTGCCCCATAAACACACTGCCCCACAAACACTGCCCCATACACAGACTACACACACTGCCCCACAAACACTGCCCCATACACAGACTACACACACTGCCCCACAAACACTGCCCCCATGCACACACTACACACACTGCCCCATACACACACTACACACATTGCCCCATACACACACTACACACACTGCCCCACAAACACTGTCCCCATACACACACTGCCCTGCAAACACTGCCCCCATAGACACACTGCACACACTGCCCCACAAACATTGCCCCCATACACACACTACACACACTGCCCCACAAACACTGCCCCCCCACACACACTGCAACTCTCACACACACTGCCACCCTCACATACACACTGCACCGCTCACACACACACATACACACAATTTTGAGTCTATGTCTTTATGTGACTGTGTTTGTGATTTTCTGACTATGTATGTGTCTGCGTGTTTTTTTTAATATATGTGACTGTTTTTTTTTTTTTTTGTCTTATTAAATCAAAACAAGCGGGCCACGGAAAAATTATCAAACGTTTACCGGTCCGCGGCGATAAAAAGGTTGGGGAGCACTGATCTAGAGGGTGTAAGAATAGGGTTGGAGTCTTTAAAACCTTTTAATATTGCTTTAATCTGGGAGGATAAAAGGAAACTGTTTGTTAGACCATAAGGTGAGGATATGATGTTGAATGCCAGTTAGATATAATTTAATAGTGTTGAAGGATAGCTTTAAGTGAAAGTGGCTTGAATGTGTATCGAGTCCAAAACTACCCCCAAGACATTTATTACTGTATCGGGACCCTCTGTTTTACTTGGCGAAACTAGAACACCCCTATGTTCAAACCGTTGCATAGCAGCTTTGAGGCTACTGGGTGGTAGCAGGTTACTTTCTACTTTCAGGAAGTCATCCAGGTAATGAATAACCGTGGTGCATCTACAGATGTTAAGTAGCAGCCAACACAAGGTCTCAGCGAACAGATCAAAAATCCCTAGACTACTTTATGAACCAAAAGTGAGACGTGTAAAGAAATAGTATGACCCTTGCCATTTAACACCATGTAGATGCCAAAGTGAAGGATGAATGGGGAGGAGCTTGAATGCATTCACTATGTCGGTCTTATTGAGCCAAGCTCCGACTCCAGTTGACAACATAGCATCTATGGCATTGTCAATAGTAACGAATTGGAGAGAGAATTCATCTGATGGAATGAGTGAGTTTAGGCTAGCTGTTGTTGTAGAGTGGGGAGCAGAGAGGTCGATGATCAACCTTTGCCTATTTGATTTTTTCCCCGTTATCACGCCTATGGGATTAGTTCTCCATACGTAAAAAGGTGGAGAGTGAAATGGACCAATCAAAAAACCTTGATCTAATTCTTTCTTGAGTGGCTCATTTATCATCTGTGTATTGGTTCGTGAAGTTTGCAAGTTGTTACATTCGACTATCCTTGAAGGCATATAAATGATGCCTGTGTGAAAGCCTTCCTTGAATCCTGACACCAGATGGAGTGAGGGGTGGTTGTGTAATAATTCTCAAGAGTGATATGTTAACAGATGAAAGATAAGGCTTAGGGTACATTTTATTGGGGAACATTGTTTTAGAATGTGCCCTGAAGCATTGACAGCACACATACAAACTTGGGATTTCACCAAGAACACAATATTCTGTCACAATTTATCTTTTAGAACCCACTTTCCCTACACTGGCTGGCTAGCTAATGCCAAGTGGCTAAGTATTACCTTGATTTTGTGACAGGTGAGGCCCTGCTTTTTGCCAAGCAGCTTGTGGCCACTGAATGTTGTGGCAGGGTATCTGCCTCTCATCATTATGATATGATTATAATATATCCACATATAAACCCACCTAATTGGACCCCTAGTCTTGGACCCATGGATCTACCTGTTAAATAGCTCTATTGAGGGATGGACGAGAAGAGAGCAGAAACTGGTACGGGCGATAACTTTAAGTGCACGCAGAGCGGTAGCAGCGGCGTGGCTTTCACCTGGAGGCCCGGAGTTCAGGGGGGTGATTTCTAGGATAAAGCAAAGCAGAATCATGGACGACCTGACTGCTAGACTAAGAGGAACAACCGTAACTTTCCAGAGGATTTGGGAACCATGGGACAATAGTGTAATGGGCTCCAGTAACGATTGATGGGATGGATATCTAGTTTAGATCGGGACCTGGCACCGTGAAGTCCAGTACCAGAGTGGAATTCGTTAGCCTCGTTCGCCTCCCCCCCCTCCCTATCCTCACATCTTTCTCTTCCTTTTCTCCCCTCTTCCTCGCTTACTCTTTTCTTTTCCTATTTTACTTCTTCACGTTTTCCATCTTGTTACTAAACCCTTGGTTTACAAGGGTATCGTTTATTTTTTACCTTTTTATATTTTTCATTGTCGCAGTCTGTTTTCGTTTTTATTTTCCTCACTCAGGCATGATTATACTGAAGGAGAATTGAGGATGCCTAAAGTAAAATTTGACATGGATAGAGTTAGGGCTCCTTTTTAGGATGCATAGCCTGATTAAAAAAATGCAAAATCCTCGATGGGAGGCAAGTGGTATAGAATTTATAAAGCGGCTTGTCATGTGAGCTGATGTCAAATTTTGTGTTTCCAAGACTGATCTTTTACATTCTGGCTTCTGCGCAAGCCTCACAATTGAATTGTATTGCTCTTGCTATGCCTATCGTGTGCAAAAATAAAGAATAATAAATAAATAAAATAAACCCACCTAATTGCTGGTGGATTGTTAAATTCCAACCGGGAATTCTTGATCTGTAACCTAGAGAGCAAAACCAAAAGTCATGACCGAAAGACCAATGGCCTTAATGTAACCTATGTTTAGCAGGTAGATAACCTCTAAGACTATGGTCTTTAGAACAATGAGATCTGGAAATAGCTTGAGATACCACAATTAAGTCACTTAAAAAGAGAACAAGCATATTGCTGGTATCAATAAATAGGATGCCGCACTCATGTGCAGCATCCTATTTATTGATTTTGGATGTTGGATTGTAGGGTGACCTTGATACCGGCACCGATTTTCCTATTGAGTGCCATCATCATAAATATTTCTTTGTATCGTCAGCATCTACTGATAAAGAATGACAAAACAATTAACAAGCAATGCGCTTGCTTTACCTAATTAAATATTATCTTTAACAAAATATCAGACAAACATAAAATATATACATATGCAGTACCAAAACTGACCACTGACATTTAAACACAGTATTAACCGAACCAAAGAATTAAAACATTTCTTATGATTTAGTTTAAAAATCCTACTGCTGGGGGCGTGGCTTGGAGGCCGAGAGGAATGGCAGCTTAATCTGAGAGCTCCCCGCAGGCTTATCTTGAATCCTCGTCCATCCACTCCCTACAAATACAAAATGGGCAAAACACATCGCTCATCACACGCTGGTAAGCCGCAGACACAACCAAGGGCACCCCGGCGTCCACATTGCACAAATACCTGAAAACCCCGGCGGACCTGGCTTCACAGGCCTCGACGGATTCCGGGACCTCGTGGGCCTCGCGCCCTCATTCCCCAAACACAGAACCCTGCACGGAAACCCCCGACATCAACCCCCACCCAGAGCATACACCGGACTGGGTGACTTTAATCCGGGCACTACCAACCAAGGCAGACCTCAAGGAGGCGAACTCTGAGCTCCGAAACTCCATCACGGCAGAGCTCCACTCCCTCCGAGAAGAACTGCAGGGCCTACACCAAAAGGTATCCCAGCTGGAAGCGGACAGTGACCATCTGACTGCCACACAAAACGCCACTACAAATACCCTGAAGGTACATGAGGCACAACTACGCCAGATGGCCCTACACCTCGAAGACCTGGATAATAGGGGACGCAGACAAAATATCCGGGTTAGGGGGATTCCGGAAGAATTGGATCAGACCGCTCCGATCCGTGTAACGCTCATGGGACTATTTAACAGGCTCCTCGGACGGCCTGAAACCACGCACATCGAATTTGTGCGGGCACACAGGGCCCTGAGACCTAGGGGCCCCCCGGAGTCCCCTCCCAGAGACACAATCTGCTGCCTAGCGAGCTACCAACTAAAGGAGGACATCCTGAGACAGGCCCGAGAAACAGACCGGGTCCTGTTGAACGGCACACCCCTACAACTGTACCCTGACCTGTCGCCAGCAACACTGGCCTACAGAAGGACACTTAAACCCCTGACTCGGGTCCTACAATCTAACAAAATACGCTACCGATGGACTTATCCCTCAGGACTACAAGCTTCCACTCCCAGCGGCTTATTTATGGTGAGAACCCCAGAGGACCTAGCAGACCTGACTACAGAACTGCAACTACCGCCTATTCAGCTCACATGGCCAGACCCGATGGCATTCTACTCCTTCCACCCGGGAACGGTCTCACAACCCCGCAGACAACGGAGAACCAGAGCCCAGACCATACGCCAATCAGGAGCAACCTCTTAAGCCGAGAGACATTTCTACCTCTGATCTCAACTGCAAGTATTTAATACGCTCCATGAACTCAGAGACTAAGACCACCCATGCACCACATACAAGACTTTTTCCTTTTGTTCCACTAGACTCCACTTGACTCATTACAACAAGTAACAGGGGGGGGGGAGGGGGGGGGGATGGGGGGAGGGAAGCTACATGCCCTGAGGCAGCCTGGGACCCCGCTAGAGACAATTCCGTGAGGGACAGATAGCTCACACCCGAGCAAATCCTAACCGGCCCACCATCACCACCCCCTAGTCCAGACGCATGACCTAAGTCGACTTTAGCGAACCCCCCCCTGGTGGAGGGGTGAGGGGGGCGTCCCTGGCTGGACCGTACCGCAGAGGCGACACCGCCCTGCAAGGAACCGGTGGGGGAGCAGAGGCGGGGGCCGATGCTGGTGCGGTTCACCCGGGGCACGACCCCCCTCCTTGATAGCAATAGGGGAGTTAATTCAACATTAAAACCAGAGGGTTTGCCCTGTGGCAGCCTGGGACCCCGCTAGAGGTACAACTCCGTGAGAGACAGGTAGCTCACACCCGAGCAAATCCTAACCGGCCCACCATCACTACCCCCTAGCCCAGACACACGACCTAAGTCGACTTTAGCGAACCCCCCCTGGTGGAGGGGCGAGGGGGGCGTCCCTGGCTGGACCGTGCCGCGGAGGTGATACCGCCCTGCAAGGAACCGGTGGGGGAGCTGAGGCGGGGGCCGATGCTGGTGCGGTTCACGTGGGGCACGACCCCCCTCCTTGATAGCAACAGGGGAGTTAACTCAACACCAAAACCAGAGGGCGGAGGACGAGCACAGGGCCTACCTCGACCTAGGGATGGGTGCCAGACGCTAAAGAATGCAAACTTGAAATCTGAACCCACCCCCGACAACCGCTAAAATCACGGACGGGGTACCCCCTCCCATCCACACCATGAGAGTCGCATACTGTCCTAACCTCCTCACAAACCAAGGGAACAGAATAGGACTTATAACCGTAGAGTAGCATGGGAAAACCGAAACCAATCCTGAGGAATGGGGAAGCGGGACTTTTTCTAAGGTAGCTAAATTGTTCAATATGCTTGTTTAATAAGTTCATTTAAACTGTTATACTTGCTTAATGTGTTCATTACAACTATTATTGTTTGTTGATGCCCACTGACTTGCCCACACGCCACACCAATACCAAACGCCCAATGACACAAACCCTACCCACTGAGGGCCTCAGGCCAATACGAGTTTAGGACGAGGATGAAACTAACAATCACTCACCCACCACCCACATTTGAAGCCGCAGGGGGGCTGGAGGTTCCAGGTGAGACCCGACACACGAGAGCCAGGGGTGTGAGGGCACGGGAGGCCACACAACCCCGGGAATCCCGGGAGGGACTCACACGGAGACCCTCGACCTCCTCCGTTTTCCCCAATAGGAATAGAGCGCCCACAGATAGGTGGACGGGACTTGGTGGACCACTGGTGGACCCCACCACTCCTTGTCCCCCGACGCTCGACCTTTAAACAGCCACCACCGAGTGGCTGCTTGGTTCACTGTACATAGTTTCCCCACCTAGATTCCCTTTCCCTTCCTGCCCCGTACCTGTCCTCCCCCCCCTTCCCCCTCCCTCCTTCCCCTCCTCTACCGGACGACCCGACTGACCCACGACACGCACTGACCGGACCCGACACAGACAAGTACACACACCCCACGATGACCGACGGATCACTACTACCGTGCGACCTCACTGTCCTCTCCATAAATGCCAAAGGGCTAAACAAACCGGAGAAAAGGTCAGGAGCACTGAGGGACTTTCACTCGCAGAAAGCATCTGTAGTAATGATACAGGAGACCCACTTTAGAGATGGGGACAGGCCCAAGCTGACTAACCATCACTTCCCAACAGGATACTACAGTGACTTCCACGAAGGAAAATCCAGGGGGGTGGCGATACTATTTAATAAGAAAATACCGTTTGTGGAGAAGGCAAGCATGACCGACAGGGAAGGGAGATTCCTCTTTGTAAAAGGCACAATATCCGACCACCTTTACACCTTTGCCACTTTATACGCACCGAACTACAAACACTACCGCTACCTAAAAAGCACTCTGCGGAAACTTCACGCTTTCACAGAGGGGGTCCTCATAATAGGGGGCGACTTAAACGTTGCCATAGACCCAACCTGGGACAGCTCCACGGGCACCTCCCACCTCCCCAGACAACACCTTAGAGCAATAACCTCCCTACTGAATAGACACAGACTAATTGACTGCTGGAGGGCACATCACCCGGACGAACGGGATTATACATTCTACTCCCATCCCCACCGGACATACACTCGCATAGACTACTTTCTCACCACACACTATCACCTCTCCTTAATACGAGACGCAAAGATAGGAGTAGCGACTTGGTCAGACCACGCTCCAGTCCTTATCACCCTCCGATCCCCGCTTCTTAGACCCGCAATGACCAAATGGAGACTGAACGAATACCTGCTATCACGCCAAGACATGACCACACACTTTGACAGAGTTTTGACCGAATACTTTCAGGACAACGCACCAGAGGACACCTCACCGACAATCAGATGGGAAGCACACAAAAGCGTCATACGGGGACACTTCATACAAAAGGGTGCAGAACTCAAGAAACAACGGGAAGCCCGAATCACAGAACTCATAACAGACATACACAAACACGACACGCTTCACAAACAAAACCAATCCCCGGCCCTTCACACACAACTCCTACAACTGCGACGAGACCTGACCTCCCTGATCCAGTCTAAACACCACAGAGAAGCCCTTAGACATAGGGCCTTTTTTTCCCTACACGGCAATAAGAGCGGCAAGCTCTTAGCCAGGATGCTGGCGAAACGACGCCAAATGACATACATCAATAAAATACGAGACAAACAGGGAGTGACGCGCCGCCTACCATCCGAAATCATGCAAACGATAAAAACCTACTACTCAGAACTCTACTCGCTTCCCCGACCGAAGTCGGAGATGGCGGCCGCCCACCTAAAAGACTCCATCCGACAATATCTGCTGACCCATAAACTACCCGTACTAGATCAACAGGTGGCCGACCAGCTTGATGAACCCTTCTCAATTGAGGAGCTATCGAGGGCGATTAAAGGAACTAAACCTGGCAAGAGTCCGGGCCCCGACGGCCTGCTTCTTTGCTACTACAAGCACTTCGCGGATAAATTGTACCAACCTATGCTGGCCTCCTTTAACGCGATTAGAGAAGGTCACCATTTCCCCAAACAGGCGTTGACAGCACACATTACTATCATTCCAAAGGAGGGCAAGGACGCGGAGCACTGCGGGAACTACAGGCCCATCTCCCTCATCAATTGCGACATTAAGTTGATGGCGAAGATGCTTGCCGGTCGCCTGCAACCACACATCCCCGCACTGGTGCACCCCGACCAAGTCGGTTTTGTCACAGACCGTGAAGCGCGAGACAATACCATTCGAACCCTTGCCCTTATGCACAACAAGACCTGTGACGCCGGAGGCCTTCTCCTTCTGTCCACGGACGCGGAGAAGGCCTTCGACAGAGTGGGATGGGAGTACCTATTCCAGATCCTGGGTCAAATAGGTCTGGGACCCCACATGCAGGACTGGATCACAGCCATGTATGATGGGCCCACGGCTCATGTCATAGTAAACGGGGCACTGACGGACGAATTTCCGATATACAACGTCACCCGTCAGGGTTGCCCACTTTCCCCACTGCTCTTCGTCCTTGCCCTTGAACCCTTTATGATAGCCATCAGAGAACACCACGACATAACGGGCATACGCACAAGAGACACACATCACAAGGTGGCCGCATACGCGGATGACCTCCTCTTTTACGTTACGAAACCGGAGATCTCCCTCCCCAACATTCTGCAATCCTTCAAGACATTCGGACACATCTCCAACCTCAAAATAAATTACTCCAAATCCCACATACTGAATGTAGACTTACCTGACAACAGAATTACCCCCATCCGCCCCAGCTTCCCATTCCAATGGGCAGAACATAAAATACGTTACCTAGGCACATGGCTAACTAGACAGAAAGAAGACATATACAGAGAAAACTTCTCCCCTATGCTGAACACTTTCAAAAGGGAACTGGCCGAATGGTCTCACCCACATATATCGTGGCTGGGAAGGGTTCAGGTAATTAAAATGAACCTTCTCCCACGATTGCTCTACCTATTCCAGACACTCCCCATAACAATCCCTAAAAGATTCTTCACTGCCTTACGCACGCTGACTAGCGCGTATATATGGAACGGGAAAAGACCACGTATCAAGTACCAGACCCTCACTCTACCTAAGGAGAGGGGGGGGTTGGCCATCCCCGACTTCTATCTATATTACATGGCTGGACACCTACGGAGGGTCCTAGACTGGACCAAGACCAACGTCCACAAACAATGGAAAACGGTGGAAGAGACGGAGACAGCAGGGCCGGTGTCGACCCTACCATGGTGCTCCGGAGGGGGCCTAGGCCGGGGATGCTCCTCTCTGGCGCAACATACCCTACGGGTATGGCACAGAGCGTCCCGGGTACATGGCCTCACCCGACACCCCTCACCCTTACTACCACTCATCCATGACCGAGACTTTCCACCCGGGCTGGATCCAAAGGCCTTCAGAGACCTCATACACAACCCAATCCCCAGACTACACCACATACACACACATAACGGACGGAAAACACTCACACAACTGACGGAATGTACACACCCCACATTCATGCAAACTTTCAAATACAAACAACTTTCGAACTACATTGACTCACTGCCCGGAGGACAGAACTACGCTAGGGAACCGACCACCTTCGAGGACTACTGTATCCAACCAGACCCCCTTCCCCACAGCATTTCTATCCTGTATTCACTGCTACAGAGGGAGACCCCCACAGAGACTCCAGCCTTTAAGGGAACATGGGAAACGATCCTGGGGAGGACATTTACAGAGACAGAATGGGACAAAATTTGCTATCTAACACACCACTGCTCCACCTTTTCGAAGACGCAAGAGACGGCATTTAAACTATTGAGCCACTGGTACCGCACCCCACACAGATTACATGCCATAGACCCCTCACACTCCGACCTGTGTTGGAGATGTGGAGAGGCTACAGGCACCACACTACATCTATGGTGGGACTGCCGTAAGATAACACCATTTTGGAAGTCTATTCACGATATCTTGTCGAGGTTATCAGATGCACCACCACCGCTGGACCCAGCGGCGATGCTGTTACACCACACGACAACACCCAGATCTAGATATAAAAAATCCCTGACAATTAGGATCCTCAATGTAGCAAAGCAGATCATCCCTCAATACTGGAGACAGGACAGACCCCCACCCCTAAGTTCAACCAAATGGAGGACCTCAGGGCTATAGAAGAACTCCACTCAGGAGCCACCAATACCACAGGGAAATATATGGAGACCTGGACACACTGGATAGTAACCACCATACAGACAGACTTCACCACTCACCTGGAAACGGGAGACTCACACGACGGGACGGACTGACCCTACCACCCCACCCACCCAACCTACCACAGAGCTCATACCTTCAGAATCCCTCCCCATCCCCTCATTCCCCCCCCCCTCTAACATTTCCCACATCCTCCATTAAGGCCGTAGGCAAATACCCCGACAACACAGAGATACGTATGATTACTGTACGAAGGCTCAGGCAGCCACGTAGACACACAAGGCTCACCTACGGTGACTTAGAGATGTTTGGAACACTTGGTTACCCAACCCCCTTATCCAATGAACCGCAGCTACATTCGTTTTGTATTTAAGCACCATGACAACTACTAGGGGCAACCCAATATGTAGTTAAACCCAGAGGGACGCACGAATGTTTTACCAAAAACTTAACCAAGGTTCACTTTTGTTAGGACCTGCGTGTCCACCACTGTTGGGGGCCTGCGTGCTCCACTCCCAAACTATATTTTGTAGCACATGTTGTGCTTTGTTTGCCTATCTTAAAGAGACCTGCGAGTCTCGATTTATATATTGTTTATAACGATTGAGACCTGTGAGTCTCACATTGAATATATAAAACTGACAATAAAAATATATTTACAAAAAAAAAAAATCCTACTGCTAAAATAGGGCGTTCGGTTATAAATATACGAACGGCCCTCGTGTTGGGCAAGATTTCGCATATAACCCAACGTTCCATGATTAATGAAAACTACACTAAATAGTAGAAGAAAATATAACTTCTTAGTGTTCGTGCGTATAGAGGCGTACAAGTGCATTCGTGCGCATGTTCCCAAATGCCCACTAAAACCCAAGTGAGTTATAAATAGGCTGGAATTAGCCTAAGGATAGTAAAGTATCCTAACCGTTCGCATAGCCGTGAAATGCAGAAAACCCCCCAGATATATACGAATTGAGAGTAAAGCACAGAGCCGACTGAGGAAGCTGCTAAGCGCCCATAAATAAGGCGGCTTGACTATTCAGGTAAACTAAGGTATTGTCACGGTTCTCACCTGTTAGACAGACAGCCAGACGTGGTCGCTCCTGGAGTTCCCAACAGGGGACTTGAACCGGGGAACTTATCAGTCCTAGTCCTGCTTTCTGCCTCTGAGCCACAGCAGCTTTACACAGAGACTACTGATTCCGGTCCTGTTCATCCTGGCATGGCTACTACACCGGGGGCCGCACCTTGACTTGGCTGTGTCTCACCTGACTCTGATCGGTCATCAGCAGGGTATTTAAACCCAGCCTCGCCCTGTGCTCAGTGTCAAGTCTTTGATCTTGTGTTCCTGTTTTGTACCAGTGTTCCCGTTTTTCTACTTCGTATTATTGACCCCGGCTTCTGACTCGTTTATTCTGACCTCTGGCATCCTTTGACCTCGGCTATCCCTCGACTATCCTGCTGGTTCAGTCCTTGCCTGTCCTGCGTATTTGATACTGCGTCCTGCGTATTTGATACTGCATCCTGCACAGCCCCCGTGCACAGACCCACAGGCCAGGTGAATTCTTACCTGACCACCTCGGCCTGTGGCTATCTGCAAGGGTGAGCAACATATCTGCGCTACAGACTCCCAACTCAGGTAAGACCCTGACAGGTATAGTTTACAAGCTTCCTTTTAGGCATACAGATTCATACCAGCAAAAGCAAGGATAGGCTGAATGCAGTCATTTGACACTATCTACAAATCACAGCTACCCATTGTGGTTCAGGATAATGGTTCCTCATAGATGTATAACGGACGCCTCTTATTTAGCATTAAAAGATCAAAAATGGTTTAATGCTGAATGGAGAAAAAGTACCAGGGGACTCCAGACTCTATAACCACTTAAATGAAATTAAGCACTTATGCTGCTTGCAAAATTCAGTTAACACCTTCCTTTACAGGACAACTGCCATCAATTTTTTTCTTTTTTTTCTTTACAAGTTTATTACAGTTAATGAAACATCTGGAGTGCCGAAGGGGAAAAAAAAATAAAATAATCAATATACATAATTTGAAAAATAAAGTTTAATTAAATGTAACAAACTTTAAAAAAAAAAACAGTGTAAAGTTGTCCTTTAAACATAACGGACATGTTTATCACAGACCTTTAAATATAAATGCATCTGCTTTGAATGGTTGAATGGAGCCTATGTTTTGTTATAAGTTGCCAATAAATGTTCTTTTTTTTTTTTATTACATGTTTAATGACCTGCACAGTTAGGATAGAATTGGTCTTGTCCAGTCATCAGCTTTTATGCTGTGAGTACATGGTTATTAAAAGGTTGATCCGTATTTACTTGTTCATTATTCTTGGGGTGTACATATTTTCGAGAACGCAAACAAAACAATACAAAATATACATTTAAAAAAAAAAAATAACAAATAATATATTTATTAGTCATACATCACAATAAAATATTTGAAACAAAATGTTTAAGGCTTCAACCCATATAAAAATAGATCAGAAAGCTTGTAAAGCTAATAATACGATCTACTAGCCCAATGGTATCGGCGGCATAAAAATGATTCATACCTTTGAAGTTCTTGACAGTTGCCCATGAGCAAAACAAAAAAATGGGTCTATGAGTTCAAGTCAAAGGACATAAAAATAATAATACATAGTATTTGACAAATCAAGGAGAGATCAGTATCTGTACTTGGTGGAGTAATCTTTCGGAGACACTACTAAACCTCTACCTTTTCGAGCACCTCTGTAAACCGTTTCTACAATGTCAATCATTTCTTGCTTGTCTTCCATTGCCCAGTTTATTTTGTTGTTGTTACCAGTACCCAAATCAATCATTATGTGCTTGTTCCTGGTGGACAAAAAAAACAAACATATATAAATATGAATGTAAACACATTAGGTGGGGGACTTTTACTCTCCTACTGAAAAACACGGAAGACGGAAGAGTGGAACCCAAAAAGATTCAGGTTTCTCCCTGTAGAAAACCTGTGTTGATATAAGGTGTAACATGCACAATTTTGTTTTAAAATCGCTATGCAATATAAAACATTTTTGTTTACATCAACGTTAATAGGGATGAAACATATATGGGAATCCAATGTTGCCTTTGTTTATGTTCAATGAAGAATTTCTGCCTCACCTGAAACCAATAATTTAAATTTTTTTTCAAAAACAATAATTAAACTTTTTGGCAAAAATGCTGGGGAACAGTGAACAGAAAACGATCTAAAATTAAATTTTAACCCCTTTTGTAATATTAACTAAACAATCTAAAAGATGTGGTGGCGTCAATTTATCTAGATTCTTTCTCACATCCTGTTGTAATAGTGTAGTAAAATGATTTCCAATATAGATTATTAAAAGTAAAATGTATTTCAATACTTAAAGGGACACTCCAGGCACCCAGACTACTTCTGCCCATTGGAGTGGTCTGGGTGCCAACTCCCACCACCCTTAACCCTGCAAGTGTAATTATTGCAGTTTTCATAAACTGCAATAATTACCTTGCAGGGTTAAGTCCTCCTCTAGTGGCTGTCTATCAGACAGCCACTAGAGGGACTTCCGTGTTCTTAGAACAAGAAAAGTGTTTTAAACTACGCTGGACGTCCTCACGCTATGTGAGGACCTCCAGCGTCGCCGAAATCCCCATAGGCGTCCATTGCCACGTATGCGCATTAGGTCTCCCCCGCCGGCGGGGTAGGAGGGTAGGCTGAGCCTGACCCAGCGCAGAGGGACATCGGTAAGTCACTGAAGGGGTTTTAACCCTTCAGCAACTTGCGATGGGGTTGGGAGGCAGAGGGGCACTGCTGTGGCTGAAAGGCAGGATAGCAGGCCCAGGGACATCAAAGGACCCAGGTACAAACCTCCTGTTGGGCACTTCTGGCCATCTGCATGTCACGGTGAGAACTGTGACAGTCTGCCAGTGTATGTGCGTGTGTGTCAGTGAACGTGCCTGTGTCTGTATGCGTGTTTCTGAGTGATTGTGTATGTCTGTCAGTGTGTCAAATCAGTGAGTGTGTGTTTATGTCAGTGTATCTCAGAGTATGTACCTGTCACTGAGTGGCGGTGTCAGTGTGTGTCTGTCAGTCGAAGCGCATGTTGGCCTTGACAGGAAGGGGTTAGGCAAATTTAGATTAGGGAGGGTGCCTGAGTTTTATTGTACAGAACACTGGTGAGACCTCACATGGAGTACTGTACGCAGTACTGGAGACCATATCCCCAGAAGGATATTGATAATTTAGAGAGTGTTCAGAGAAGGGCTACTAAACTGGTTCATGGATTACAGGATAAAATACCGTACTTACAAGGGAAGGTTACAGGAATTTAACATGTATAGCTTGGAGGAAAGACGAGACAGGGGGGATATGATAGATACATTTAAATAGATAAAGGGAATCTACATAGTAAAGGAGGAGACTATATTTAAAAGAAGAAAAGCTACCACAACAAGAGGACATAGTCTTAAATTAGAGGGGCAAAGGTTTAAAAATAATTTAGGAAGTATTACTTTACTGAGAGGGTAGTGGATGCATGGAATAGCCTTCCAGCCGAAGTGGTAGAGGTTAACACAGTATAGGAGTTTAAGCATGCGTGGGATATGCATATAAGATAACTATAAGATAAGGCCAGGGACTAATGAAAGTATTTAGAAAATTGGGCAGACTAGATGGTTCTCATCTGCCATCACATTCTATGTTTATAGGGTCCTGCAGTGCCAGGAAAATGAATACGTTTTCCTGGCACTGGAGAGTTCCTTTAACTGCTGAGGGTATCAGCAGCAAGACAACTCTTACCAATCTGAAAATGAAAACATACGTTTATTTTGCCGAGATGTAACTGGTCTCAGTGACTAAAAAAAAAACCCAGAGTATACCAAAACATCCAAGATATAAGACAAGCAGGGGCGTCACAATTATAAAACTAAGCACAAGATATAAGGAGACTCACCTGAAAAAGAACATAACTGTACATGGATCATACAATTCGTACATCTTGTTGAAATCAGGTACTTCTGTGATATCCACAAGGTAAATAACAGCAAAGTTTTTTACCTATGAAGAAATAGAAATCCAAATAAAAATGTTATAGAAATATGACACTACAAATAAAATGCCATCTGTAGTGCTAGTCACGTTGCTAATGAATGTATAAGATAAAAACAGTATGAGACAAATGATATACAAGTTTTCTTCAATAATCCAGAATTCAGCATATACGAACATAAACATCTTTGCACACCAGTGATATAGCACAGCTCAGTACTAGATTAGAGTGTTAAGTAGTAAAATAATTATTTCTTTACTATTGCATTAATCACTTTTAGCAAAGCAGTCTTTTTTGTTTGTGACATAATTCTTGCTGTTTAATTATCTATATGACATTTTGCTATAACTCAAGGTTTTAATCCCTGCATTTAGATAAACTTTGGAATTGCAGCCATTTCTTGAGCATTTCAAACCTAAAAAAAAAATCTTTATTAAATACTCATACAAATATATGTTCACTCAAATAGAAACTCAAAAAAGTGTTACTAAACATGGTCGCAGCTGACAGAGTGGAGCTCAAGGTATTGATTTAACCTTTCTTGCACCAAAATGACAGGACAACCTATGCACCCCTATTTTCAGGACAGCACGGCAGAAGAAATTAAGAAAGAAATACAACAACTTTAATTACAGAAACAAACTTTAGTCTATTTAGTCCATAAGGGAGACATTAATTGAACAGAATCAAGGTACACATCTCAAAAGGCTCTCAAACTGAATCAACTAAAGAAAGGTGCATACAAATATATGATATCACCAGGTTCATTATTATTTTATTATTTATATAGCGCCAGCAAATTCTGTAGCGCTGTACAATGGGTGTACTGTGCTTATCGCCTTGACTACAAAAACATAGGTTGAGAAGTCCAATCTATTCCCTGATTGAAGGGGAGGTCACTAAAAGAGCTTTCAGCACTTTAGTGATGTCCATTCTAGAAATATATAACCTTATATGCTCTATTTATTGTCCCATAAGACACTCACCTTCTCAGCTATGCTGTACAAAACTTCATCCATTTTCATACAAGTGGGATCCCAATCGTGCCCAAAACGAATAACAAGAACACGATCTTCCTCCGACAAAATAGCTTGGTCTACTTGCCAGCCATTGTGCAAATGCGGAAGCATATAAGACATCTTGAATAATGTGATCTAATCCTATGAAAAAAAATATAACATGAAGGCATTTTAAACAAATACTACGTAAGTCTCCAAGAACATGTGTGAATTGAAGATGAGTTGCCACTCCTGAAATGTTAGCACAGTCAGAGAGCTAACTAAACATTTGATATTGGTTGTGCTAATTGTTTTTTGTAAGTGCTTTATATTTTTTATTGGACATCAGGAAAGTGTGTAAATTAGTTGCAGGTGCCAACCAAGATCTTCACTATACCTGCATTAATCTTAATGCATGACAGAGTTAGATACTCCTGCATCACTTGAGCCTCACACGCTGCCTGAGTAGAAGTGATTGATACCAACTCATCTCTCTTCCTTAATAGAGGCTAGGGGTATATTTATCAAAGTGTCTTGAAAAGCGAGAATTCAATTCCATCATTATTTTTAACATGCTTATCGAAGTGATCTAGGTTTAAGCACGGAAATATATATGACATAAGCGGAAACAAAAATAAATAAACTAAATAAGAAGAGGCATTACTTAGGATGTTTGAATGACTCTTTCAAATTCAAGTAGGGATACCATATGTTTTGCACATTTGTCAAGGGAGCAGTACCCTAGAGCCTATCCTGGTGGATCAAGTGCATGGGAATTGAAAAAGGAACGAGTCATGTAAGGACTATACAGTTCCACTAACCATTAGCTAGTGAAATTTTATTTTCTGTGCAGTTTCAGAAGAATAGAGTACAATACCCCTCCCTCCCCCAATACTCTGATCAATATTCCTAAAATGGCAGAAATTGAGTTTCATGAAGAGTGCAATTTTAGTTAAAGTGTAGTAATCACCAGCAACAACATTCCACGATGAGAATATTCCGTGAGGAAAACATTCCACGATGATGGCTCCAGTTATATAACATTACTCCATACAATGTCTGAGCTGTGCATGCAGTAATCACACACAGACTGCAGTTTTATTATGAACATCTCAAAGCAACACTTGGAGCTCGATGCATGGACTCTAAAGCCTGGAGCTAAATCTCCTCCACCACCAGATTAAAACACACCAGCCCATTCATATCATGAGAGGACATGGTTATATATGTAAATATTCCTAGTCCACGTATTAGTACCATATTACCCTCTTTTTGCCCCAAACTTACCCCCAAATAAGACCGATGAAACACTAACTGGCACAGCACACGGCTCTGACGTGCTATGCTGGCGACGCGCACAGAAAGTGATGGAAATTGCCAGAACACGCCCACCATGGCCGCCATGATGAATGAGGGCAGACCCCCAACCCCCTCTGGTCAAACAGTCTCATATCATTCAATAATCGTATGCTATGTAGATAAATTTATTCTAAACGCAACAATAGGGAAAATAACAGCAAAATGTAACACACGGACATTGAGTTTGCCCAAATCAATGATGGCCGCCTGGGCGCCCTGACAGAGAGGGCGGGATTAGCTATAAGCAGCGATCAGCAGTGGGTACGTAGCTTTACATTGATTTTGAATTCCTAATAATTCAGACTTTCGTGTGTAACACGGTTTAAAGATGTAAAATAATAAAATATCACTGCATTTTAGTATACATTTTGATTGGACTAACATACTTTTGAAACAAAGGTTTGGGAGATCATTCCGTTATAACAACTAAAATAAAATGCTTTACATCCTTTGCTGCATCTACTGTATATTGTTTTAATTTTATACAGTTGGTGTACAAACATTTCCACGTTTAATAATAATAAAAAAGCATACATTTTAACCAATGGAGAAACATAAATTAGTTAAAGGGTTCCGCTTTTAGAAGTGCTCATGGTGATAGGAGTCTGTATGGGCAGCGTTTCTGCTTGAAACACTGCATTAACCACTGCCGCAGAGACGTCCTAGGAATGGCAGATGGATTACTGTAGAATTTGGTAGACTTAGAGTTGTGGATAAAATGCATATTGCGCAGTCTGTTGCTCTTCATCAAGCATGTCAAACTCGCGGCCCACAATAGACATCTTTGCGGCCCAGCGAGCCGCGAGTACATGCTTGGTGTTAAAGCAGAGTAGGCACCTGTTTTCTCCAGATTGCAGGTGCCTACCCTGCTAAAATTTACCCGGCCAGAGGAGAAGAAGGTTGTGTGTTTGTCAGTGAGTGTGTCAGTGAGTCTCTGTGTGTGTCAGTGATTGTCTGTCAGAGTGAGTGTGTGTATGTCTGTCTTTGTGTCAGTGAGTGTCTGTGTGTGTGTATCAGTAAGTGTCTGTCAGTGAGTGTGTGTGTGTGTGTCAGTGAGTATGTGTGCGTCTGTCAGTGAGTACGTGTGTCTGTCAGTGAGTACGTGTGTGTCAGTGAGTGTGTCTGTCAGTGAGTGTGTGTCGGTCAGTGTTGCGATGGCCGCGGCTGGACAGTGGAGGACCTGGAGGTGCACGGAGGCACGCAACGCCACGTAACATTCCAACGTGACGTCGACGTGCTCCACCTATAGAGGGTTTTAAGAAGTAGCAGGAGGATCCGCTTTGGCACAGGGTGCGGACGGCGCCATTTGGGGTATACCAGAGGCCGGACTCTGGAGTCGCATACTGGCACCGGCAATGTGAGTGGAGGCTGCTTGTTGGCTAGAGGGGGGTGCTGGGATTTAGTAGATGGGGGACTGGGATTTAGTAGAGGGGCGTGCTGTGGTTTAGTAGAGGGGGATGCTGTTTTTTTTTTTTATACTGTACTTTTCAAAATAAACCTACGTTTCCATGAAAATTTAAATTGTTTTTTTTTTTGCGGCCCACATAAACTTAAACCTCATTTATTTGGCCATTGCTAGACTTTGAGTTTGACATGCTTGCTCTACATAATTCATTTTCGGCGCTTTCAGAGTGTAATGGTGTTATGGAGACAAGCTCAGGCAGCAAGTGTAGTGGTGTTATGGAGACAGGCTCAGGCACTGTGTGTAGTGGGGTTGTGGAGACAGGCTCAGGCAGCAAGTGTAGTGGTGTTGTGGAGACAGGCTCATGCAGCAAGTGTAGTGGTGTTGTGGAGACAGGCTCAGGCACTGACTGTAGTGCTGTTGTGGAGATCGGCTCAGGCACCGAGTGTAGTGGTGTTGTGGAGACAGGCTCAGGCACTGACTGTAGTGCTGTTGTGGAGATCGGCTCAGGCACCGAGTGTAGAGGTGTTGTGGAGACAGGCTCAGGCACTGACTGTAGTGCTGTTGTGGAGATCGGCTCAGGCACCGAGTGTAGTGGTGTTGTGGAGACAGGCTCAGGCACTGAATATAGTGGTGTTGTGGAGACCGGCTCAGGCACTGAGTATAGTGGTGTTGTGGAGACCGGCTCAGGCACTGAGTATAGTGGTGTTGTGGAGACCGGCTCAGGCACTGAGTATAGTGGTGTTGTGGAGACCGGCTAAGGCACTGAGTGTAGTGGTGTTGTGGAGACAGGCTCAGGCACTGAATGTAGTGGTGTTGTGAAGACAGGCTCAGGCACCGAGTGTAGTGGTGTTGTGGAGACAGGCTCAGGCACTGAGTGTAGTGGTGTTGTGGAGATATTCTCAGGCACCGAATGTAGTGGTATAATGGAGACAGACTTGGAGACTATGGTGAGGCGTGATAGAAAGCAGTTGTTCTATCATAAGAGGTGTGGAGCTGGACAATAGTGGTCTTGTGAGATGTCTTCCTGGAGCTACTGCTCACAGAGACAGGAGACGTATTTGTAATATTGTTAAGCGAGCAAAGCAGGAAGGGGAATTGGATGTACTTGTCCATCTAGGGACGAATGACTTGGCTTGCAATGAGGTTTCAGAGGTAAAGAAAGTTTGTGTTTTTGCCAATGTTCGCATAACACTCAGAACGGCAGGCGGATGCATATTAGGGACTTTAACTTGTGGCCTCCTGAATGGTGTCGTGAGCAAGGATTTGGCTTAATTTCTCATGGTAGCTCTGTCTGGAATGGTAATAAACTGTACAAAAAAATGGTTTGCATCTTTCTCAAAAGGGAACAAATGTTCTCAGTGAGCAGTTCAGAGGTTTTGCTAGGATGTATTTAAATTAGGATGGGGGGCAAAATGGTGATAAAACATCAATCCAGTTGTCCCCCAGAACAAGGAGAGAAGGTGTCAGTAGCAAGTGTGTTAAAAAATGATACGTTTAGAGTCATATCTACAAATGCTTGCAGTTTAGGAAACAAGATCCATGAACTTGTGGCAATTATGGCAACTGATATTGTAGATTTAGTCACTGTTACTGAGACATGGTATAATGAGAAAAATGACTTGGACATAGCAATACAAGGGTACTCTTTATACAGAAAGGACAAGGAAGGCACGAAAGGGGGAGGGGTGGCCCTGTATGTGAAGGATAGCATAAAATCTAGCCTAATAAAAGTTAGTGAGGCGAACATAGAGTCCGTTTGGGTTATGTTGGAATTTGGTAATCACATAGTAACTCGTGTAGGTGTGATTTATAGGCCCCCAGGACAAATAGAAGAGTTAGATAATATACTAGTTGAGGAAATAGCTAAAATGACAATGAAGAGGGAATTTATCATCATGGGTGACTTTAATCTTCCTGATGTGAATTGGAAAACCAAAATAGCTGCTTGTGCCAGGAGCACACATATTCTAAACTCCCTACTGGGATTATCTCTAAAACAAGTTGTTGAGGAGCCAACACGTAAGGAGGCCATACTAGATTTAGTGTTAACAAATGGAGATTTGGTATCAGATATTACTGTAGGTGAAAGTTTAGCATCCAGTGATCATCAGTCAGTGTGGTTTAATATAAGAACAGTGACTCCTAGCAAATTAAGTGCCAGCAGGATGAAGATAGAAGCGGCCGCTAGGAATATATTGAGGTAAGTCAAACTTAGCTCCCCTGCAACCTGCAGCCACTTGATCCACACCTGATTTGGGAATTTTCTGGGATCTTTCTGAAATATGCGATCCGCTTAATGTCAATTCTGTGCACTATTTACACCTGTTATTAGTTTATTGGCAACAGGTATAGCAATTACTAGTACCTGCTTGTTTATGTTACCAAAATTTAAGAAATTTAGTTTGCTTAACCAATCATCCCACAGAATCATGCTCTAATGACTTTGTGATTCCCATCCAATAGACTAGGACACTGGTAAAGGGGTGATTGACAAACTGAGTTTAAATGAGAGGATTCGTTTACTAACAGAATGACAAAGGAAAGAACAAAACATGAAGCTGTGAACTGGACAGGTTGAAAAGACCAACAGAACATAAGAAGACTGTGCACAAGAGTGGATAATATCCCAGGCAGATTTATTTAAGCATGCAGTGCAAAATTCCAACCACAAAGATTATTTTTCAAGCCCAAACAGTGCTTTTGTATGCTTCAATATTTTTCTTGTGGTGGCAATTGGATTCCCTTTTGTTTTAATGTGTGCCTGCTCATTTGTATATAATAAAGGTGAAAAGACTTTGTCTTCAGTGATGCAAAGTCTTTCATGCATTTAAAGAGGTACTTCAATCATCAAGAACACTTCTGTTTTCAGAAATAATCATGGTGGTAAGAAGCTGAATGTGCAGAAATGAAATGTTGCCTATACAGAGTAATCTGCACATTTGTGCCAGGGGCTAGTTTCACCCTTGGCATATATGACTTATGCAGACCAGAACTCTATTCCGGGCTGCCTCATGTTAAATCTGTGCAAAAATGTATTTCTGTCGTAATGCCAGCAACAGTTGTAATGTGCTTCTTCCCTTGCAGGCAGATGTGGGAGCACTCCTGCAACGGGAATTCAGTCTGGGAGCCCAGGCACCCCCCTTCTGCACGATCCGGCCTTCCAGGGCCATGTGATAGCCGACTCATGCCAGCAGAGGAACTACCTGAGCTCTTAGGCTGTCCCCCTGCTGCCTGTAAAAATGTTTTAAAATGTATGGGGACACTGGTCTATTTCAGTACGCCACAGGGCACCTGGGAAAAAAAAACGTAAAATACAAAACAAAAAGAAATCTATAAAACTTAAAAAATAAAAAATACAAAAATAATAAAATAAAATAAAAAGGGGCAAGACTCCAACGCAACACGTAACACAAACCCATTAGCAAATTTATTACCAATGGCAAAGGGGGCAAGCGCTAACCTCTTCAAGGCACAGTAGCACCCTGCTCAAGCCAACACAGGGATGTAACCCCCTATAGGAATTGGTAACCGTTAAGCCCTTGAGGAGTGCAGATGATGGAGAAAAAAACCAATACAAATAAATAAAATGAAATAAATGCATAAAATTAATCACTTAAAAAAAAAATATATATATATATATAAATATACTGATGTTGAACAATCTCCCATCACGCCCCCAAAGAATATTGGGGTGCGCCCGGGAATATTTCTCCCTCCCCTATTTACTGAAAAAAACGCTCCTCATAACGGCCACTATTAACTAGATGAGAGTTCCCGAGAGAAACAAAGAATCCTTACTGGAGCACCCTGCCTGGAACATACTACATTCCACGGCACCGGAGGGGGAGCCTAATTACCGATAGAGCAGGTTTCGATCCAGCATGAAATACATTAAAGAAGGAACCGGAGAGGGGAGTGCAACAGGCATAGGATAGCGGGGATATGAACTACAAAGCTAAAAGATCTTGAATGAGTAACCACTACAGGGTTAATGTGAGTACTATGCATAAATGCGCAGTGGAATGTAATGGGGAGACGCCAACCCTGACTGGCGAACATGTTTTCGCCAAGCAGGGGGGGCACCCACCTCCGATCTGATCTGGCAATGTATAAGACCAGATTATTTTGTTATTGTTTATGTATAATATATTTGAATTCTCATACTTTCTCTATTTTTGAATCTATCCTACACTTGAATGATCTCTACCCTCACACTACAGCCACCTGCGTTGCCAGAGTGGAGGGTAACAGGCCCTACCACAGACATGCCCCGCGCTTCTAAGGTGATTCTTATAACATTATATCATGACATTGAAGGTACTATCATTTAACGTCAAAGGACTAAATTCCCCAAACGCAGACTGCTCCTGAAAGATGTCAAAGCTAAAAAAGTTGATATTGCACTACTGCAGAAGACACACCTCCCCAGATCAGCTCCCGTCAGATTGACAGACAGGACATATACGACAGTGTATGAGACAAGAACGTTGCGCAAACGAGCAGGGGTGGCGATCCTGGTTCATAAACGGTGTCCACTCCAAGTGACGGTCACCCAGACAGATCCTGAAGGGTGCTACATTTACATCGGATGCACCCTCTATAACACAAAAATACACATATTCAACGTATATGCCCCCAACGAACCAGATTCAACGTACTGGGCAATTTTAGAGACACTGGTCTCTGGTGCGGGAGGAGTAGTGGTTATAGTTGGGGGTGATTTTAATGCAGTACCAAGTCCAGCGGCTGACCGCAGCAGTAAACCTGGCACTGTGAGGTCTCAGGGACGAGGGGGACAAGACAAATTACTACACACATTCCTGACACACATGGGACTGCTGGACGTATGGCGCTTACAGCATCCAGACACTAGAGACTATACATTCTACTCGACACCCCATAACACCTACTCTAGAATAGACAATATATTTCTAAATGGGACAGGGATGGGCAAGACAATACACTCAGAAATAAACAGCATCACCTGGTCAAACCATGCGGACATAACGGTCACCCTCAGCAAGCTACAATACAACTCAAACTGGACAAGGAAACTTAACACCAACCTCATCAAGGATGCCACTGTCCAAGACACAAACTGAACAGCTCTCAAAGGGTATTTCGAGGTCAACACACACCCAGACGTGAGTCCCACCATGGTATGGGCGGCCAACAAATCCGTTATCCGTGGACACTTCATAAAATTACCCATACATAAGAAGCACACCAAAACACTAAATTGAAAGAACTTAATGCCCTTAGACACTCGATCAAAGAACTCTCACTTGAAGATGTATCCCGTTCGATCTTATGGTCCAAATGATTATTCTATGAGAAAGCAAACAAAATGGACACCCTCCTAGCCAGAGTATTGCAACCTAGAACGGGATACAAACCGGTCACCAAAATACGCACCGACACTTGTCATCTGGTTACAACACCAGCTGCTATTAATGAGGTGTTCACGACATACTACTCGGGCATCTACAACCACTCGCCTCACCTTGCAAACGACAATACCAAATACACTGCGGACATACATAAGTTTTTATCAGACCTGAGGGTGATGGGGAGGAGGCAACAACACTGAGGGATCCAATCACACAAGAGGAGGTGGAGGTGGATAGTGTCTCTCAAGGAGGCGGCCGTAGCATCTCTCAAGGGGAACAAAGCCCCAGGACTGGACGGCTTTGACTTTAGCTACTATTTTAGGGACGACCTCGCTCCACACCTCACGACCTTATGCAATCACTTCATGCAAAAAGGAACACCTGACACGGACATCGTCATGGTCAACATTATACTGCTACCAATACCTGGAAAAGACGATACCCTAGCCCCAAGTTACAAACTGATATCGCTCATTAACACCGACCTCAAGGTATTCGCAAAAATGTTAGCATCTAGACTGATGCCCCTCCTCCCGCAACTGATCCACCCAGAACAGGTGGGCTTTATACCTGGGCGACAACTGTATGAAAATAACCAACGGGGAGTAGACCTGATGTGGCACATGGTGGAATATAAGATGCCTTCTCTGGTGCTCTCATTAGACGCAGAGAAGGCATTTGATAGGGTGCTGTGGCCATACCTATTCCACCTGCTCTAGTTTCAGGGGTTTCCAGAACCCTTTGTGACGGCCATAAGGGCCCTGTACACGGACTTACGAGCACAGACATTCATAACCGACACGGACCCCATTCTCATTAGGTAAACGAACCAGACAGGGTTGCCCCTTATCCCCACTATTATTTGCACTGACGTTAGAACCACTCTTACAGGCTATCAGACAGCACCCGGATATCCTGGGGGTGGAAGTGATGGGAAAACCATTTACAGTGTCTGCCTACGCTGATGATGTGTTTTTGACCATCCAGAACCCATTAGAATCCTTACACCACCTAACAACATTGATTGACCGTTTCGGAAGTCTACTGGGCTACAAAGTTAATTACAATAAATCGGTGGCCATGCCCTTTCACCGAACAACCCCAGATAATGTACTCATCCGCAGCCGATACCACTTAAAAATAGACACGGAGAAATTCACTTATCTGGGCATTCGCCTCACAGCAAACCCCAAGAGCTTGTATGCGCACAACTATACCCCAATGTTCCAAACACTAGCCAGGGAGTTACGCCAGTGGACAGATAGACCTATCTCCTGGTTGGGGCGCATACATTCCATTAAAATAAACATCCTACAACGATTATTATTTTTATTTCAATCACTGCCGGTGAGAGTTACCCGTAGAGACTTGGCAAACAAAGGGCAATTGATACCTTTATATGGCAAAATAAACACCCAAGACTAGCTCGTAGCCTCTTTTACCCCCCAAAACCAAGATGGGGACTGGGACTACCCCACCTTTACCAGTATTACCTGGCGGCATAACTCGCCCAGATTATAAAGTGGCACACACCTCCTGACAGAAGACGATGGGTCGACCTGGAATCCCTAATAGTATTCCCCCCCCCCTTCCCTCCCATAGTATTCTCCCCCCCTCCCCTCCCATAGTATTCTCCCCCCTCCCATAGTATTCCCCCTCCCTCCCCTCCCATAGTATTCTCCCTCCCTCCCATAGTATTCTCCCTCCCTCCCCTCCCATAGTATTCTCCCTCCCTCCCCTCCCATAGTATTCTCCCCCTCCCCTCCCATAGTATTCTCCCTCCCTCCCCTCCCATAGTATTCTCCCCCCCTCCCCTCCCATAGTATTCTCCCGCCCCTCCCATAGTATTCTCCCCCCCATAGTATTTCCCCCCCCATAGTATTCTCCCCCCCCTTCCCTCCCATAGTATTCTACCCCCCTCCCATAGTATTCTCCCCCCTCCCCTCCCATAGTATTCTCCCCCCCTTCCCTCCCATAGTATTCTCCCCCCTTCCCTCCCATAGTATTCTCCCCCCTTCCCTCCCATAGTATTCTCCCCCCCTCCCATAGTATTCTCCCCCTCCCCTCCCATAGTATTCTCCCCCCCTTCCCTCCCATAGTATTCTCCCCCCCTTCCCTCCCATAGTATTCTCCCCCCCTCCCATAGTATTCTCCCTCCCTCCCCTCCCATAGTATTCTCCCCACCTCCCCTCCCATAGTATTCTCCCTCCCTCCCCTCCCATAGTATTCTCCCCCCTCCCATAGTATTCTCCCCCCCTCCCCTCCCATAGTATTCTCCCCCCTCCCCTCCCATAGTATTCTCCCCCCCTTCCCTCCCATAGTATTCTCCCCCCACTCCCCTCCCATAGTATTCTCCCTCCCTCCCCTCCCATAGTATTCTCCCCCCCTCCCATAGTATTCTCCCCCCTCCCCTCCCATAGTATTCTCCCCCCCTCCCCTCCCATAGTATTCTCCCCCCTCCCCTCCCATAGTATTCTCCCTCCCATAGTATTCTCCCCCCCTTCCCTCCCATAGTATTCTCTCCCCCTTCCCTCCCATAGTATTCTCCCCCTCCCCTCCCATAGTATTCTCCCCCCCTCCCATAGTATTCTCCCTCCCTCCCCTCCCATAGTATTCTCCCCCCCTCCCCTCCCATAGTATTCTCCCTCCCTCCCCTCCCATAGTATTCTCCCCCCCTCCCCTCCCATAGTATTCTCCCTCCCCTCCCATAATATTCTCCCTCCCTCCCCTCCCATAGTATTCTCCCCCCTCCCCTCCCATAGTATTCTCCCCCCTCCCATAGTATTCTCCCCCCCTTCCCTCCCATAGTATTCTCCCCCCCCTCCCCTCCCATAGTATTCTCCCCCCTTCCCTCCCATAGTATTCTCCCCCCCTTCCCTCCCATAGTATTCTCCCCCCCTTCCCTCCCATAGTATTCTCCTCCCCTCCCATAGTATTCTCCCCCCTTCCCTCCCATAGTATTCTCCCCCCCTTCCCTCCCATAGTATTCTCCCCCCTTCCCTCCCATAGTATTCTCCCCCTCCCCTCCCATAGTATTCTCCCCCCCATAGTATTCTCCCTCCCTCCCTTCCCATAGTATTCTCCCCCCTCCCCTCCCAAAGTATTCTCCCTCCCTTCCCTCCCATAGTATTCTCCCCCTCTCCCCCCTTCCCCTCCCATAGTATTCTCCCCCCTCCCCTCCCATAGTATTCTCCCCCCCTCCCCTCCCATAGTATTCTCCCCCCTCCCATAGTATTCTCCCCCCCTTCCCTCCCATAGTATTCTCCCCCCCTTCTCTCTCATAGTATTCTCCCCTCCTTCCCTCCCATAGTATTCTCCCCCCCCTCCATAGTATTCTCCCCCCTTCCCTCCCATAGTATTCTCCCCCCTCCCCTCCCATAGTATTCTCCCCCCTCCCCTCCCATAGTATTCTCCCCCCCTTCCCTCCCATAGTATTCTCCCCCCTCCCCTCCCATAGTATTCTCCCCCCTCCCATAGTATTCTCCCCCCCTCCCTAGTATTCTCCCCCTCCCATAGTATTCTCCCCTCCCATAGTATTCTCCCCCCTTCCCTCCCATAGTATTCTCCCCCCCTCCCATAGTATTCTCCCACCCTCCCCTCCCATAGTATTCTCCCCTTCCCTCATAGTATTCTCCCCCCCTTCCCTCCCATAGTATTCTCCCCCTTCCCTCCCATAGTATTCTCCCCCCCTCCCCTCCCATAGTATTCTCCCACCCTCCCCTCCCATAGTATTCTCCCACCCTCCCCTCCCATAGTATTCTCCCACCCTCCCCTCCCATAGTATTCTCCCCCTTCCCTCCCATAGTATTCTCCCCCTCCCCTCCCATAGTATTTCCCCCCTCCCATAGTATTCTCCCCCCCTTCCCTCCCATAGTATTCTCCCCCCCTTCCCTCCCATAGTATTCTCCCTCCTCCCCTCCCATAGTATTCTCCCCCTCCCATAGTATTCTCTCCCCCTCCCCTCCCATAGTATTCTCCCCCCTCCCCTCCCATAGTATTCTCCCCCCCTTCCCTCCCATAGTATTCTCCCCCCTTCCTCTCCCATAGTATTCTCCCCCCACTCCCCTCCCATAGTATTCTCCCTCCCTCCCCTCCCATAGTATTCTCCCCCCTCCCATAGTATTCTCCCCCCTCCCCTCCCATAGTATTCTCCCCCTCCCCTCCCATAGTATTCTCCCCCTCCCCTCCCATAGTATTCTCCCCCCCTTCCCTCCCATAGTATTCTCCCCCCCTTCCCTCCCATAGTATTCTCTCCCCCTTCCCTCCCATAGTATTCTCCCCCTCCCCTCCCTAGTATTCTCCCCCCCTCCCATAGTATTCTCCTCCCTCCCCTCCCATAGTATTCTCCCCCCTCCCATAGTATTCTCCCTCCCTCCCCTCCCATAGTATTCTCCCCCCTCCCCTCCCATAGTATTCTCCCTCCCTCCCTCCCATAATATTCTCCCTCCCTCCCCTCCCATAGTATTCTCCCCCTCCCCTCCCATAGTATTCTCCCCCTCCCATAGTATTCTCCCCCCTTCCCTCCCATAGTATTCTCCCCCCCTTCCCTCCCATAGTATTCTCCCCCCCTTCCCTCCCATAGTATTCTCCCCCCCTTCCCTCCCATAGTATTCTCCTCCCCTCCCATAGTATTCTCCCCCCTTCCCTCCCATAGTATTCTCCCCCCCTTCCCTCCCATAGTATTCCCCCCCTTCCCTCCCATAGTATTCTCCCCCCTCCCCTCCCATAGTATTCTCCCCCCCATAGTATTCTCCCTCCCTCCCTTCCCATAGTATTCTCCCCCCTCCCCATCCAAAGTATTCTCCCTCCCTCCCCTCCCATAGTATTCTCCCCTCTCCCCCTTCCCCTCCCATAGTATTCTCCCCCCTCCCCTCCCATAGTATTCTCCCCCTCCCCTCCCATAGTATTCTCCCCCCTCCCTCCCATAGTATTCTCCCCCCTCCCATAGTATTCTCCCCCCCTTCCCTCCCATAGTATTCTCCCCCCTTCTCTCTCATAGTATTCTCCCCTCCTTCCCTCCCATAGTATCTCCCCCTTCCCTCCCATAGTATTCTCCCCCCCTTCCCTCCCATAGTATTCTCCCCCTCCCCTCCCATAGTATTCTCCCCCCTCCCCTCCCATAGTATTCTCCCCCCCTTCCCTCCCTAGTATTCTCCCCCTCCCCTCCCATAGTATTCTCCCCCCTCCCATAGTATTCTCCCTCCCCTCCCATAGTATTCTCCCCCCCCATAGTATTCTCCCCCTCCCCTCCCATAGTATTCTCCCCCCCATAGTATCTCCCCCCTTCCCTCCCATAGTATTCTCCCCCTCCCCTCCCATAGTATTCTCCCCCCTCCCATAGTATTCTCCCACCCTCCCCTCCCATAGTATTCTCCCTTCCCTCCCATAGTATTCTCCCCCCCTTCCCTCCCATAGTATTCTCCCCCCCTTCCCTCCCATAGTATTCTCCCCCTTCCCTCCCATAGTATTCTCCCCCTTCCCTCCCATAGTATTCTCCCCATCCCTCCCATAGTATTCTCCCCCCTCCCCTCCCATAGTATTCTCCCTCCCCTCCCATAGTATTCTCCCCCCTCCCTCCCATAGTATTCTCCCGCCCCTCCCATAGTATTCTCCCCCCCATAGTATTTCTCCCCCCATAGTATTCTCCCCCCCTTCCCTCCCATAGTATTCTCCCCCCCTCCCATAGTATTCTCCCCCCTCCCCTCCCATAGTATTCTCCCCCCCTTCCCTCCCATAGTATTCTCCCCCCTTCCCTCCCATAGTATTCTCCCCCCCTCCCATAGTATTCTCCCCTCCCCTCCCATAGTATTCTCCCCCCTTCCCTCCCATAGTATTCTCCCCCCTTCCCTCCCATAGTATTCTCCCCCTCCCATAGTATTCTCCCTCCCTCCCCTCCCATAGTATTCTCCCCACCTCCCCTCCCATAGTATTCTCCCTCCTCCCCTCCCATAGTATTCTCCCCCTCCCATAGTATTCTCCCCCCTCCCCTCCCATAGTATTCTCCCCCCTCCCCTCCCATAGTATTCTCCCCCTTCCCTCCCATAGTATTCTCCCCCCACTCCCCTCCCATAGTATTCTCCCTCCCTCCCCTCCCATAGTATTCTCCCCCCCTCCCATAGTATTCTCCCCCCTCCCCTCCCATAGTATTCTCCCCCCCTCCCCTCCCATAGTATTCTCCCCCCTCCCTCCCATAGTATTCTCCCTCCCATAGTATTCTCCCCCCCCTTCCCTCCCATAGTATTCTCTCCCCCTTCCCTCCCATAGTATTCTCCCCCTCCCCTCCCATAGTATTCTCCCCCCTCCCATAGTATTCTCCCTCCCTCCCCTCCCATAGTATTCTCCCCCCCCTCCCCTCCCATAGTATTCTCCCTCCCTCCCCTCCCATAGTATTCTCCCCCCTCCCCTCCCATAGTATTCTCCCTCCCTCCCCTCCCATAATATTCTCCCTCCCTCCCCTCCCATAGTATTCTCCCCCCTCCCCTCCCATAGTATTCTCCCCCTCCCATAGTATTCTCCCCCCTCCCTCCCATAGTATTCTCCCCCCCTTCCCTCCCATAGTATTCTCCCCCCCTTCCCTCCCATAGTATTCTCCCCCCCTTCCCTCCCATAGTATTCTCCCCCCTTCCCTCCCATAGTATTCTCCTCCCCTCCCATAGTATTCTCCCCCCTTCCCTCCCATAGTATTCTCCCCCCCTTCCCTCCCATAGTATTCTCCCCCCCTTCCCTCCCATAGTATTCTTTCTCCCCCCATAGTATTCTCCCTCCCCCTCCCATAGTATTCTCCCCCCTCCCCTCCCAAAGTATTCTCCCTCCCTCCCCTCCCATAGTATTCTCCCCCTCTCCCCCCTTCCCTCCCATAGTATTCTCCCCCCTCCCCTCCCATAGTATTCTCCCCCCCTCCCATAGTATTCTCCCCCCTCCCTCCCATAGTATTCTCCCCCCCTTCTCTCTCATAGTATTCTCCCCTCCTTCCCTCCCATAGTATTCTCCCCCCCTTCCCTCCCATAGTATTCTCCCCCCCTTCCCTCCCATAGTATTCTCCCCCCTCCCCTCCCATAGTATTCTCCCCCCCTCCCCTCCCATAGTATTCTCCCCCCCTCCCTCCCATAGTATTCTCCCCCCTCCCCTCCATAGTATTCTCCCCCCCTCCCATAGTATTCTCCCCCCTCCCATAGTATTCTCCCCCCCTCCATAGTATTCTCCTCCCCATAGTATTCTCCCCCTTCCCTCCCATAGTATTCTCCCCCCCTCCCCTCCCATAGTATTCTCCCCCCCTCCCATAGTATTCTCCCACCCTCCCCTCCCATAGTATTCTCCCCCTTCCCTCCCATAGTATTCTCCCCCCCTTCCCTCCCATAGTATTCTCCCCCCTTCCCTCCCATAGTATTCTCCCCCCCTCCCCTCCCATAGTATTCTCCCACCCTCCCATAGTATTCTCCCACCCTCCCCTCCCATAGTATTCTCCCACCCTCCCCTCCCATAGTATTCTCCCCCTTCCCTCCCATAGTATTCTCCCCCTCCCCTCCCATAGTATTCTCCCCCCTCCCATAGTATTCTCCCCCCCTTCCCTCCCATAGTATTCTCCCCCCCTTCCCTCCCATAGTATTCTCCCCCCTTCCCTCCCATAGTATTCTCCCTCCCTCCCCTCCCATAGTATTCTCCCCCCTCCCATAGTATTCTCTCCCCCTCCCCTCCCATAGTATTCTCCCCCCTCCCTCCCATAGTATTCTCCCCCCTTCCCTCCCATAGTATTCTCCCCCCACTCCCCTCCCATAGTATTCTCCCTCCCTCCCCTCCCATAGTATTCTCCCCCCCTCCCATAGTATTCTCCCCCTCCCCTCCCATAGTATTCGCCCCCCTCCCCTCCATAGTATTCTCCGCCCTCCCCTCCAATAGTATTCTCACCCCCTTGCCTCCCATAGTATTCTCCCCCCTTCCCTCCCATAGTATTCTCTCCCCCTTCCCTCCCATAGTATTCTCCCCCTCCCCTCCCATAGTATTCTCCCCCCCTCCCATAGTATTCTCCCTCCCTCCCCTCCCATAGTATTCTCCCCCCCTCCCATAGTATTCTCCTCCCTCCCCTCCCATAGTATTCTCCCCCTCCCCTCCCATAGTATTCTCCCTCCCTCCCCTCCCATAATATTCTCCCTCCCTCCCCTCCCATAGTATTCTCCCCCCTCCCCTCCCATAGTATTCTCCCCCCTCCCATAGTATTCTCCCCCCTTCCCTCCCATAGTATTCTCCCCCCCTTCCCTCCCATAGTATTCTCCCCCCCTTCCCTCCCATAGTATTCTCCCCCCCTTCCCTCCCATAGTATTCTCCCCCCCTTCCCTCCCATAGTATTCTCCTCCCCTCCCATAGTATTCTCCCCCTTCCCTCCCATAGTATTCTCCCCCCCTTCCCTCCCATAGTATTCTCCCCCCTTCCCTCCCATGGTATTCTCCCCCCTCCCCTCCCATAGTATTCTCCCCCCATAGTATTCTCCCTCCCTCCCTCCCATAGTATTCTCCCCCCTCCCCATCCAAAGTATTCTCCCTCCCTCCCCTCCCATAGTATTCTCCCCCTCTCCCCCCTTCCCCTCCCATAGTATTCTCCCCCCTCCCCTCCCATAGTATTCTCCCCCCTCCCCTCCCATAGTATTCTCCCCCCTCCCCTCCCATAGTATTCTCCCCCCCTCCCATAGTATTCTCCCCCTTCCCTCCCATAGTATTCTCCCCCCTTCTCTCTCATAGTATTCTCCCCTCCTTCCCTCCCATAGTATTCTCCCCCCCTTCCCTCCCATAGTATTCTCCCCCCCTCCCCTCCCATAGTATTCTCCCCCCCTCCCCTCCCATAGTATTCTCCCCACCTTCCCTCCCATAGTATTCTCCCCCCTCCCCTCCCATAGTATTCTCCCCCCCTCCCATAGTATTCTCCCTCCCCTCCCATAGTATTCTCCCCCCCCCATAGTATTCTCCCCCCTCCCCTCCCATAGTATTCTCCCCCCATAGTATTCTCCCCCTTCCCTCCCATAGTATTCTCCCCCCTCCCCTCCCATAGTATTCTCCCCCCCCTCCCATAGTATTCTCCCACCCTCCCCTCCCATAGTATTCTCCCCCTTCCCTCCCATAGTATTCTCCCCCCTTCCCTCCCATAGTATTCTCCCCCCTTCCTCCCATAGTATTCTCCCCCCATTCCCTCCCATAGTATTCTCCCCCCTCCCCTCCCATAGTATCTCCCCCCTCCCCTCCCATAGTATTCTCCCCCCCTTCCCTCCCATAGTATTCTCCCCCCTTCCCTCCCATAGTATTCTCCCCCCCTTCCCTCCCATAGTATTCTCCCCCCCTCCCCTCCCATAGTATTCTCCCCCCTCCCATAGTATTCTCCCTCCCTCCCCTCCCATAGTATTCTCCCCCCTCCCATAGTATTCTCCCTCCCTCCCCTCCCATAGTATTCTCCCTCCCCTCCCATAGATTCTCCCTCCTCCCTCCAATAATATTCTCCCTCCCTCCCCTCCCATAGTATTCTCCCCCCTCCCCTCCCATAGTATTCTCCCCCTCCCATAGTATTCTCCCCCCCTTCCCTCCCATAGTATTCTCCCCCCCTTCCCTCCCATAGTATTCTCCCCCCTTCCCTCCCATAGTATTCTCCCCCCCTTCCCCTCCCATAGTATTCTCCCCCCCTTCCCTCCCATAGTATTCTCCTCCCTCCCATAGTATTCTCCCCCTTCCCTCCATAGTATTCTCCCCCCCTTCCCTCCCATAGTATTCTCCCCCCTTCCCTCCCATAGTATTCTCCCCCCCTCCCCTCCCATAGTATTCTCCCCCCCATAGTATTCTCCCTCCCTCCCTTCCCATAGTATTCTCCCCCCTCCCCTCCAAAGTATTCTCCCTCCCTCCCCTCCCATAGTATTCTCCCCTCTCCCCCTTCCCCTCCCATAGTATTCTCCCCCCCTCCCTCCCATAGTATTCTCCCCCCCTCCCCTCCCATAGTATTCTCCCCCCTCCCCTCCCATAGTATTCTCCCCCCCTCCCATAGTATTCTCCCCCCCTTCCCTCCCATAGTATTCTCCCCCCTTCTCTCTCATAGTATTCTCCCCTCCTTCCCTCCCATAGTATTCTCCCCCCCCTTCCCTCCCATAGTATTCTCCCCCCTTCCCTCCCATAGTATTCTCCCCCCTCCCCTCCCATAGTATTCTCCCCCCCTCCCCTCCCATAGTATTCTCCCCCCCTTCCCTCCCATAGTATTCTCCCCCCCTCCCCTCCCATAGTATTCTCCCCCCCTCCCATAGTATTCTCCCTCCCCTCCCATAGTATTCTCCCCCCCCCATAGTATTCTCCCCACCTCCCTCCCATAGTATTCTCCCCCCATAGTATTCTCCCCTTCCCTCCCATAGTATTCTCCCCCCCTCCCCTCCCATAGTATTCTCCCCCCCTCCCATAGTATTCTCCCACCCTCCCCTCCCATAGTATTCTCCCCCTTCCCTCCCATAGTATTCTCCCCCCCTTCCCTCCCATAGTATTCTCCCCCTTCCCTCCCATAGTATTCTCCCCCTTCCCTCCCATAGTATTCTCCCCCATTCCCTCCCATAGTATTCTCCCCCCTCCCCTCCCATAGTATTCTCCCCCCTCCCCTCCCATAGTATTCTCCCCCCCCTTCCCTCCCATAGTATTCTCCCCCCCTTCCCTCCCATAGTATTCTCCCCCCCTTCCCTCCCATAGTATTCTCCCCCCTCCCCTCCCATAGTATTCTCCCCCCTCCCATAGTATTCTCCCTCCCTCCCCTCCCATAGTATTCTCCCCCTCCCATAGTATTCTCCCCCCTCCCCTCCCATAGTATTCTCCCCCATAGTATTCCCCCCCTTCCCTCCCATAGTATTCTCCCCCCTCCCCTCCCATAGTATTCTCCCCCCCTCCCCTCCCATAGTATTCTCCCCCCTCCCCTCCCATAGTATTCTCCCACCTCCCCTCCCATAGTATTCTCCCACCCTCCCCTCCCATAGTATTCTCCCACCCTCCCTCCCATAGTATTCTCCCCCCTCCCCTCCCATAGTATTCTCCCCCCTTCCCTCCCATAGTATTCTCCCCCCTTCCTTCCCATAGTATTCTCCCCCTTTCCCTCCCATAGTATTCTCCCCCCTTCCCTCCCATAGTATTCTCCCCCCTTCCCTCCCATAGTATTCTCCCCCTCCCCTCCCATAGTATTCTCCCCCCTCCCCTCCCATAGTATTCTCCCCCCCTTCCCTCCCATAGTATTCTCCCCCCTCCCTCCCATAGTATTCTCCCCCCTTCCCTCCCATAGTATTCTCCCCCCTCCCCTCCCATAGTATTCTCCCTCCCATAGTATTCTCCCCCCCATAGTATTCTCCCTCCCTCCTTCCCATAGTATTCTCCCCCCTCCCCTCCCATAGTATTCTCCCCCCCTCCCATAGTATTCCTCCCTCCTCCCCTCCCATAGTATTCTCCCCCCCTCCCATAGTATTCTCCCCCCTCCCCTCCCATAGTATTCTCCCCCCATAGTATTCTCCCCCCTTCCCTCCCATAGTATTCTCCCCCCTCCCCTCCCATAGTATTCTCCCCCTCCCCTCCCATAGTATTCTCCCCCCCTCCCATAGTATTCTCCCACCCTCCCCTCCCATAGTATTCTCCCCCCCTTCCCTCCCATAGTATTCTCCCCCTTCCCTCCCATTGTATTCTCCCCCCTTCCCTCCCATAGTATTCTCCCCCCCTTCCCTCCCATAGTATTCTCCCCCCTCCCCTCCCATAGTATTCTCCCCCCCTCCCCTCCCATAGTATTCTCCCCCCCTCCCCTCCCATAGTATTCTCCCCCCCTTCCCTCCCATAGTATTCTCCCCCCTCCCCTCCCATAGTATTCTCCCCCCCTCCCCTCCCATAGTATTCTCCCCCCCCTCCCCTCCCATAGAATTCTCCCCCCCTCCCATAGTGTACTTTCCCTTGTCCCATAATTACTTACCTGTCTTGAAGCGTGGGCGGCTTCACAGCGCGCACCGCGGTACAGGAACTTTAATTTCAGGTTCCGAATTTCCGGCGGGACTGAAAGGAAGTGTGCACAAGTGTGCACACTTCCTTTCAGTCCCGCCGGAAACCGGAACCTGAAATTGAAGTTCCAGTACCGCGGTGCGCGCTGAACACCGGCCCACGCTTCAAGTCAGGTAAGTAATTATGGAATATCAGCGTATAACACGCACCCACGATTTCCCCCCTATTTTCAGGGGAAAAAGTGCGTGTTATACGCCGATAAATACGGTAAATAATAAAATATATATATTTTTAAATTATATACCTGTATACTTTTGCTCTAACTGTATTTTGATATAATATACATATATATATATATATACAAAAAACATTTAGGATGATGTTATAAATACATATATGTATCTATATATAAATATATATCTATATATAAATGAAAATAATATATTTTTTAAAATATATATATTTATATACCGTATTTATCGGCGTATAACACGCACTTTTTTCCCCTGAAAATAGGGGGAAAATCATTGGGTGCGTGTTATACGCCGATATCCCATAATTACTTACCTGTCCTGAAGCGTGGGCCGGCTTCACAGCTTGCACCGCGGTACAGGAACTTTAATTTCATGTTCCGGTTTCCGGCGGGACTGAAAGGAAGTGTGCACAATAGTGTGCACACTTCCTTTCAGTCCCGCCGGAAACCCGGAACATGAAATTAAAGTTCCTGTACCGCGGTGCAAGCTGTGAAGCCGGCCCACGCTTCAGGACAGGTAAGTAATTATGGGAGGGGAAGTACACTATGGGAGGGGAGGGGGGGGAAGTTCACTATGGGAGGGGAGGGGGGGGAAGTACACTATGGGAGGGGAGGGGGGGGAAGTCACTATGGGAGGGGAGGGGGGGAGAATACTATGGGAGGGGGGGGAGAAAGGGAGGGGAGGGGGAGAATACTATGGGAGGGGAGGGGGAAAATACTATGGGAGGGGAGGGGGAGAATACTATGGGAGGGGAGGGGGGGAGAATACTATGGGAGGGGAGGGGGGAGAATACTATGGGAGGGGAGGGGGGAGAATACTATGGAGGGGAGGGGGAGATTACTATGGGAGGGGAGGGGGAGAATACTATGGGAGGGGAGGGAGAGAATACTATGGGAGAGGAGGGGGAAGAATACTATGGGAGGGGAGGGGGGGAGGAATACTATGGGAGGGGAGGGGGAGAATACTATGGGAGGAGGGAGGGGAGAATACGAGGGGAGGGAGGGGAGAATACTATGGGAGGGGAGGGGAGGGGAGAATACTATGGGAGGGGAGGGGAGAATACTATGGGAGGGGAGGGGGGAGAATACTATGGGAGGGAGGGAGGAGAATACTATGGGGAGGGGGGGGAACACTATGGATGAGGGGGGAATACTATGGGAGGGGGGAAATTTCCTGGAATTTCTTTCTAAAAATGAGGTGCGTGTATACGCGGTGCGTGTTATACGCCGATAAATACGGTATATATACATATATGTTTAAAGTCTACATATATATTTATATATTTTTACATGATTAAGTTCATTAATTATTATTTTAGGGCCGGTACGAGGATTTTTGCCGCCCTAGGCAAAAGTAAAGTTTGCCACCCCCCCCCCCATGTGACATCACAATGCCCCACCCATATGATCTGCCATGTTAACTAACTCCAGTGCTGCAGTGCCGCCGTGTTTACATTAAAAGGCCTGCAGGGACAGGCTATAGACACCAGAACCACTACATTAAGCTGCAGTGGTTAAATTAGAGATTAGTGCCACGAATAATATACTAGATTGCCTACTTACAACCAGATGAGGATGATGATGGGCTCTAGCTGCAGTCTGGCTCCACTGGTCTGGTATTACAACAGGATCTCTGGAGGCTGTTGTAACTGTGGTCACAAAAATCAATGTTCTGGGAGAACGGGAAGGAGCTCCTTTTTTTGGGCCCTTTACACAGCTCAAGGTCTGGGTCCCAGGGTCCACCTTCATGTTCCACCAATGAGTTTGTTCACAGGGGGTGGAGTGTGTAGGGGATGTCCTGATATGTGTGTAAGTGAATACATTGTGTGAATCTGTGTTTGTATGTGTAAGGGCTGCAAGGTGTGTTTCTGTGTATGTACGGGATGCAGTGTGTGCGTCTGTAAGGGGTGCATTGAGTGTGTGTAGGAATGCATTGTGTGTTTCTGTGTGTGTAAGGG